>NC_091747.1:41959046-42287796 GCF_043380555.1 Nothobranchius furzeri | reverse complement strand
TCTGTAGTAGCATAGAAGTCATTAATCAGTAATTATTGAAATGTCTTGTTAATAGAACTTCTGTATTTCTGAAGAGAAGATGCACTCGTTTCTGGGTGCAGCAGCCTATTGAGCTCCTTAAACACTTTAATAAACCCAATGGACCGTTGAAGGCTCAAGTCGGCTTAAACAAAGTTTCTCAACTCTGGAGTGGAGGATAGTTGACTGTAAATCCAGCTGTTTACTGTGCCGTCCTGGTTTTATTTAAGGTTTCGGTGGATTTTCTTCCAAAGTTCCCCGTGATTATTAAAAACGGGCAGAGTTAAACGGTGTCCACGTGAAGCTCGGCCGACCTTCACCGCTGTCAGTGGCAGCCGCAGGCACGCACCACCATGTTCTTGTATTTCTTCAGGATGACGTTGGAGTTGTCATCAAAGTAGAGCACAGAGATGGCATGGAGTTTGGTGGGGGCACAGCACGGCTTCGGTACATTCTCAGGGTTCATCAGGTGCACCTGGAATCACGGGAAACACTTATTGACAGCACAGTTTCCACTGGAGAAGGCCACAACATGCACTTTACAGCTTTATAATAGTCCAAAGTCCCGTAAACGGATACACCAAGTACTGATGCATCCGGATTCCTACTTCTACATTTCCCATCATGCTTTTCTAATCATATCAAGAAACATTTCTTGCCCTATTAGGGTTGTTTTCTTAAAGCAACACTAAAGAGTTTTTAACACTTTAAGCTATTGCTTTCAAACTGGTTTCAGTGATCTTGAGTCAGAAACTTGATGACAGCTGCCTTCTACTGACCAGAAACTGAACTTAACATTTTTGTGGTTTGGGGAGGAACACTAGTGGGAGGTCTCTACCTGCTTTACGACATTAGCCATTTACTGTGCTGGTAGCTAATATAAAAGCTAGCAGTTTGCCTTTTCTGTTTGTCAACTGTCAATAAAAAGCACAAGCAGAAGAATTTTGCTTTTTTTGTTTGCATCATAATGGAGCCTGGAAGTAAACATAATCAAAACTAAAACCAGGGTGTGGGAGTTTGAACGAGCTAAAGGCTACAAAATTACAGACTGATGGTGACCTAGCTTTATTGCTACGGGACTTGTAAGTATTAATATTTTTTGTCCAGCAGTGTGGATCTTTTTACTTTGTGACTTATTTTGTATCAGTTAGCTTGCGTTCGTGTAAGCTCATTGTTAGCGCTAGCTACAGCAGGCTGCCGCAGGGTTGTTTACAACTGTTGTAGTTCTGTTTTCAACCAGTAGGAAGGAAAAGTGAGAAACATATTTAGTGTTGCTCTTATTGTTTAGGGATATTTTAAACTAAATGCGGTGAGTTAGTCGTACCAGGGTCTGCACAATGGCGTGGTTGGTGGCATTCATGTGGGCGTTCAGAGGGAAGGAGCACTCTCCATCACAGTAGTTGGCCGCGTAGCCTTCAGGTGCAATGATCCAGTCCTTAGAGAGACACAAGAGTCAGACTGCATGTGAGGAGAATTCTGATGTACATGTAGCATCTAGAACAAAGCTCTGCACTGAGCAGAAATCCAACTGTTTTTTTCTATTTGGTCCGAGTCATTTGTTATAAAAAATTGCTAAAAATAACTTTGGCATTCGTGTCCTAGAGTAGACCACTGGAGTCTCTGAGGACAATGACATCTGCCGTATCACTCAGGGAAGTCATACTTCTCTCATCCTTCCTTCCTTTCTATGTCTGTTTTCCTCTGACCTGCTTGTTTCACCTCATTCTGATGTTTTCATCTGCTACTCATGTCTAAACGTACAGAATTGGTTCTCTCCTCAAATCCAGAGGTTTTGAGAGTCTGCTGGCGGTTTGCCTCTAGGTGTCAGTGCTGTGTTAACGGCTTGTGTGAGAGATGAGCTGAACTCTGCCCATTTCCCTCTCTCACCTGCAGCCTGATGATCTGAATCTCTTCTCACTCAGCCGTGTGGGACGCTCCTGTCAGTTTCATCAGCTCTTGTTTGAATTAGTTTCTTATCACCTTGTGATAGTGGTGTTTACGTGAGCAGACACCCCCCCCCCCCCTTACGAAACTAACACTAATAAGATGTTATTTCCCTGACTTTTTTGAATGCATCTAACATTTACATCTCCTATTTTATAACTCTTTGTCATATTTAACTCAGACCAGACAGTTTGAGCTGTTTCTCTTCGGGCTTCGGGGGGACAGCAGGGTGTTCCACAGAGTTTAACTAAAACCATCCCTCTACAGCTTCAGGCTCTTCTCTAATTGGAAGCTCTTTCTGGAGTGGGAGAAATGTTCACCTGGGAAAACTTCATTACAGTAACCTTTTGTTGAAATAATGACTGGTGCTCAGAGTTATTGAGGCAGCTTTTCTGACATTCCCAGTGGGTTATAAGGCTCCTTATTATTCCTGTCTGTGGTGTTTAGATCCAACGTGTGTGTGGAAGTTCCTGTGTGTTCCCAGTATTTTAGTCATGAAGCATCACCTGAACAAAGGTCCTTCATTACTGATTGGCAGCTAAAGAAAAGACGCCTGTTGATTAATCCAAACATATTCAACAAGGTGATCCTTTTGTCTTTAATCTCTTTAACCCTCTCAGGCTCAAAATAAGTTTTGATAAAAGGACGAACAACTAAGTCCTTCAGGGGTACTTCTGAGTTAAAAAATGCTCATGAAATACGTATGTGAAGTAACCAGGTAGGTAGGTTTTAACTGTTGCAAATCTGCAACGCCTGCCTCCAGAGGGTTAAAAGTTGCAGATGCTTCCTTGTTTTCTTTCATTAATCTGTGGTGTGTCACATTTCTGTCTCACAGGACTCCAGACACTTATTCAGCCTGTCTCACCTCCCTGTCGCCTCCAAAAACTATGACCATGCCTGGGTCAGTCTGTAAATACTAGAGAACTGAAATGAGAAATTCAATTCAAATTCAATTCAAAAATACTTTATTAATCCCAGAGGGAAATAGATTGCTGTAGTAGCTCAGAATAATAATAATAATCAAGTCATCAAAGAGTTATTGTATATTACAATGGCTGTTGGCAGGAAGGATCTCCAGTAGCGGTCAGTGTTGCAGCGAAACTGAAGAAGCCTCTGACTGAAGACACTCTTCCGTTGTCGGACAGTCTTGTGAAGAGAATGCTCAGAGTTGTCCATAATTTTCTTGATTCCCTAGAGAATCCTTCTTTGCATTTTCTCCTCCAGTGGTTCCACAGTCTTCCCCAGAACAGAACCAGCCTTTTTTATTAGGCTGTTGAGCCTTTTCAGGTCCCTGCTTCTGATGCTACTACCCCAACAGATGATGGCTGAAGAGATTACACTCTCAACAACAGACTTGTAGAAGATGTGCAGCATCTTGCTACAGACATTGAAGGACCTAAGCGTCCTCAAGAAGTGCAGTCTGCAGTGTCCCTTCTTGTAAACGGCTTCGCTGTTCTTTCTCCAGTCCAGTCTGTTGTCCAGGTGAACTCCAAGGTATTTGTATTCCTCAACCACCTCCACTTCATCTCCCATGATGGAAACAGTGTTTGACTCCACCCTGTTTCTTCTGAAGTCTAAAATCATCTCCTTTGTTTTGTTCACGTTCAAGGTCAGATGATTGTTTCCACACCATGCCACAAAGCACTCCACCAGCTCTCTGTACTCAGCTTCCTGTCCATCTCTGATACACCCAACAACTGCAGAATCATCTGAGTATTTCTGTAGATGACAAGTCTCTGATTTGTAAAGTTAAAGTTAAAGTTAAAGTCCCATTAGTTGTCACACACACTGATGTGTGTGCGAAATTTGTTCTCCGCATTTGACCCATCCCCTGGGGGAGCGGTGAGCTGCAGACACAGCCGCGCTCAGGAACCATTTGGTGGTTTAACCCCCCAATCCAACCCCTTAATGCTGAGTGTCAAGCAGGGAGGCATTAGGTCCCATTTTTTCCAAAGTCTTTGGTATGACCCGACCAGGAATCGAACCCTGATCTCCCAGTCTCAGGGCGGACACTCTACCACTAGACCACTGAGCTGGAAGTCTGAGGTGTACAGGGTGAAAAGAAATTATGAGAGTGCAGTCCCCTGTGGTGCTCCAATGTTACTGATCGCCTGGTTTGATGTGCAGTTCTTCAGCCTCACAAACTGTGGTCTGTTTGTCAGGTAGTCTTTAATCCAGGCGATAGTTGAGGCCCCCACCTGTGTCTTCTGGAGTTTCTGGCAAAGTACATCTGGCTGGATTGTGTTAAATGCACTGGAAAAATCAAAGAACATGACCCTCACAGTGCTGCCTGCTTTGTCCAGATGACAGTGGGTTGGTTGAAGAAGCTGGATGATGGCATCTTCAACTCCAACTCCATGATGATAAGCAAACTGCAGCGGGTCCTGATATGTCCTAGTTTGCTTATTCAGGTGGGCCAACAGGAGTCTCTCCTGGACCTTCATGATGTGGGATGTCAGGGCAACCGGTCTGTAGTCGTCACTGACTGATGGGCGAGTTTTCTTTGGAACTGAAACAAGGCAGGATGTCTTCCACAGGACTGGAACCTTCTCCTGGGCCAGGCAGAGGTTGAGGAGGTGCTGCAGAATCACACAGAGCTGCTCTGCACAGGCCTTCAGTACTCTGGGACTGACACCATCTGGATCTGCAGCCTTGTTCCTGTTCAGTCTCTCCAGCTGCCTCTTCACCTTACTTCTAGAGACAGATAGGTGGGAGGGGGAGGTAAATGGGGCAGCAGCATCTCCTGACTTGGTTGAAGACAGATTTATAGAACCAGAAGAGTCCATGACTGTGTTAGAGGACAAAAGAGCTGGCATGTGACAGGAAAATGTTGGATCAGAGGTGGATGGGATGTCTGATTGGCAGGGGACAGGCGAGGAGGATGCTGGGTTTGTTCCTGAACTGAACCTATTGAAGAATGTGTTCAATTCATTGGCTGTGTCCAGGCTGCCATCTGTGCAATCCTTCCGCTGCTTGAAGCCTGTGATCTTCTTCGTCCCTGACCAGACATCTCTGACATTGCTCCTCTGTAGTTTCTTCTCCAGCTTCTTCCTGTATGCCTCCTTGCTGTCTCTGATCTTGATCTTCAGTTGCTTCTGTTTACTCCTCAATAATTCCCTGTCTCCCTCCTTGAAGGCTCTTTTTTCCTCATTTAGCAGATTCTTCAGTTCACTGGTGATCCAGGGTTTGTTATTAGCGAAGCATCTCACTGTTCTGGTGGGTATGATGCTGTCCACACAGAAGTTTATATAGTCAGTGACACATCCAGTCATGGCATTGATGTCCTCTTCATATCCTTGGCGGAGAGTCATCCAATCTGTGGTCCCAAAACAACCCTGCAGGGCTTCTTCAGCATGCTGTGACCATTTTCTCACAGTTCTTGTCACAGGTTGCCTCTGAACAAGTGGTTTGTATTCTGAGCAGAGAAAAACAAGATTGTGATCTGATTGTCCCAGAGGAGGCCTAGTTTTGGACATGTATGCACTCTTTACATTTGCATAACACAAATCCAATGTCTTGTTTTCTCTGGTGGAGCAGCTGACAAACGGATGAAATGTTGGGAGTGTAGCAGAGAGCGAGGCATGATTAAAATCACCAGATATAGCCACAAATGCATTGGGTTGCTGGGTTTGAAGCTTAGCGACAACGGAACTGATGGCATCACATGCACTTTCAGCAATGGCTGAAGGTGGAATATAAACAGTTGCCAAGACAACACTGGTGAACTCTCTTGGCAAATAATATGGGCGACAACTTACTGCCAAGAGTTCAACATCTGGGCTGCAGAGACGACATTTCACTGAAACATGACCTGGAAGGCACCATCTGTTGTTGCCACTCCACCTCCTTCTCTTTTCCCATTCCTTTTCAGATCTCTGTCTGCTCGTACAGTCAGGAATCCTGGCAGAGAGACGCTGGAATCGGGATATGGTCCTGCAGCCATGTCTCAGTGAAACACATAACACTGCACTGCCGATACTCGGGCTGAGTCCTTGAAAGAGCTTGGAGTTCATCCATCTTGTTGGCCAGTGATCTCACATTGCCCATTATGATCGATGGAAGAGATGGTTTGAATTTCCTCTTTCTCTGTCTCTGTTTTCCTCCCGCTCTGCACCCACGCTTCTTGCGTTTTAGCTCATTTGGGATTTGTGGCTTAAGTTGATGTATTATTTTAGCCTTTCCAATGTTAATCAGCTGCTCCCGATTGTAAACCAGCTTGTTGCCATGGTTACGCATCATAACAAATGCTCAAAAAGTGAAAAAATAGCAGTAAAAATCCTCTAAGCTTCACAGCACCAGAAACAGAAAAGTAAAATGTCAAAAAAATAAAAAAAATTTCTTGAGAAACTAGAAGAAAAAATGTCCAAAAAAAAGGCTAAACTTACATATAGTCAACAGAGCTACTTCAACATGCAGCCACCCAGAGCAGCGAAGTTCCGGAAAGTTCAAATCTAGCTGTTTAAATGTGTCTGAGTAAGAAATGTTTCACTGTTTTCTGTCAGTGTTTGGTTTTTGGGATTTTGTGCCTAAAACAAGACTTTTCCCTGTTTGTGATGTCACAACCAGGAAGCTTTTAGAACAGAACCACCTCTCACATGCAAGAGAGAGCTGCTGCTGGAGAAGTAGTGGCTCTACTCCAAGCTCATGCTGGACATTGGAGCTTCTTAGCTTATAGCAGCCTGAATGGGGGATGAGTGGGTTTGTCCAGCTCCAGCGTGTCTTCTTAAAAAGACAGAGCCCTGATATGGCTCATTTTGGAAGGTACTGAAAACGTGGAGAATACAACTGCTAAAATTGCTTCATGTGGGAGGGATTTGTTGCAAAAACATTGTAAACATGTTTTTTCTTGACCACAGAACTATTATTTATTCTTTAAAAAGTCATATTGTCTCCTATAAGATAAATTCATACAAAATTGACATTTCTGATGAGAAAAAAAGCAGAAAAACCAAATTTGTGTAAAAATGAAACATAAAAATTTAAAATTTTAGAGGGTCTGAAATCACGTCTGACCCATTTTCTGGCCCCTCTAACCCAGAGACATAAAACCATTCACACACTCACACCTAGGGACAATTAGGTGTCAAATCTAACATGCATGCTTTTTATGGCCTCTATAAAAAAGCCAGAGTACCTGGAGAAAACCCAAAGGATTTGAACCTGCAACTTTCTAGTTGCAAGGCAACAGTGCTACCAACCCATTTATTTCATCTGAACATGCGCAGCCATGCTAGAGTTTTACATTAATAATAGTGAAAAGGGGAGGTTATTATTTCATTATTAGTTCTATTATGTTAACATTTATCTCCAGTTTTTTCATAATATTTCAAATTCTAACCTGAAAAACATCCCTTGGCCTCTAAACTTGTCCAACTTGTAATTTCTAGCTGTCAGTAAATGCTGATAAGAGTTAAACGAAGTCCAAACTAAGATTGTGAGGAGCACGATGACCTTGTCAGCATACAAAATGCATTCAGTATCAGGATTAAGACGTTAAATACCTGCCAGCCCAGCTCTCTGAAGCTAACGTATAGCTCGTGTCTTCTGCACGCCGTCTTCTGATCGCTGCTATTATAATCTGCAACAAGAGAGTGAAAACTCCATCAAAACTCAAGTTTCTTGAACTCTTCTGTACCAGCATCCATCGGTGAAGTAGCACGAACACAGACGAAACCGTTTTAGTCACATTTTAAAGTGGCATTAGGTAATGAGAGTTTTGTTTTTGCTCTGCATGAAGTGGCTGTCACTGCATGATGACAGTAAAACAGCAACCCCCTCCTTCGGTAAATGATGATGTAAAACTTCACAATTAAATAGACTGAAGACAAACATTACACTCTGAACCTGAAAGCAGTAGAAAAACATGAGCCGACTCATGTAATGCTCTGGGTGGAGAGGCATGGGAGGGCGGAAACCAAAGCACAAGTGCTCATTACAGCTGTTGCTGCTCTGAACGTGCTTCACATGCATCTGCAGGATAATGCATCCGAGCGTGGGCCTAATTAAATTTTCCCGTGTCAGATATGACTTGGCATGAGCACAAGTGTTGAGACAGTGGGTTTATGGTCTCTGCTGTGGTTCCACTCTGCAGACAGGTACAGGTTTGGCGTTTAAAGCTGAAGAGGTCATTGCTGGCGCTGGTCGCCATGCTGAAGTCAAGATGGTGACGCAGACTTTCCACCAAAGGGCTTGTTGTTTTGCTCACTTTCTGTGTCTTGACTCACTGATTTAATTGTTTTGATTTTGTTTTTGACACTTAGTTCATCAATTCTGCAGAAATTAGTCCAACTTAAAGAAACACATCAGGCTTTTTTATGTTTGTTTCTGTGGAAACTTAATTAGTATTTAGATTTCAATTACCTCAGTTTAGAGAACTGAAGGGAACAGACTGATGAGCTAACGGCTAGTAACAGTTATGAGAATTTCATTTTTGTTTATGCAACAATCTATTTCATAAGTCAAGAGCCAGTGCTGAGCAGAAATATAATGTTTATGAAACTGAAAGTGATAAAAGATTTATTAGGCAATATTCAAATCAACTGCTGGGGTTTTATAAAGATTTTAGACGGTAAAGATGGTACTTACGGCCTTGGCCTCACTAAACGAGTCCTATGATTTACATAAAATATCATCAAAATCAAGAAACTGAAAAGTCTTCCCAGCATGAACACACATTTAAAATTGTTTTGGGAAAAATTCTGTCAATGTTTTTCACTTTAAGTTACTTTATTAATATAAATATTTCCATCCATCTATTTTCGGCTGTTTATCTAGGGTCGGGTCGCGGGGACAGTAGCCTAAGGCATAAGCAGGGAAGCCCAGTCTTCCCTCCAGGACCCCCTGGGACAGTATAGAGCTGGTCTAGTGTTCCATGACCACGACAAAAACCGCATTGCTCCTCCTGAATCCAGGGTTCGACAATCCAACGGACCCTCCTCTCCTGAACCCCTGAGTAGACCTTACCAGTGAGGTTCAGGAGTGTGATCCCTCTGTAGTTGGACCCCCCCCCCCCCCCCCCCACCCCCCCCCCACCCCCGTATCACTCGAGAGCCGTGCACGGACACAAAGAAACTTTGTGGATACTTTAGAAACTCCCTCTTTCCTGCTACTTGTTATTTGTGACCAGCTGCTGATCATAGTGATCATTTATTTAATATTTAAATCCTAATAACAGCTCTGACCCCATGTGCAGCTGTCATCCATTATCCATTTACTTCACTGTAGACAATGATGCAAAATAAAAACCAGTAATTAATCTATTAACTGTCCATACACACCACTGGCAGTTCAGATTTTTTCCAGTGATTTTTTTTCTCCTTGTGTCCGTCAGAGAAAGCATGAGTCAGAGAGCTGTCTGAGATTTGTCACTCAGTCAGAGCCACCCAGCGTCTCACCTCAGCGACTCACCGGCCTGTTTGGTCAGCTGGAGGTGGAGGGAGACACGCTCACAGACAGACAGAGTCAACAAACATGCTTCACTTATGTAAGGGTCATTGATTTGGGTTCCTTACATCTCTGTGCCTATCATTCATTACAAGTGGCACTTCCAGAACAAACACACACACTCGTAGGAACACACACCAGTGAGCCGAGCGGCCACTCAGCTACTCATTAAAGACTTATCTGAATTCACCAAAGCGGCTTGCATTCAGATTTCATCATCACATTTAATTTGATTTTTAGCAGACACGCTGACCGCACCACCCAGATCCATGTGTTCTAGCTGCACTCGTCTCAAATATTCTAAGAGAAATATAAAAAAAAATAGAAGCATGGAGAGAAAGCTGGAATTATTGTCTCAGACTGAAAGAGACAAAATACAGCACTCAAAACAATATTACCTTACAGCTGAAAAATGAAAGTCACCAGATTAGACGGGTTAATTCTGTCAGAAAGGAAACTAAATGTGAGACGGAGCACAGCAGAGAGGTCAAAAGGCCTGCTGCAACCAACGGATACTATCAGGTGTTTCCCTAGTTTACGGCTCCTTCCTCTCAAAGAGGAAGTGCAGTTTGCTGCTAATGGGGAAATATAAAGTTTACTGTGAGTATTTAGACACAGACGTCAGTGGCAGCTCCAGAAATTTTTTTCTGCAGGTGCTATGAAGGAGCTAGTCTTTTTATTGAGGGTGTTATGAAGGAAGTGGTCATGCGTACCTATTGTTCTCTAAAACAACTTCAGCAGATACACAGGCGTGCACAAAACCTCAACAACACCTGAAACAATCATTGATATACATCATAAACATATGAACAATCGCTGACTTGTCCATGAAATCATAAACACATACAGCCACACAGAAAACCATCTATAGTGTTGCAAGGTTAGCTAACGTTAGTGTTAGCATTTTCAGCGGCAAAACCCTGGACGGCTGCGGCGGTTGAGGGTTGACTCTCTTCATCCAGATCCGTAGGTTTTTGTGGATCTGAGATCACTTCCAAAGATTCATTCATTTCTGACTGAATCTGTGGAAATTTGGGCAACAAAAACCGATCCATTTTACCACTAGCTCTACCTTTCACTCGTTCGCAGGTGGAAAATGAGGTCAAAGGTTAACATCAATTTCCTGTTTTGGTTTAGGTTTTTACTATCTGTATGATAATTTACTGATTCGTTTTGTTTTGTATGTTAAATATTATCACATCCACACGTTAAATTAAAATTAAATTGTAAAAAAAAATAAATCTAATATTTACTTGGGGTGCTATGAGGGTGCAATGACTAATCCAGGGGTAGCTATAGCGCCCCCTAGCGCCCCCCGGCGCTGCCACTGGCAGACGTGTGTAAATGTAGGGTCGAGTCGTGTTTGCCCGGCCTCCCATGTGGACCGACTGACCTTCCAGCATCAACAACTGCAGAGGGGACTCCACACTCACAACCCAGGCAATAGTCGGCTCCTGGATCTTAGTTATAGAAAATCACTGGTTTCCTTGGAATTATTTAAACAAAAACTCCACCTGACTTTCATTGTGTGGACGAGTTTCAGTGCGTTTAGTGTTTATATACAGGAAACATCCAGCGACAGAAGAAAAAAGGGCGAACCCAACTGGCTGAGAAACTTGGCTGACCTGATTAGAACCTGCACCGACGCAAAAAGTGACGCAATGCTGGAGTGAAATACCACAGCTAGGGACTATGGAAAGACTTTATTGTTCATATACAATATAGTGTTCAACACTGTAAAAAGGTGTTTCTCTAATTACAGATTTCTTCTATTCTTGTTCTTTTTATCAGAAATAAATGTTTTAGATCAATACGTACATTTAACATGACTTAGGTATGTAAAAAAATGCAGTTTTCAAATGATTAATACAATAATTAAAGCTCTCATTCACTCGTTTTTTAGATACATTTGATGTGGTCTCTATTACTAATGAATGCCTCGTGAGTCATTGTGAAAGAAAGCTCTGGTGCTCCTGTTCCAGGAAGTAAATTTAGCCGAATATTTATTTAATTATTCATGATACTTGGACATCTTGCCTCTGATTGGCTAACAGCAACGGAACTCTTCCGCTGCCTCCATTCTTTCTGCAACATTGATATTTTATCACCTCGAACACCACAAGCCTGAAGGAGTTCTGCCATGTCGTGGAGTTGCTAATGCTAATGGTTAGCTTCTGCTAGCCAAGACGTGGAGGCTAAACAACAGCTTTCTCCGTCACAAGCCAAGATGTTTGAGTCCATCGATGTTAATTTACTGTGTAAGGTAGAGGTGACTGGCTTTTTCTGACCCGAGTGTTTCCTCATCAATCTTTTCTGCGGCTAATGGGGTAGAAGACTATTTTCACGTTTAGCAGGCATGTGAACCAATCATATTTTAAAAATAACAAGTAAAAACCGGTTTCTCCGTGAACTTGAGCTTTACAGAAATAAATCAGATTACTGCCAAAAAGTAGAATTAAGAAATGACTTCTGTGGAACCACATCGTGAAAAGGCTAAACGATCTCAAAAAGCAACACATCCTGCTCCGTTCTAAAGAAATAAAGAACAAAAGAATCAAGAACAAACAAACAAACCTCTGGAGACCAAAATACACCTTGATGACTGAGGACTTTTCCAGTGGGCAGGTTCAGGTCCACAACACTCCTGCTTCCACGTGATCACATTCATGTCAACTCACTTTCACAGAGACACCCCCACCCCCCGCTCCCTCATCTACTTTATGATGCGTGACATTCAGCTCTGGGTCAAATCACAGCTCTGAGTGGAGGTGATGGAGCTGTGGTTTCATACGGTATGATTACACCCAGTCACAGGGAGTCCGCGGAAACGAGTAGCATGCTAAAGTTTGATCATCTTACTTCATTCTCTCTGGTCTAAAAATAAATCAGAACTCTTTTCCTGATGATTTTAACACAAATGCTCACGACTGTTATTTAATCTCTAAATAAAAGCTACAGTCTCTCTCCCTTCACACATCTCCACATTTTCCTTCCACCTCCTGGCCTTCAAAGCCATCAGCATTTACAGTCTGTGAGGCTATTTAAGAGGAATAAAGCTGATATTTACTCTGGGCTTTCATTGAGTGTAAAGGCCCAGATTTGGGGTGCCCATAAACCACATCTCTCCTTCCTGCCTGTAAAAATTTAATGCCACACAGCTACCGCTTCCCCTGAGGCTTCCATTCATTTCTTTTTCCTTCCCCTGACAGACCAGCGGAGGTGGCAGGACTCTACGTATGATGATATAGTGCACTAATGAAAGGTTATAGTATTTCAGGATATTCCGTTTAGGTTTAGCAGAGGCAAAGGGTTCACATTAAGTAATTACAATTGTGTTATTATTTGACCTTCAGGAATTTTTAAACATGCATTTGTGTGAACATTATAAAGACATAATAGTAAGTGCAGCTTTTGTTGGCGAAAATAGGGTTTACACCCGTTAGGACTGATGAGCTAACGGCTAGTCTGAGCTGAGCCACGACCAAAGGGGGTTGCTGCTGTTTTGTTACAGCTCCAATCTGCAAAATTCCATCCTAGCATGACTTTAAAATGCCTTTAGATAGCCACACATTCATCTGTTTGTGCACACGTGTAAACAGCAGCTGAAGCAAAATGCAGAACTTTAAAGTCAAATCCGGCAGGATTTTCTAAATGTTCCTGCCTTACAAACCAAGTAGTGGTAGATACATGACAGTTTTATGTTTATAAAACATTCATGCATCACTAGGAAATGCTTGGAGATTAGAGCTATTTTAAAATAAATGCTCTTTATTAATTCAATTTGATTCAAGTTTATATATACATAGCGCCAAATCACGACAAGAGTCGTCTCAAGGCACTTCACACAGTAAACATTCCATTACAGGTCAGTTCATTAAGCCATTCAGTAAAAAGTTTCTTATATAAGGAACCCAGCTAATTGCATCAAGTCACTGACTAGTGTCAGTTACTTTACAGCAATCCTCATACTTGTCACATTCTGATTAGGAGGAGTAGGACCCAATATGCAGAGCACCAGACGACATGAGGCAGGAGTAATTGAAAAAAAGTAGAATCCTTTATTTGGAGTCACAAAAACAGGCAGGAGTCTCAGATTTTACACAGGGAACAAAACACGCTGACAACAACAATGGACCGACAAACACAGGCCCTGTCCACACGTAGCCGGGGATCTGCCAAAACGTAGATATTTTTCTACGTTTTGGCCTGTCATCCACACGAAAACAGAGTTTTTTCACACGAAAACGGATCTTTTTAAAAACTCCGGCCAAAGTGAAGATGTGCGTTTTCTCCGTTTTGGGTGTCTGCGTGTGGACAGACAAAACCAGAGTTTTAAGGTCCGCAACGTCACTTTCCGCGACAAAAAAATGCTGACATCAAGTGTGCGACCTGTGTTTACACTACCCGACAGCATGGATGCCCTCAGAGCTGCGCTCGCTTTATCAATTGTCCAAGCGCTTTTTGCTTGTTTGTTTTTGCAAGCGGAATTGCTGCTCCTTGCGGACGACCACGGACGAAGGACGAGGTTAAGAACGGGGGAAGTACTGCCGCCTACAGGTCTGGCATGTCCTTAACAACGTATTTATCCGGGTACGTGTGGACAGAGTTTCTTTTTAAAACGAGGTGGTGTGGATGCAAGTTTTTGGAGGGGCGGATATTTGTTTTTTTAAAAAAAACAACTACGTGTGGACTAGGCCTCAGAGTGACAAGAGAAGGCTTATGAACAGGAGGGAGGTAATCAGGGAAACAGGTGACAGGTGTGAGGAGTGTGAGCTGAGGAGACACTGGTGGAATCAGTTAACAAAATGGGAAGGGAAGGAGCTTGACCAGAGGGCAGATAAACATTAACCTGTAAATACAAAAATAACCTAAAGACTGAGGGCCAAAAACAAACAACTAATAACTAGACGGATGAGGAGGACTAAATAAAGATTGATTAGGAATGGGGAATGATTAGAAGGACACATGAGGGAAGTCTACAGAGGGCTGGAGATAATAATGGGACACAAGAGGATGACCTGGAGTGGGAACTGGAGGGGTTGGGAAACAAAGGGACACAGAACATGACAATACTAAGCAAGCATTTAGTGACAGTGGAGAGGAAAACTCCCTTTTAACAGGAAGAAACCTCCAGAGGATCCTGGCTCAGTATAAGCAGCCATCCACCACGACTCACTGGGGATCAAGAAGACAGAGCAGGCACACACACACACACACACACACACCATATATATACCAAGTAGTGTTTCTATGGTTACATTGTGATTTCTGAGTAATTATTCTATTTGGTGAGAGACAAACTTTATTGTATTTATCCTAGTGAATATATAATTAAACGGGTAAACTAGTAGTAGCACATTCGATGTCAAAAAAAGTAAAATGTTGTTATCAGGAGAGGGAGAATGTTTAAGTGGTTAGCAGCAGTGTTCAAGCCGATGGCCCCCTCCATGGTTGTACCCAGACTAGCCCATAGCCTATCAGTCCTGTAGACATAAGGTGACAATTACTTAAAAGGTAAATGTAGAAGCCCATATTTAAGATGGTTGAAAAATATCTTTTCGACTCAAATTTGTCCAGTTAATCTGTTCTTCATTGAAAATATTAATTTAAAGAGTCTAATCTAATCTAGACAGGAAGTGAGACTAATAAACAAATCAGTGAAAAGTACTATTGTAATCTTTTCTCAGAGGCAGATTAACAGTCAAAATAAATATTTCCTCACATAGAGGGAAAAAAAACATTTACTTCATTGAACTACACAATATTTTAAGTTTCCAGTGCTATAAATCAGGATTTCTTTTATTGAGAAGTTCATGAATGCTGGTAGTCTTCCCACTGAGCTCTTAGTTTTTAACCTTAAATGTGCCTTAGTCAGCAGAAAAACATTCCATTAGATTGTTTGACATCAAAACTTTCTAAAAACTAATTTAATTGTCTGATCCCACCTTGCCTTTTCAACAGGAGAGGGGCTACCTCAGTCAACACCAGTGAGGAGTTTATTTTAAGGTGAGACTTTTGATTCTTCATAAGCACTCTGGTCTGCTACGAACCTTCTCCACACTACACGTCATTCATGAAAGCCCATCAAGCGGTTTCCGCGGCTCCTCTGTGAGGAAAAAGTTGTAAATTATATTTATAACAGGTTGTTCCAAAAACACAAAACTCAACTGGTGCCATTTCATATGTTAAACCACTGTGTTTGACTCAGAAACATAAAAAAATCTGTGTCTGTGCGTCTCAAACCACTCCACGTCACGGACTCAACCCAACCACACGACTTCTTATAAACGTGACAAAAGCCTGAAGGCTGCAGACCGACCAGTCCCGGAGACATGAAAGCAGAATGCCACTCTTCTCTCTCGCTTCCCTCCAACCTTTCTGCTGAAGTTTATCTTACTTCCTGTCTTTCATCACAGAGGTTATTAAACCCTGCGAGGGAGCTCCACCACATCTAATTACTCTGGCGGTAAACAAAACGAGGTCGGGTGGGGATGGAGAGAAGAGAGGGCAGAGGAGGGAGGAGAGGAGCAACAGATGAAAAAACACAGCTGGCTCAGTGCCGTGTTATTATAATTCTTTAAGCGATACTGTTAGCTTGGTCAGTCTTTTAGCTGTGCAGCTAATGACCGGCTAGGCCTAATTACAGGCCGCCAGGGCTGAGCCGGGACGTAGTATTCTTTCCCCGGATGGCTGTTAACCTCCCCCGCAGCCCAACCCGACTCCGGTTACCTACCAAGCCTTTTCCAACCACTAAAATTATCTTTAAAGGTGTTCTATTGTTCTTTTTTTATGAATGCAATAACTTTTTCCACTAGTTTCCACAAGTTTTAGTCACAAATACTCAAACATCCTTATTATAACCACAAATGTAAGAGAATGGGAATAAAAAATACACGTTTGTACAAAAAAATCTGAAAAATGGGTCTGGTCTGCTGCAAGGAAGTAAAAAAAATGGATGGTTTCCTTTATTTATTCTTTAAACATAACATTCGTTTGGCTAATCCAATCTTCTTCTATCACATGGATTAAAGTTAATCACACATGCTTATGAAACTAAACTCTAAAATAAGGAACATAGGAAAGGTTTCTGAAAGCAGCAGTGCCTTCAGGTTAAAAGAGGTTTTCTGCTTATCGAGAGGCTGGCTAACTACCTGAATCGGGTGTTTTCAGAAGAAACACCACATACATCCAGTCGCGCTGAGGAAAGTTTTTGAAAGCATCTATGCGGAAGCTTGTGTAGACATTTGAAATGAAAAACAAACTCCTTGCTGCCCTCCGGCCTTAGATCTGATGTTATTTGGAAAAGCTGTGAAGGTGAAATCTGGGTGAAATATTCCTTTTAGCTGGCTCTGCGGTGGCCTGAACCAACGTGCTGCCAAATCCACACCGAGGGGCCGTGTTCACATTTCGCTTCTCCCCATGAGCACTTCCCAAGACGGATGCTCTCCCTATCCATCATGGCCTCCTCCTCGTCTCTGGTGTGAGTGATGCCGTATTGAAACCATATGCCCTCCAGAATTCCTCACACATCCTCTCATCCCATCCAATCCCAGCAGTCCTCTATTGGCCGCGGACACACGGCTGTCGCTGGAGGGGGGGTCCTCCCGGCTTCCTGTGTTAGATCTAAATATTTACACTCCCAGTCGTCCCGAGTGGAGCGGCAGAAGAGGTCTTGATGTTTTGGGTTATGTAAAGTGCGTTTTTAACAGATTGTCATTGTTGGAGCATTTCTTTGAACAAAATTGCCTCAGAAAATGTTCTCATCCTCTTGACACACAAACAGGAACACCGAGTGTTCTCCGGGATGATGAATGAGGAGTTTTTGTTCCACGGTGTGTCAGCTAAAGCTTTTATCTAACATTATTACTCACAAACGAACCCTCCAGCTCTGAAGGAAATCGCTGTGAACAGAAAACAGAGTCAGCGGCGTATTTGTGGAGACCGAAGCCAACCTGTCCCACAGATACATCTGTTTACCGTGCAGATGTTAGAGCCATTAGGCAGAGCCGAGCAAGCGAAGCAGAGGTAAACTGCTTCCCAGGTAGAAAGCCAAAACGGGTGTTTGCAGCTCTGATTCAGTGCATTAAGCTGGGTTTTGGCACCAGGAAGCAAAAAGTGAGTCTGTTCTGCTCCAGAGTTGGATGAGCTTTAGGTGTGCTTACTAAAATATTTACAGGTAAATCATTCTCCTTAGTTTGCAGCATGTTGGCTGGAATAACATGAGTCTATTCTGATTTCCGTTACTACAAATATGTCATGTTGTTTGTTGCTCTGATTGGTCCAAGCACTTTGCAATTGCATGTGAAGACAGTTTGAAAGACAATCGTAGAGTCCATCCCATGACTGAACTCTGTCTACGGGTCACGGCCAGACTAAATGTAACTACATCCTTGCCAGGCTAGCTGAAACGAGCTTCCTCCATAGGATGAGCTTTAGCAACAGTGGAGCTTCTCTACATCCAGGATACTTGGCTGAGGTGGTTCAGGCATCAGGATGCCTCCTTGTGACCTGTTAATCAGCCCAAGAACCCAGCTGGAGGGATTATACATCCAGTCTGGACAGAGAACACATTTGGAGGAGCTAAAATGTACTAAAAGTTTTTGCTTTTTTTAGTAGAAGGGGCAGCAGTAGCTCAGGAAGGTAGAACAGGTTGTCCAGTGATCTGAAGGTACCGCCAGAGAATGCTGTTGTGTCCTTGAGCAAGACATTTGATCCACCTTGAGGTCAGAGGGACCGGTGGCAGTTGTAGCTACATCGTAGCTCATCCCCATCGGAGTGTGAATCTGCGTGAATGGGTGGATGAGTAATTGTGTTGTAAAGTGCCTTGGGGGGTTCTAGGACTCTAGAAGGTGGTATGTAAAACACAGTCCATGAAGTGACTTTTTTAAATGGGAATGAATTTTTACTTTTTTAATCCAACATGCATCTTTTAAATGAACGAGAAGCTAGTTGCTGCATGTAAAAAGCTAGACTCTAACATCCGAGTCACTTCTGCTCGTTTCCACAGATTGGACCACCTAGAGCCACGACCAACATGACATTCAGTGCTGCTGGAGGACCATCTGTCTGGTGCAGTATCAAAGCAATATTAGCAACAGGCTCGTTGGGCTGCAGCTGTGACCAAAAACAGGAAGTTAACCTGTGAGGTTCAAAACCGTAATCCTGAATAACACATCGGGTGAATATTCTGGATCATTCTTCCTCGTTACATCATCTGATTAGTAGTTTGTGTTGAAAATGAGAGTGAAGTTGAAGGATGAGGTCACCTGTCACGATGAACCAATGAATAAACATTACTCCGCTGTTCTGTGATAATTATCCTCCTGTTTGTAGTGGACCAAAGTAACGTCTCCTCCCCGTGTGCACATGTGCCCAACACCACTCATTTGTCTTCAACAAATAAATCTTCTCAGTCAAATTTACGGCCCAAACCTCCCACCAACAGTCCAACTCAGCCCCCTTCATAAATCTCATTACCATCCACCGAGACATTCCTAACTCAAGATTCAGATTTTGGGATTTACTCCACCTCCCTTAATCCATACAGGGAAGCTCCAGGAAAAATAAATGGTGTAAATAATCCTGTTTCACTTCCATGGGGGCTGATTTTAAAGAGACCCTGCACTAGCTGGGTCAAAGTTATCGAGTGTTTCAAAGGGAACTACTTCAGCTAGACTGAGCACGAGCTGCTAGGCCGGTGATGTCATAGGTTATGGATGCACCGCGGTTATGTTAAGGTTTGTGTTTGCTGCTCAGAGTGGTGAGGCAAGCCAACGGTAGACTGACCTAAAGGGCTCAGCCCTCTGGATCTCTCTCGCGGCTGTGAGGATCTGTTGCGATTCTGCTGCCGACGTTTTCCACCGGTGGAGCGGGCGGAGCGAAAATGCACCTCGCTGACTTTGAAGAAGGCCACCATGAAAGGCTGCTTCTCCAGAGCGCCGTCACGCCCTACAAGCCCCACCTCCTTACAGCCGATGCTCTGCCCTGCTTCAAAAAATAATAATAATCAGCAGGTTTACATCATGGCGATCAGGACACAACAGTAACCGGATATCTCACCGCTGCTGGTCTCCACGCTGACCTGCAGGCCCAGGTTGTGCCGTGGGCTCATCACCCACAGGTTGCTGGTAGCAGTGATGTCAAACTCCAGCCAGCCCTCCTCTGCAGCCCAAAGCCTGCGAGACTCCAGCAGGAACAGGTCTGCCTCTCTGATAAAACATCAGGAAAATAATTTAGCTCTCACCACCACCACCACCATATTTCTAGTTCATTTAAAAGCTCCTCCAATTTCTCCATACCACATGTCTGTATTTTTAGAGACCACAAATGCAGTTGTATATTTTCTGGGTTTAAATGCATCTATTCAGATTTGTTTTGACATAAAGTTATCAGAAAAGCATGGTTCTGAAAGCAACGGGGAAGAGCAACATTGTCTCTAATCAACAAGAAATTAAACTACTAACTCAAACGTTTAATAATACAAATTTTAAAAAAGCTATTTTTGTCTTTTAAAATGAGAAAATAGTTTAAACAGAAAGATTTGGGCCAATCCCGCACAAAGATGGCAGCATGTGCTTTACTTTCTGTTTTGTTTACCTCGACTAGGTTTCACAGATAATGACTTACCTTTTTTTACTGGAAATCTGTGAGTGACTTTTATTTTGAAAGTATTCCAGATGCTTAACACTGCTTTTGTTAGTAGACTTGAAGCATAAATTTAGCAGAGCTATGCCCCCTACGCCTCTGGGACGTAAGTGCTTTGCTTCGCGGACGTCTCAACCCTTGTGCACACACCAGCAAAAGTCACCTGTTCAGGCTGGCTTTGGTGTGACCTTCGTCACCACCCTCTCCTTTTTCTGTTCTTGATTCACCTTTCCCAGGATCCATTGATTTCCCTCTTTCCTATTAATTTTCTCTCTCCCATTCCTTACATTTTTTCTCCTTTTAAACATATTTTTAATAATATTTTGAACAATATTTTAAATCTTTTTATACTTACATTTCTTTTGTTTTGTTTTGTTTTTGCAAAGCGCCTCGTGATTTATTGATCGTAAGAGGTGCTATATAAAAGATTGTTTTCTTTCTTTCTTTCTTTCTTTCTTTCGTTTCAACCCGTTTGCATCTGCTGGAAAACCGAGGTGAGATACAAAGTAAGGGTTTCAATTCAATTTAATTCAATTCAAGTTTATTTATATAGCGCCAAATCACGACAAGAGTCGTCTCAAGGCACCTCACATAGTAAACATTCCAATGCAGGTCAGTTCATTAAGCCAATCGGTAAAAAGTTTCCTATATAAGGAACCCAGCAGGTTGCATCGAGTCACTGACTTGTGTCAGTTACTTTACAGCAATCCTCATACTAAGCAAGCATTTAGTGACAGTGGAGAGGAAAACTCCCTTTTAACAGGAAGAAACCTCCAGAGAATCCTGGCTCAGTACAAGCAGCCATCCTCCACGACTCACTGAAGATCGAGAAGACAGAGCAGACACACAAACACACACACACACACACACACACACACACACACACACACACACACACACCTGAACAAAAAATTCTGAATGTGCAAAAAAGTCTAAAATTTATTCATTTGTTTCACTAATTTAATCACATTTGATCCTATTTTGATCCAGTTTAGAATTAAGCAGTTCCCTGACTGTTGGGGTCATACTCTATCAACATTATCTAAATAATCATCAAACTTATATAGCGCAAAATTAGGACACTCAAAGACGCTTGCGTGAACTCTTACATTCACACACTGCCAGTGATGGTAAGCTACTATGTAGCCACAGCTGCCCTGGGGCAGTCTGACAGAGGCGAGGCTGCCATCTGGTGCCATCGTCCCCTCTGATCACCACCAACACAGACAAGTTGGGTGAAGTGTCTTGCCCAAGGCCACAACAGCAGAATACCTCTGGCGGGAGCTGGAATAGAACTCAAGACCCTCCGATCATGAGGCAACCCGCTCTACCACCTGAGCTACTCCTGCCCCACTTTCTGCTAGAACCAAGATGAAAATTAATGTTTTGAATACTTTACCAAAGTGTTTTTGCACCTTAAGTCGATTAAAAACAAATATTTTCCAGTATGCTTAAAGGTTTTTTTTTAATGCAGCTTAGAAATCCCTAAAACTGTAATAACAGGTTTCACGTTCACTCAAATCACACAAATAGACAACAAGCCTTCAAGATTTCACTTGTCCTTCCCCCGATGCTTTAGTCTCATATGGAAAAGGCCGGAAGTCAAAGTTTTCGTTCATCTCTGTGCATGTTGATATTATTTAGGTGTGAAGGAGTCAGAACGAATGTGTCAGACATGGAGAAGAAGTGTGACTCTTTCATGAGAAGAGAGTAAAGGACATTAGGAAAAGGCAGCGGGTGAGTGATAAGAGGGCCTATCTTCCCACCCCAGCAGTAATAACACAGGAGCGACTCTGTCGGACCGTCCTCCAGATCCAACATCAAAGCCTCGCAATCATCCAGGTGTTCCCACAAAACCCCTGCAGTCGTGTCTCTGCAGCCCCGCTTCATTGGTGTTTCTGACAAGCTCCCTCACCTTCCTATTCATGTGTTCATCCCAGCTGATGTATCTGTTTCATCGTTACACAATTCTGAAAGAACAGCGGGGCGTCCATTAGGGAGCCACCTGCTGAGCTACCATTATAACACTCCTTATTGAGTGATGACTCAAATGAACTGGAATAATAAGGTCAAGAGGCTTTTTTTACAGCATAATCGCTTCATAAGTCCAGCAGAATGCATTTGCTTCTGTTAGCGAGAGGTGGGAGAGTCCTCTGCTTTGGATTTCTGGAGGAAAATTATTCAGAAGTTCATACATCTATTAAGTCTGAACTAAAACTGGACATAGACACGTTTCTAAAAACGCCCGTCGGCTTTTCTCGTGTCACATTCCTCCTGCTGGTCTAGAAACCGCTCCAGTCAAATGAAAACTACAAAGGGTGTCAAGCTAATTAAGCCCTCAGTCATTATGGCTAAGAGCCAAAACAGGAGTCGCATTTTCACACGAGGGAGGGGCACGGGAAAGTTATTAGGCCTCCCACAGATCAGGCAATTACAAAGGTACGGTTTTACAAAATGGCTCCAACTTTAGCGCGGCTGGAAGGTGTTTGTTTCACTTTTATCTCATAACTTTTATAATTAAAACGTAAATGTTTTCCAGTCTTTTCGTTCCGCTACTTTTGTTTTTTCACGCGTCCTCGTGAGTAATCCAGCCTATAATTAACTTCAAGGTGCCAAACCTAGCCTACAATAATACAGAAATAGGAGATATATATGAGCCCTTTAATCTCCAAATATCTCCAAAAATAAAAGGTCTAACTTCCAGGTGGGAGTGCTGAAACCACACAGGGGGATAAAGGAATGCAGCAAATAAGTAGCTCGCCATGCTAAATGAACCTTTTCACGCTGAGAAATGTGCTAAAGCAACATACAGCTGATGTTTTGTTTGAAACCTTTTTTTTTCTTCTGAAACAGTAATGTTATGTTGTTGTTTCTCAGAAACCCTGCCCTGTAGATGTACGGTAAATGTTTGGCGTGTTTTAGCTGTGCCCATTTTAGAGGATGGATGATTCTTAAACTGTGCTATTTCTGTTTTGCTCAGTTTTCCATTACAAACATGAAAAAAGAGAAAACAGTGAGTTCATTTTGTAGATTTTTTTAGCAGTGGTGTCCCCAAATGGTGGCCACTGGGGGCCATGCCCCCCCCCCCCCCCCCCAGTGAAACGTTTCTGTGTGCACCACTGGACTTGACATCTTTTGTGCTATTTGTGTGAATCTGCTTATAGGTTAGAATTAAAAAGCTCCATCCAAAAGGACAGAAGAAGTGCTACCTGTCAAGATGCTCCTTCACCACCTGGTAGACTCGGAGCAAGAAGGTGTCGTTGCGGAACGCTCCACTCACACACTCTTTATAGAGGCGAAACTTGGCAGCGGTGACGGCCTCGCCCTCTGGGATCTGTGAGAGGTTGAACTTGAACTCCTTGTGGTGACGCCGCTGCGGGGAGAGCTCCCTGTCGTACTCCACTGTGGGACGAAAACACACGGAAATTCCTGTTGAAGTGATGTTCAAACGAGAATCCACCACATCATTGTATCATTCAGAGTTCCGTCTCAAAGCTTTGACCCAAATAAGACCAGAGTCCATATTTACAAACAGATTTTCCATTTAAACACACAGCAGCCAACGATGATGAGCGGATATGCTTTTCACAGACGCCGTGCCAAGGTCGACCACGGAAATCTTTCAAGCGTGTAAAACATGTGATTTATGCATAAACTCTAATAGGTTTTGTGGTTTCCACTTCCCTAAAATAAATCCTTGTTATCATCAGTTCGGAGCAAATGTTCATGTTTGCTTTTTCCATAAGAAACAAACTTAGAGTTGCTTTGTAACCACTACTGACAACGTGAAATGACAAACAACAACACACGGCGGCCCTCCTCTGCACTTAGGAGCTAAAAGCTCCATAATGATAATGTGAAACTGTCTCAGCCACAGGAGAGAGCCTGTGGGGCTGGTGAGTGAGCACACACACACACACACACTATGAATAAAGATGAGCATGTTGTAAACGTTAACTGTCGATGCTGGAAAAGGTCAAGCCTGTTATTTATTCTGCAAAACACACCAAACGTGATTTCATCTGAACTCAAAGCACACAGTAGGACATTTTGACTGTTTAGGACAACTTCTCATATCCCTCCTCACACACACACACGCACATCATGCAATTCATTTTCCATATCCAGTCCTCTGTTTTTTCACCACCACAAGCTTTAAAGAAACATTTCTGAAGGGTGTTTCTGTATGAAACAGCCTCTGATAGTAACCTACTTTGGTCTCGTAGACTAGCCTGATGCTCATCAGTCTTTTAGGACATAAACTCTATTTTTCCAAACAGAAGTCCTTCAGGAAAATGGACTGAATTGACATCCTGTTTGGATAAATTAAACACATAACTCAGTTTTTCACCTGCACACAGGCACAGCTGCACACCATCTCCAGCTGTTATACTTTATGCATTTGGCAACACAGAGAGAGTGCAAGGTACGCCAAGTGTCAGAATGACATGGGATCAAAACCAACAACCCACTCTCAAATTCCCAAAATTATCAGCATATTTTGTTAAATACACTGTTATTATTACATTATATACCATTAGTATATTAAAATCAAAGAAAGAAAAGGATCTTTTATACAGCGTTTCTCAAGGTAAAAATCACGAGGCTTGTTATTCAATATTGACACATTTTCACATCTAAAGTGATATTCCATCCCTAATTTAAATTTACTCTGTTGACATATTCCCCAGAGTTAGACAAGTAGGAAAAAGCATTTTAATCTGGCAGTATTTTGTTAGCTTTAGCTTAGCATAAACAATGTAAGTGAATGGTAACAGCTAGCATTTCATGAAAAAGGGATGGAAATTATTTAATAATGATCCTAATTTTTCTTGGTGACCTCAATAATCATATCAACCACAAATGAAAATAATAAGTAACACAAAGAAATAACAGGAGCCGACAAAGCACTGCTGTAAGTTGCCACTGCAACAACATTACAAAGTGGACCCTAATGACACCTACTTAATCTGTCTGGTGTCTGCCATTTTAGTACAACTTTCAATCCTGTTTCTTCAAAAACTGTGCAAAGTACAAGTCTAGTAGCCGTGCATTTGTGTTCATGGACATAGGTGTCATTTTCAACTTAAATGATTGAAATGCTAGCTGTTACCATTCACTTACATTGTTTATGCTAAGCTAAAGCAAACTGCCAGATCTGAAGAATGGTTGGGCTGGTAACAAAATGCTTTTTCCCAGTTATGGAATTCTAGGAAATATGGCAAAAAACTACATTTCACATATGGGGTGGAACATCCCTTTAAGACTTTTAACACTTTTCAAAATCATAACATCTAGATCAGTGGTTCCCAAACTTATTTAGCCACGAACCCCCTTCTATGTCCCGACCATGTCGACGCACCCTCCAGCCCCACATCAGGGCATGGCTATATATATATATATATATATATATATATATATATATATATATTATTTAATTTTAAATCAATATTTAGAGTGCCCAGGTAGCACATAAACAATGCAATTTAACGGTTTTCTTAAAGCAGGAATGTTTAACCAGAGCTCTCTCCTTCCTTCTGCTCTGCGTAAACCTGAACTGGCCACCTACTTGTGCGTAATCAAATGTCTATAGGAGAAAAGATGGAAAAGCTATAGCCATGAGGTTCACTTTTGCCTCAGACCGACTTATTGCTGTTTTATGGTGTGGCTGAATCTGCGATCCGCTGCCACGCGGACTGGAACAACAAATGCTGCATGAGTTGTAGTCAGGTTCATGAGGAGTCACTGGCTGGAGCGGACTCGAATTTCATACGTCATCCCAAAATAGAAGCTAATATCTTAATATGACATTGAATGAAAAATGTTGTTATAAAACCTCTTAAAAGTTTTTATCACGGAGGAGGCAGCGCTAATCTCTGCCTTCAGTCTGACGGCGCAGCACAGCATGCGCTTGTCGAATCAGTATGTGTGTGTGTGCGGCACAGCTCCATGAGCCGCTTCAGTCACTGCGTCTCGTTATTGGCGCTATTTAAACCAGTGTTGTAAAATTACTTCTGCCCAGCCCAGATGTGCTCACATGTGCACCCGTGAGCCGTGGTTCCGCTGGAACGCGTCTGACCTCTGACAGGCGCACTCTGAACTTCAGATCTTCAGCGCGCTGTGCGGAACATATCTTGCTATTGACAGCGTGCCCAGGTCAGAGTGCTGAAGCTTGGAGCGCATTATTATTATGAAGCTAGGGCACATGCGGAGGACACACACAAGCACGCAAAATATACTTGTTTTCAATTGCATTTATTGGGCCCACTTACTTTTTCTTAGGCCCACCCACAAATGAGTTTCTGGCTACGCTAATGGTGACATAAGACAGACTTCTCTGAGCTCCGCAGCCATTACACTTTTCACCTCGCGCACCCCCTAGCGGCAGCTCGCGCGCACCACACTTAGGGAATCCCTGAGTCAATAAATCAAAGATATTAGGGATTAAAACTCTACGAACAGATTAGCATTGTGGAGCGACAGCTCTAATCCTTTAATTAGGTGTTTAGTATATTATTGCTTTACTTGGATTCTGTTGACCAGACTGAGAATTTTTTTTAAACCTGAAAGTAATATCTGGAGCAGATCGTGAGTCCATGGTTTAGAAAAAAGTCAAATCAGCACACAAAATAGCTCGAGGATGTACTTTCCTCTCACATGTATGAGCTGTCTCATGCTGAGACACTTTCACTAATATAAAGGTCACTGTTTTCACTTTGTTTCAACACATTTAGGATAACGTTACAACCAACGACTTATGTAAGAGGAATGTAGTTTTGTTCCTGAGCCAAGCTTGTTAAAACTCTCTGGTAATTTTATGATGTGGGGGACCCGCCCTAAAAGGACCAATGACACATTTAGTTCCCAGAGTCAGATGCAAAGAGAAAACAGCACTGATGTGAGAACACTGGAATGGATCAGACTCTCCCAGCAGTGCCAGCCCCACCTCGTACCCACACCCAGGAAGGTCACTGCTCCCCTCCTCCCATCGTTCCCAGTCCCCATAAATCCTTAACTTACATTTTGGCTTTTTGTTTTAAATAACTGAAAACATGCCATTCTGAGTTTTAATGAATTATTTATTTCTATGAACAAGCAGGAACATTGTCACGAGGCGGTCAAAACAAATTATCGTCATGGAGATCTTGATTTAAGTCGGCTTCTCTGAGCTGTGAAGCTTTCCACTGGAGCGAAGGAAACCATCGGTCCAGAGTGAGATGTTATTCACATCAGAGTCACGGAGATTTCTATCAGATGTTATAGTGATCGTTTCATCATCTCACTCCAACCACCCACCCCCCCCCCCCACCCCCCCCCCGCCACACACACACACACACACATCTCTGTGTGTGTGATAACAGGTCTGCTCTTGTGTTGACGAGTGGATCGATCCACAAAGCCCGTGTGTGGAGGCCTCACTCAGAGGTCCCGCTACGCTAAATGACTTTACAAGACCCGCTGCACACCCCTGGGCTGGAATACAAGCAGGTTGAAACTTTATACGCTCCCATTTTAACAATCTGGTGGCGATCGGGCAGGAAAACGCTGATAAACTGTGAGCTTGT
Organism: Nothobranchius furzeri; assembly: GCF_043380555.1. NCBI lineage: Eukaryota > Metazoa > Chordata > Actinopteri > Cyprinodontiformes > Nothobranchiidae > Nothobranchius > Nothobranchius furzeri. The sequence goes on along the minus strand of NC_091747.1, from coordinate 42,260,182 downwards.
GAGAAGATGAGGAGGAAAATTTATGAATCCTGGTTATTGGTGACGATTCTTAATGGAAGAAAATTGTCCATTTCACAGTGGTTCCCAAAGTTGGGGTCAAGATGCCGCTGTGGGTCATCTAGTGCTACACAGGAGGTTCAGATGATTTCCAGAAATCCAAGTAAATTTGAAAAACAGTTGCTGATGCTTTAGCTCCAACATAATTGTTACAAAAACTCAACTAAATTCTCATAAATGGATCAGATGAAATATGAGCTGGACCTTTTTTCTTCATACCCTGAAATATTTAGGCTTTTAAGCACGTTTGTATCGCCAAATCAGGTAAATCTGAGGTAGCATGTTTTGAAGCTCAAAAGTTTTGAACAGCTAATCTAGGCGTGTAAAACATAAATGAACTTCCTTGCAAAACCAAAGGTTTGTTGATGGTTCAGGTCTGATGCTGAATCTTGGTCAGAGTCACGTTAACTCACCTGATACACCTAACAGCTTTTCAAAGAGAAACATCAAGAAAGTGGATGCTGTTTAGAAAGACCTAGTAGCATTTTATTGGATGGAACATCTACAATGAATACAGCTGATATACAAATTATAATCCAGATTAAAAATGTATAAACTGAGCCATAAGGCTCCCTTCATTTTACACCCGCATTAGAATGTGTGGAGATTGCTGCAGATTTTGAAAACTTTCTTCAGTGGGAGGCAGTCCTGATGCTGTTGCACTCTAGAACTCGCTAGACTGATTCTTCAAGACACCTTTGTGGCCTAAGCAGACACAATACATCAGGTTCTCATGATGATCCAACCACATATGACCACGTTTGCTGAGGACCCAACTACAGTCTGGGTCCTACAGCAGCAACACTCTCTTGGACTTGGCCAGGAAGCAGCAATACACTAGAACATAATTTCAGCCTTGTGTGATGTTATGATGAAAGCACCATAACCTCTTTGTGTGTAGCTCAACACTATTGTGAATCTATTCCGCTTCATCACACTGAGGAAACCATCAGGTTCTTGATCCGAACCTGAAGGCCACGCCAAGTCTCTGCAAAGACGAACAAAAGGACAAACCACTTAGCTCCAAATATCTGAGGAAAACATACCTTATAAGGTATCAACTTCAAATGATGAACTTCATGTTAAACACATTTATACACATTCAGGCGACAGTGGCAGAGGAGGTAGGTGCCCGTTCCCTAACCGGTGGGTTGTAGGTTCGAGCTCCTATCAGTCACAGTGGTTGTGACTCTCTTTTCACGTGTCTGAGCAGAACCTCCCTGAACCGTCTGCAGGTGGTTCAGAATGCCTGTGCTCGGCTTCTGACCAAGTCCTCCAAACACACCCACATCACCCCACTTCTCATTTCAAGATCCTGGTTCTGGTCTATAGGGCCTTACATGGACAAGCACCATCTTACATTGGTGATCTTCTTAGTCCCTACACCCCCAGCAGGGCCCTGAGGTCCAGCGATCAAAGCCTACTGGTTGTGCAGCACCAGGCTAAAGACCAAAGGTGACAGATCATTTGCTGCTGTGGCCTCCAGACTCTGGAACTCTCTCCCCCTGAGTCTGTCTCTTCCTTTCTCTCTCACCTCTGTCTCCGTGTCCAGTCGGAATTACAAGCGTTCAAAAAACAATATCAATAAAGTTTTAAGTATCAGGCGTGACATTAAAAGCAGAAGCTTTGATGCTCCACCTGAGAGTAAATCTGTAAGGCTTGTCACCAGCATTCAGGCATTAATTCTGTTTGCTTCACGGCCAGACAGGACACAGAAAAAAAATTTAAAAAGCAGCTGAAGACTCACTTGTTCAAGCTGGCTTTTGTGTGACTTTCATCGCTATCTCCTAGTTCTGCTCTCCCCACCTATTCCACCTTCCTCAGGATCCACTGATTTCCCCTTTCCTATTCACTCTCTCTCTTTCTTTCTTTACATTTTTTTATCACAATTGTCTATTTTTGCTCATTTTAAATATATTTTTAATCATTTTCTAAATTCTTTTTTATATTTAACATTTTTTGTTTTTGTGAAGCGCCTCGTGATTTTTATCTTGAGAGATGCTATAGAAAAGATATTTTCTTCTTCTTTTTCTTCTCACCTGCCTGGCCTCAGAGGGACTTCTGTCAGTGCAATGCCTGGTTGTGTTGTAAAGCTCCTTGGGGGTTGAAAGACTCTAAAACAGGAATATTCAATTCTGGTCCTGGAGGGTCGGTATCTAGCACGTTTTATTGGTTTCTCTGCTCCATTTGATTCAGTGGTTAAATCACCTGTGCAGCAGATCATCAGGCTCTGCAGACGCCTGTTAATCGCCTGTTGATTGAAATTAGGTGTGTTGAAATAGGGTTAAAACTAAAATGTGCTGGATACCGGCCCTCTAGGCCCAGAATTGAATAGCCCTGCCCTAGAAAGTGCTGTATAAGTACAGACCATTTACCATTTTGGGCTTGGATTTATCTTGCAGGTTGAAGATTTATTAGGGAGTTCAAATAAAGCAGATCTGAAAAAAAATGCAACAAAACTTTATATGTTTGGTAACTTTTATGTTGTATTTCCAGAAAAAATGCTACTCTAATTTTAGCGTTAAAGAATAACTTTGCCCAAGGGGGGGGGGGGGGGGGGACTTTTGACTGAGGTGAAAAATGTGTACACAAGGTCTCATTAGATGAAAATCACAGGACCCTTCTTTATTTTTCCCTGAGCCTAACAAAACCTCCAGTCTCACGCTCACTTAACAACTCACCAGCCTGCTCATCAATCAGTCCATCATTGTGTTAATTTTAGAAAAGGGAGTCGTTTTGAGCCGCTAGGTGAAGACAAACAATTAAAACTCTGAAATATGGAGGCAGCCTCAGTCTCACGTCTCACATTATGGCAGCCTTTTATCACTGCAGCCTTCTTTCTGCACAGCAAAGCAGCCTGGGAGCTGCAGCGTTAGCAGCTGAGTAGCATTCCAGCTGCCTCTCCTCCTTCTCAGCTTGAATTTCCATTCAAATCCACTGAGGGTTTTCATTTAAAAATCAAAAGGAAGTCTTCACGCGGTGCACACAGGGAGCGTAACCTCTGTGCTAATCCACCATGACGTGAGCTTTGAGACAGGAACACACAAAAGGGAGAAGGGATTTACATCAGGAAGATCCCCGGGAGGAACTCGGTGAAAACAATCGGAAAAATGGGAAAAGACAACTTTTAGTGGCTTATTTGGCACAAAAACACACACTCCACAAGAAGTGTTTATATATACTGACAGTTACGGAGTCCGATAGTTTCTCTTTTATCCTCACCAGGAAATTCTCAGATGATTTACCTCAACACGGTGGTTTCATTTGCTACAACAAACAACATCACACAGACGACAAAAAACTACATAAATTTAAAAGAAAATGCAGATGAAAGAAATTGGAGAAATCCAAGAGAGGCGTGTAGAGAGAGGAACGAAGAAGAAGAGGAGGAAAGTGAGAGTCTGGGCTGCAGGGTGAGACAGAGCTCAGCAGATAGCTGCTGACAGAAACAAAGTGAGTTGGAGGATTTGCAGATTCACTTGGACGCTCTGACAGTAGCTGTTCTCTCGTTTCCACCTGCGCAACATCTAGCTCTGCTTTCTGCTTTGCTACTGCTATAGGTATTATAGAAACACACACACACACACACAAAGCTCCCAGATGCAGGTATCTTCTGCTCTCACGTGTCTTCATATGGTTCTCATTCACACCTTAACCTTAACGATTGGTTATCTTAAAGACGAAACTCTAAACCTTTGAGAGCATCAGCTGTCTAAAGGTTCAGATCACTCACACGATGATGAATACTTCTCTTATCTCTGTGAGGAAATTGTATTAAATGCTCAGGAGAATATGGGTCAGTGTAAACTGCTCATAAATTCAAATCAGCTGACTGTAACTCAGCTTTACTGAGTCAGTTTCGGTGTTTGGGCAGTAAATTTAAACCCGACCTCCTTGGGTGGTAAGACATCTGAAAACAGCAAAGCTATCTTTTTAAGTTTGGTTATTGGAAAATCTTTTCTGCTCATGATTATGTGTAAATGCATCTGTAATACAAGATTGCTCATTCCTGCTGTGAGGTGTTATTTTCTGCACAGCAGCACCTACTGTTTAGGAGGGGAACTGCAGGTGCTAGCATTAGCAGCAACTTGAAGTTGCACAAGCCACAAACAAATCAGGTCACAACACAAAGAATGCTCAGTTAACTGTGTTTTTAGACAGCTTCTGATCCACAAACATGACAGCTGTAAAATTCTCCCGATCCTAAAAATTAATTAGCTAGTTTGGTTCACACAGCTGGATAATCATGGCGCCTTTTGACCCCTTCTGACAATCTCAAAGTTGAACACATGGTGTTCTGAAGATTATCTTCATCTACTCCTGGACCACTGCGATTGCAAATCTGGGATTTTCATCATTTCAGATTGTCTTGGTCTTATATTTGGGGACAAACAAACTTGGCGCCTGTTAGCCAAGCAGAAAGTGAGGGGACAGACTCATGGGCTCGACACACGGGAGGCGACATCGCCTCTCCTCCATTAATTTTCAATAAGACATGCGCGGCAAAGCGATAATCGCGGGTCTCCCTCCTACTAAGCGAAACGCGAAAAACGTGCGTGTGAAATTTTGCGCTCGTGCACATGTCGTGCACAGGTGACCCAGCGACGTGATCCCTGAAAGTTGAAACATTTTCAACTTTTCATCGCTGTCGCTCGGACGAGGACCAATCAACGGAGGTTTCATTCACTGACCAATGAGCGGGCAGGATGCTCCGTACACCTCAGAGCAAACATGAAGGAGAAGTTGATTATTATTATGTTTTTATAGTAAAATCAGAAGTAAGATTTCACATAACTCTAGCAGAACCTTGTACTTTTTAAACTCTGAACTGCTTAAATAACCTTAATTCCCTCCAACCTGACACAGCCAAACAAAACAACTGAAGTTTCAATTTCGCCACGGAACAGAACGCGTAGACGGTTTTGCCGCTGGCCGCTGCCGCGGATCGCCTCCCGTGTATCGGTAATAAAAACGACAGAGACAAATTTCGCTGATCGTGGTCGTTTGTCGTCTCCCGAGTGTCGAGCCCATCACACTGCACTTCTCTCTTCTGCCATGTTTGTTCACTTTAAGACATGTGTGTCTGTTACTGAAAGAAATTTTTGTGTAGTATTTGCCGAGTAGCTGCACACCTGTGGCATTTTAACGTTCAGGGTGCGGCTGCAGGAGAGGAAGGCGTGGGTGGAGCTTTACAACCAGCGGCAGGTGAGTGATCAGTAATCAGTGGTCCGCTTAGGAGCCACTGGAGGACTTTGAGAGAAGTTCTGGACTGAAAAATGGCCGCCTACGGCAGAAGCCAGATGTGGTGGTGGTAAATCAAGAGGGCGAATCACGACTCTGTGTTTGTGCCATGTCAGGTTGGAAGGCAATGTAGCAGTTATCACTCACACACTCAATGACTTCAATCATGCGTGAGCTCTCATGATTTAAAACTGGCCGACTATTTGGCCATGTGAACTGGGCTTACTGGATGACAGACTATATTTATTACCAACTGTGTGAATTTTATAAACTTTACTGCAGAAAAAGGCGCCAAAAGAAAGACTAGGATTTGAGCTAATTGTCATGTGACAGGTGGGACAATGAGACAAAACAGAAAAGTAAAGAAAACTGAAATGCATCACTTCCAAAACAAAACCGTTGAAGTGAAATCAGGAGAAAGGAGGAAGATAAACAAAAAGGGGGGAAGCCTGGAGAAGGACACAGGGAGTGTGTCTGAACATGGCCCAGGAGGAGCTCAGCTAATCACTCTGAGGGAGAACTGATTAACAACAAGACCTGCTTTCCCGCACATGTCCTGCAGCCATGAAGAAAAACACCACCCATCTCCTCCACTGCTCTAACTACAGGGAACATTCCTGTATGGATGGACTTCTGATGAGTAAACAGCCCAGCCTATGAGAACATCAGTTAACCTCAAATGACTCTGTAACGGAGAAGTTTTCATCTATAAAAGTCAACGGAAGCACACACATATCACTGTTAAAATGTTTCATGTTGTGATAAGGGATTAAAATCAGACATGAAAATTACTCATACTTTCAATTTTATAAGGTGCCACAGAAATTTCACACACGTTCAGCTCCAGGGGCGGCGTTAGGCCCGGCTACTTGGACTGAAGCCCCGGATCTTTCATAGAAAGCCTCGGATCTAAATCGCGGAAGTAACATGCAGTACCAAAGTCCAACAGAGAGGGAGCAGCTGGCAGTAGTTTGTATACAGTCTGCCTGAGCCTCCACCACTGAAGAAGAAGCCCTTCAGCAGCCGGCTTCTTCTACACTCTCTGCCTGAAACGCATTAGTGAAGATGGACATAAGGACGTTTTTTAGACCAAAAGTACGGTGACAGAACCCCAACTTTGATGAGACTGGTGCTGACTCAGGTTTGTGAGTCTTATTTGAAAATATTTGTTGTGCTGCTGGTTTGCCTAAAGTTAGCTTACTATCAGGTAAAGTTGATGGAGAAAGAAAGGGAATATTTACTATCATCTCACACTAAACACTAACAGGAACAATACTCTGCCCTGAAAATGCTTAATATGTAGCTTCAGATTAAAAATTATGTGGTACAAGACATATATATGTATGATGTTGACTAGTGCGTGTCACGTGTGTGTGCGCGCTCGAGTGTGCGCGTGTGTTAAGCCCCGGATGTTCTTCAGTCCTTAATCCGCCCCTGTTCAGCTCGCCTACTGTCAGTCAGTGCTCACAGGAATGAGTGGGTATCATTACTTTGGAATTTTAAAGCAACACTAAACTGTTTTCAACACACAGTTTTTGCTTTCAAACTGGTTTTAGTGATTATTCAGCCATTAAAGTTGCCGATCGAATTTTTCCCCTTTCAGAAATCATGTATGATTTTTCAGAAATTCATAAAAATGATTGTCTTACCGTGTGCTGTGATATAATGTAGGCAATACATTTTTTTTAACTAAGCCTGCCCCCTGTCCTGTAGAGCTCAATACATTATTAACTAAGCACCAGTCAGCACTAACCAATAGCGTTAGACTATCACTTACGTGCAAATGTTGATCACAGAAAGTGCTCGAGCATTTAAGGGCATAACTTGATTGATGCGGAGTTGGGACCTTACTTATGGACAAGTACTGTTGTCGCCAAAAAGGTCAAGAGGTCATCTACAACATATATTGAGTTGAATTATGAGTCCTTAGGTTAAAAGCTTACTGAGACTGTAGGAGCCAAAAGCTGTGTTCTGTGTTTCAGTCCAACTTGTGTAAACCAGCTCCAGTAAACCTTGAGCCCTCGGATCATGTCGGGATAACAGGGCTCATCGACCTCTGGGCTGGAGGGTGCGTCGACCATACTGGGAAGTGTAAACATCACCTCATCCTCTCTCCACTTTTATCAAAGGACTGTGGGAGTAGCCCAGGGACAAAAAGTATAAATTTAGGGCTCCACATTTGGTCGGGGTCTTTTGTAGTTGGCTGTCCTGAGATGTGAGATGAATGAATAAAGAGACCCGCGCTGTCTGACTGAGCTGCCCGTCTCCGACTGCTTCTTTAAGAATAACAGAGAAACCCCACAGTATATCTTTAAAGTGACAATGTGTAGTTTTTATCGTTAATCACCGGAAATATCCATCACAATGTTGTTGAAAAATATTGGCGGCCTCGTAACATACAACCTATAACATGGGAGCGGGTCTAAGTTTCTGGGCGATGCTATATTAGAGGTCATGTTTCTTCTACAGGAGCCCATGCATGCATTTACTGATTGGTAACAAACTGTTACAAAACAGTAGCCATTCATAAATGCTGTTGTTTTACACATGTACCTCTTTGCTCATTGCCAGCAATGAAAGGGTGTTTCATGTTCTTGTCATTTTGCTGGAGGTTGCACTCCCAGGGATTTTTGACCCTAATGGCTCTCCGTTGCTAAGGTCTTACTCAAACACAAAATAGCCGCTTGCTTGCAATGATTTAGGTATGTACTGCCCCCTATCACCAGGGAAAATACATATTGTCACTTTAAAATATAAATATACAAAAACACAACATAACATGGGCATAATAATTGTAAAACAGCGTGTTTTAGCTGTGTTTTGTTGGCTAGAGGAGCATGTTCATGGTGTGATATGCTTGTCAGCCACTAGATGGTGCCATCAAATAAAAGAAATTATCCAGACATCTCCTTTAAGTTGAGCAACTTCATTTTGGACAGCACTCTGCTGCCCTCTGCTGACCAGAAACTGCACTTATCAATTTTGCGGTTCAGATAGGAACGCTAGTGGGAGGTCTCTACCTGCTTACGACAATGGCTGTTTACTGTGCTGGTAGCTAATATAAAGGTTGGCAGTTAGCTTTTTTAGTTTGCCGAACTGCTAATAAAATCACGAGATTAAGAAGAATTTAGCTGTTTTTGTAAAAGGAGAGTAATGTCTTTGGAGGTGAACCAAAGAGCTAAACCCAGAGTGAACATCGGCACGGCCTACACTCTGGCTTTGTTGCTACTAGATGTGTAAGTAACAATATTTTCTGTTTAATAGTGTGAATCTTTCTATTTTGTGGTTTATTTTGTAGCAGTTGGCTCGTGGTACCATTGGCTCATTGTTAGATCTCGCTAAAGCAGCTTCCAACCACTCAAAAGTCTAAAACAGCTGTGTGTACATTAATTAAACTGACCCACCTCCATCCCAAAAGGAGAATAAAAACAAATATTTATTTTAATAAAATATATAATTTGCCACTTCCTACTTCTGCACAATAAAATGAAATGCAATGAAAGCAAATGAAGCAATCAGATGAGGATTTTTCAAAAGAGGAAGACATTTTACGAACACCCTTTCATTACATTTTCACACACCAAGTACCTGTCAACATTGTTAAAGGCTTTGCAGATGGCTAAACCAATAAAAAATGTGATAGTTGTCCGAGGCATGAGAAGAATCCTTCTGTGTTTATGTAATTACTGCCCGTAATCTGTCTGGTTTTTCTGTAAAACTCGTTGGTTTCTGAGGAGAGGTCAGATACCTTCATGTCTTCTACTCATTGGCAATTTCTCCAAAGTCTCATCTAATTAATGGTTTGGCTCGTCAGACTGACCTTTTTCTGGAAACGTTTTAAGCCGACAAAATCACAAACTCTTCCGCAAGCCACACTTTGTCCATCAAAAAAGAAAACATCTCATTAAGTGGAAATCATTATGGTGTAAACACAAGTCTTTCTGAAGAGCCCAAAGCTGTATTTTATGTTCCAAAACTCTTTAACCTTTGGCACCAGTGAAGTTTGAGAAGATAAAACATCAAGAAAGCTCTTGATCTTTGGAAAGCAGCCTCTACTGTGCACTCACCACTAATACAAGATGCCATCAGGAGCTGTTTCTACCTTGTTCTGATGAGCTCTTTGTACTCATTCAGCTGGTGGAGTGGTTCTTTGGGTTGGGGGTACGGTTGAAGGATCTGGAGGTCTGCTGGGACTCATCATCATGTGTGTATGTGTGTGCCTCTGTGGAGACACATCCTGTGCTCTGATCTTCTCCTCTGACCCTGGATCAAAGCCGACACACTGAGCACCACAGGACCAACGAAGGGCCACCGGCAGAGGCTGGAGTTTACACCCAAACCGTGCAGGCACGCTAACACACCGTAACACAAAAAGGGCTCAGGCATGTGCAGGTGACGTAATCTTCAGAGGTTAACCACATGACAAAAAAGAAGAAGACAGGTCCCACAACAGATGCACATACAATCACAGTGGTATGAGAAGTCAGGGCCGTGGCGAGGATATGAGGCAGTGAGGCCAGCCCATTACAGACGGTCAAGGTCCATTTGCAAACACAAAGCAGCAGCCAACAGCTCGCCATGTGTCCAGTGGAAATCAGCAGTGGTTTAGCACTTGTTTGCTGATTGATGTAAGATGTTCCTGACAAACAGCTGAGATGAAAAGTGTCTGATGCTAACAGGGCTAACTAGCTCGCATAACACAAACAGACCTCTTTTGGGGTAGCTCACTCAAGAATAGATACAACAGGTTCAAACTAAATAGTAGAAGGAAAGTTAGACATTTCCTATAAAATTTGATAATCATGTTACTTCTTTAAAAGCTCTCATTCACTAGTTAATGAATGCCTTGTGAGTCGATCTCTGGAAAAAAGCTCTGGCACTCCTGTTTCAGGAAGTAGAACTGAGCTGGAGGAGTGCGGGACAGAAAGCGGATTTGGAGACTAACTTAATATCATTCATGATATTCAAACATCTGGCCTCTGATTGGCTAATTGCAATGTGACTCTTCCGCTCTGCAGTGTTGACGTTTAATCTCCTCAAATAGCACAAGCCTGAAAGGGTTCTGCCGTGTTGTGGAGTTGCTAATGCTAACAGTTAGCCTCTCTCGTGGATGCTAAGTCAACAACAACCTTCTGCGATTGAGAGCCAAGATAGGTGAGTCCATGACTGCTAATTTACAGCATCACTCAAGGTTTTTCCCATCTATGTTCTTTAAGCAGCTAATGCACATGCATGAGTCCCTGGTTGATTACAAACGAGATATACAGACGTTCATTCAGTCTGAAAAGTTTTAGCAAGCTGCCAACAACCCAAACATATACAGAAGGTCCTGAGGCCTAAAGAATTCAGACTGCACACAGACACGCTCCCCGATGGCCTGGATATGCAGCCTGCTCCTCTTCCTCACCTCCCACAGGTTACAGTTTGTAATGATCTCACTGGACAGGCATCCCCAGGAACGATGGCCCCATTTGAACCATATAATCACATTTCTCTACAGTTATCATCTGCCATATAATCCTTGGAAAATCATTTGGATATTTTATTGGCTGGTCCAAAACCACGACATATAATGCAGACTGTCTCCTAACACACACACCCACACACACATACGTATATATGCAGGGTTTGATTTTAGCTTTCACTGCCTAAGGCTCCATCACCACGTCGCTACATTCCTCACAAGATGATAAACTGAGGTCTGGATACACATCTACCATTTGTCGTTTTGAGACTTTTAGACCAGTATACAATGTGTGTGTGTGTGTGTGTGTGTGTGTGTGTGTGTGTGTGTGTGTGTGTGTGTGTGTGTGTGTGTGTGTGTGTGTGTGTGTGAGCCTCAAGGGTAGGAGGATAATTTGCTGTAATTACTCATCTTTTGGGACTTTGCTAACAGATAGATATCCAAGGTATGGCTCTTGGACTGAGTGGCATCAGTATTTTCCATCAATGTACTGACAGCTGAGTGGTGGAAATCTCAGTTAGCTCTCTGTTGAGTCTCCAGATGGACTCTGGTTAGCTGGATGTGTCATACCTGTATGTCAGTGGGAGATTTGATTCCATCTCCTCAGCTACTATTATTCAGGATTAAGGAGTCGACCTCCGAACTCAGAGGACATTTGAATAGGAGTCTGTGGTTTTTCTGTTCTTGCCCCTGAGGAACCCACTGTTCCCTGAAGTAATGTAGAATAAAGTCATGTGCAAATAAAACATAATTACTGCACATTATGTAAGGAAATGTACCATAAATCAACAGGCTGAAGCACATTTTTATTACCATTTGCACCACCTGTTCATTGTTTCATTATAAAATCAATGCAACGCTTTAGAGACATTAACGTTTTGTTGCTGTGATGTCCGATTCTGTCACAATGAAAATCAAATTTATCTGAGGATATGTGACAAAAACATCTCCATGATGAACAAGGCTCTACTGATAGTGAGGTTTCAGATTACAGAGTCCTGCTTCCACATCAATAATGTTGTCCCAACTCTTCAACCAATCAGCTTTGAGTTTTAAACTGATCAAATAAGTAACTTCATGTAATGAGAATGTGATCCTCTTAATAATCTAACGCTCAGCTATGGTCATGAGGTTTGAGTTGTGACTAGAGTCATCCGTTTCTTTCACAGGGGGACCGGGCTCAGCCTTAGAGATGAGGGAGAGGAGCTCGAACATCTGGGAGGGATTTTAAGTAGAACCACTGCTTCCTCACATTGAGAGGAACCAGCTGAGGTAGTTCAGCCATTTGGTCAGGATGCTCCTGGACGCCTCCCAGGTGAGGTGTTCTGCACATGTCCTGCCAGAAGGAGGCCTCCAGGTCAGCCCAGGTCATGTTTTATCTCTAGGATGGTCTGGCAATGCCTCATCCCACCAGAGGAGACAGTAGATGCAAGCAATAATAATAATAATATTAATAATAATAATTATTATTATTATTATTATTATTATTATATAGAAATAATAAAAGTTGCTCAAAGTGAAATGTCACAAACTGAAACTTAAAGGGCCGCTCTTTTAAGGCCAACAGAGAACCAACGGGAACATTGTTTAACGTCAAATGGGGATGCTTAAGCGGTTACCATGGTAACGCGCTTGCTCTTGCTCCTGTACTAGAATATTTCACCTTTTTATGTAATTTGTAATCTGTATTTTGAATTGCTTTTATTTTCTGATTCATTCACTATATTTAACTTTCTGTACCATGTTCAGCGCCTTGGGCTTCCTGACAGGGTTGCGGAAGGCGCTTTATGAATAAAGCATTGATTGATTGATCTTTTCCTCTTGTATGCCCAATTTAGAAAAAAGTTAAGTATTCTGAATCCAGCCAACATTCAGTTTTAATGTATTTTTTTATTTTGATGTAAACAAGTCAAACAAGGGGATAAATAGGTGAATCAACACAAAGAAGACCAAATTCAAGATATAATATGTGCTGCTTGATATGATAAAATATTTAATGTCATAATTATGCATTAACGATAAATAAATTAAAAAGTAAGCAAATAAAAGGGAAAGTAGAAAACTAAAATAGAAAAGACACATCAGCAAATATAACAATAATTATAATAACATTAATACGAATACTAATAATAATACTGAAAAATATAAGTAGTGAAAATCAATGAAAAAGTGATTAAAGGCTGAATATGGAACACCGACTCTATAGCGACATCTAGTGTTGAGAGGTGGTAGTGCAACAACAGGGGAGTTGGTTCACTGCTGACACGTGAAGTGAGCAGCCAGCACCATGTCCAGTGACCAATGGTACAAGATAAGGACTCTTTTCTACTAATAAGTTTATTTTACATCCGTTTTTATCGTTAGACCACCTTCTGGGCTCAGAATCAGCTGCTTGAATTAACCAGTCCGCCATTTTACACAATCCCAGCCTCGCCTTTACCACAGCAGTGCCCCCAATTGGCTGGTAGATGTAAACATAAACCCTTTGTCATGCCGTCAAAATAAAATTGTGATTGTTTTTTTTTAAACATTGCTTGAATAGGAGGAACTGCACATTTATTAAGCACACCTCTAAACGCCCCATGGAGATATTTGTTTTTTAAATATAGCTTTTTATTAAAATGTTCCATATACCACCTTTAAATTGACAAATGAATAAACAAACAAGTAAATGATCAGTGCATTCACTGAATTATGATTTTCTTTTAACGTGAAACTCAGAGTGAGCCATCAGAGGGGTGGAGCCTCACTCAGAAGTAAAATATAATTTAGTCGGGTCATGAGTTGCTAAATTTTCATGTTCATAATGTTATGAAACCATTTGAATTGGTTCTTTATAAGGTAGAATATAAGTTATCAATGTGTGAGTTAGAGATGGACTTCAGAAGACAGCAAAGGTTAAAAGTTAAAATTCTTATTTTTCATTTCCTATCCAAATGTGCCTTGCACAACTCTTTGAAACCCGTATGTGAATTTCTGGTGCAGACATGAGGAGAAGTGTTGGTGCACGAGGCAGAAGAAGCTGTAGCGACAATTACACGCCTGTCAGCGATCTTAAAGCTTCTTGTGTCGGGTTGGGTCTAAACGGCCACAGACAAACACTCATCAATATTAATGGTGCTTTGTGATTTCCCCCCTAAGTTCCTGTAAAAACAATCGCTCGTTTCACTGGACACCAGCTGGAGCCAATGAGTTGTCAACAAAGGACGGTGCAACATCTTTTTCCCATTTATAAGGAAATTCCATAAAATCAGGACAGAAATGAGCTGGAAAATAAACAACACCAATTCCCAACCCCATCCCTGAAGTTTTATGAGACGTTAATAAAAATGTGAATCTGCAATAGAGCAGCTGTTGCAACAAGCGCTGGTCCAGTCGCAGGGTCTGGTTCAGAAACCTGATCTGGAGCCTTCAATCAATGAATGGATGAATTAAAGCAGTAAATGTCTGCTGCAGTGTTGTTGCACAAGTCCGACCCATACCTCCAAACTCTACCGACCGTTTCACTTGACACGAACAAGAAAATAAACTTAGCCAAGTGCTGTTCCCCTAAACAACGCCGGGGACACACAACACTGTGTGGTCAAACAAACGGCAACAATCCTGAACCAGAATGATTCATCTTGCATTATGTTACACACTGAGACACACTGTTTAGAGTCACTCAAACTGTCAGTATCATGTTGCTATAAACTACAGGAGGAAAGATTTGGAGTGGCTTGGAGAGAAGAGTTTAGTTCTGGAACTGTCGCCTACAAATTAAGAGCTCTCTGCAAATCTGTCAGCGACGTTAGAAAGTAAAGAAACTTCTGGATGTGGTCAGGCTGAGAAGAAAATCTCCAAATGGAGGTGAAGAGATCCTGCTTTTACAGTTGAAGCAAATTCAATCTGTTGAGAGGATCTTGATCTTTGGTGATGGTCATGTAACCAGCAAAGATGACGAGCGAGCTGCCTTCATATGGGTTTGACACAGCAGACGAACCCACTGCGCCACGGCTCACTGAAAATCGGCCACTGTTCATACGGAGAGACGTACTCTCATGGTTTTCCATCCAGTAGTTTTCGCTTATCTGCAGGTTTCAATATTGACAAGGAATCACGATATTTATGTTGTGCCAATACATTATATGTGTGTGTATATATATATATATATATATATTGTTGGGGCGACGGTGGCACAGGAGTTAAGTGCTCGCCCCGTAACCGGAAGGTTGCAGGTTGGAGCCCCGCTCAGTCTGTCGCTGTCGTTGTGTCATTGGGCAAGACACTTAACCCACGTTGCCTGCTGGTGGTGGTCGGGGGGACCAGTGGCGCCAGTGCTCGGCAGCCTTGCCTCTGTCAGTGCGCCCCAGGGCAGCTGTGGCTACAATGTAGATCATCCCCACCAGTGTGTAAATGTGTGTGTGAATGGGTGAATGACTGATTGTGTTGTAAAGCGCCTTGGGGGTTCCAGGACTCTAGAAGGCGCTATATCAAATACAGGCCATTTACCATTTTATATATATATATAAAATACGTGTGTGTGTGTGTGTGTGTGTGTGTGTGTGTGTGTGTGTGTGTGTGTGTGTGTGTGTGTGTGTGTGTGTGTGTGTGTGTGTGTGGCTTGATAAGAAAGTAGTTCTCTTAGATGTGTGTGTGTTTCAGAGTAGGACAAGTAGCAAAGAGGCCTGCTTTAGTTGTTACTGTCTGCTTCTAGTAGCAGGTGTGTGTGTGTGTGTGTGTGTGTGTGTGTGTGTGTGTGTGTGTGTGTGTGTGTGTGTGTGTGTGTGTGTGTGTGTGTGTGTGTGTGTGTGTGTGTGTGTGTGTGTGTGTGTGTGTGTGTGTGTGTGTGTGTGTGTGTCAGAGCTAGGCTGGTTTGGTCCTAGATTTAAAGGAGGAAGCCACTGTCAGGGCAGGGAGATGAATCTCTCCTGAGGGATCCGATAAATAAGGAAAAAATATCTTTGAAAAAGGGAAACACAGCTGTTTCCAAAGTCAAAATACAAATGGAGTAGCATTCCACAGACGCAAGGTAGGGAAGTCGGCTGATTCTATAAAGCTGCTCTTCTCTCTAAAAAACCCCTCCCCCTCCATCTTTAACCTGTTTTTCATTCATCTCCACTCGTCCTCTCTCTCTCTCTCTCTCTCTCTCTCTCTCTCTCTCTCTCTCTCTCTCTCTCTCTCTCTCTCTCTCTCTCTCTCTCTCTCTCTTTCATAAAGACAATAAGGACCTCAGTGCGATCCCCTGTGGAAAGTCTGCGGTCACCACTACGCATTTCAGGGGTTTAGAGTCTGAGCGTATGATCCACTGATAAACCAGCACGGGTTGGCTCAACCCCCCATGGGGTGACTTCCATGCGAGGCCGACTGCTTGTTTTACACACGGGCGTAGCTCCAAAAACAGCAGTGGGAACCAAATACCTGGATATTCAGAAAGAAGGTGGGCCTTGAGGTAATTCAAGAGAAAAATAATCAAAGTTTCTAATAATACATCTGTCTACGGCGTCAGTGTGGTGTTGGGAGGATGAAAGTGTGGAAATCTGTGCAAATCTCCATTGACTGAAGGAAAACAATGCACATCTGGACTGCCTAGCAAACTTCCACATGCTGCTGCAGCACAAAAGAAGACCTAACAGGAGGAGTTCCCAAATCAATTAGCCAGGAGTCAAGTGAAGAAGAGCTACAGATCAATGCACTGAGCTAATCAACATGGAGAACTGGTGTTTTGCTTTAAAAGCAGCAGGTGGATATTTGTTAATGTTCAATTCATCACTGGGAAGCCGAGGTCACGATCATTCCTAAAGTCCAGTGGTACGAATCATCTGGAGCTGTTTTGGGACAAAACTACAGTCCAACTCAAGGTCATCTTCTTGTTATTTGTTTGCATTTGGTTTGATCACATGTAAAAGTAAAGACTAAAGGTCATTAAACACATGGATGAGTTGCATTGTAAGATTTCAAGTTGAATTTCTGCAGGATTTCCAGGCCTTGATGACATAATCCACGCAGACTATGCGTGCACGGTTGTAAGTGGAACTAAATAGCTCGCCTTCCTCCTGGGACAGGATTCATGTTGGACCTTTGACCGCTCCGTTAGATAAGGTGTCCAGGAGACTGGCTGCTCTGAGGTGTGGAGTGTGTCCACACAGGAGGAAAGACTGGGCAGAGTTTCCCCAGCACATCCTTAGTGATAAGATCCTTTAATCCAGCCTGGCTCACGGCACTGGGAGTGGCTACACATTTAACCATATGTGGCCTCAGCTCAGAGCTAAAGCTTTCACATCTGGACATGTTGATGCATCACTGGGCTTAGTAAGATATGAATAAAACCAACTCTGCTTTTTATTTTTCCTTAATTTCTCAGTGTGTTAACATTCCTCTCTCCTTGTTGAATATAAAAATCTTTTCAGTGGTCCTTTATGATTTTTTCCTCAACTCACAGCCATCCTCCATCCCTCTGACTGTTTTCCTGTCAGGATCCCACTTGCTAAGTCAGCCAGTGGGTCAACCCAGGGCTCATAAATATGTCAGCGGCGGTGCAGCCGTGAGGGAGGCTGCCTGCTCTGGAGGGTCAGGAGCGTTTGCACTCACACAGGGCCTTTTTCTCACTCTTGACCCTCAGTTGTTGTTTCAGGCACGTCCTCTTTAGAGAAGCAGCCAGCCAGGGAACACATGAGATGATGAAGAGCTCACATTTCTAAGTGTCAGTGTCTGATGAAGATGACTGGGAGAATTTGCGAACGCATTGACACGTCCGTGTTCTCATCCTTGTTGAACGACTGAGTGGCTGCATTTACCGCAAATGAGGAAAATTCCACCCTAGCACACTAAATAAGAACTGCTGATCCAATTTAAGTTTAAAAAGATCCTTTGTTTTACTATTTTATTCTTGCTAAAAAAAAGTCTCCTGTCATTTTGTGATCTCGCCCGCGGGACCTACGTGGAACACTTTTGCTGTTGTTTTGCTTCTGAAATGCTCCCAGTGGGCTGGGATGCACTGCTGAGCTTTTGGGTAACGCGTCTATTTCGCTACGTGCTGCTTCGGTATCTAGTAGAAAGCCGGGGTAACACTTGACAGTCAAATGTTGGATGCTCTCTTTGGTTTTAGGAGAAGAATCTCTGCCTGGGCTGCCTGTGAGTGTTTCAGGACAAGAGGACCTCACGACAGCTCCCATTGCTCTTTCAGAAATGTTTTTCACTAGATTTGCACTTGTGACTTTTTCTATAAAAAGGGACTAGACACAACAGACGTGACCAGTTTGGAGGGAGTAGTTTACAACTGAAGTGATGTGGAAGCCAAGGGATGAAATGTCCACCAATGTTTTTTGGAGTTCTCTGAAGATTTGTTTATGGACTGTGAGACCAAAAAGTGAGCCTGAAAAGTATTTACTACATCATACAAGCACCATTCAGTTATGGCAATCATTAACACATAGCAGAAGCACAGCTAGGTGTAGCGCCTACAGTTCAGATCATGAACATCCAAATATTTCTGCTATAATACTCATGTAATGCTAAATCTGAAGATGAATAAAATGGCATAAATATTTACAAAGTTTTTGATATTAGAGATGTTTTAAGACAGTTCACCTAGGATTGAGCCTCTCAAACTAGCCGTTAGCTCATCATCTGGTCACTCGGGTTTCTCCAAAGACCATTCAAAGATCCAAAAACAAAGAGTTATCCCTGCAGCAAACACAAAGTGTCAAAGGTCACCAGAGTGTGTGAATCTAATTTTACTCTGATCCATCCAGTAGTTTAATTTCTACACAAACGTTTGTGTAACCCTGAGAACAAACACACGCCACCTCACCTTCAAGGTCACCAGAAACTTTAAATTTCCTCACGTGTGACTCTGAGTTTCTCACACGTCTAAACACTCCGTTCCTCTCCTCTCTTCTCTCCTGCTCTGTTTTTTTCTTCCTTTTCACTGATTTGAGATCAATCTTCAGGTTTCCCAGCAGCTTTGCAGAAGAATGCGACAGCGGGAATATCCAACGTGTCATTAACGTCAGTCCTGTCAGCCTCGAGAAGCCAGACTCATTATGATAATGGATGGAGTTGAGTGGGCACGCAAGGGCACACTTGTTGGAGTTCAGCGGGCCATGGGGTCATGACCTTTGTCCAGAGTGAAATTCCAAACACATACCAGCAGCAATGACTTAAAAACAACACCAAATGTTTTATCATTCAGACAATTCCAGTAAAGGAGTCGCCTCAGGAAGGGAAAAATGCATAAAGAGACGGATCTGAAGCAAAATAACAGTCACTTTTTTCCCGGGGAGCCTGCATAGCAACATAGAAGCAAATATTCCTCCTAATCTCCAAAAATAACACAATGCTGGGTCAAGAGCACAGACCGGATGCAAACAAAAACCTGGAGAAGTGTGGTCAGAACAGGACGAATGAAATGTTTTGGTTGTTTCATTGTTGTTCAGCTGGTAAAAAGCTTCAGCAACTTTAATTCTTGCTGTTTGTTTTAAAACAAGTTTAAAACAAGAGTCTAGAAAAATCAACATGAACAGTAATTTAGGGAATCTAGATTATATAATTCTAATGTGTCATTATTACAACTTATTCTGAAAAGTGAGATCATCATTCAGACATGGGTCTATACCAGAGCTGGGTTAGTTTAAGATTACATACTTTAATTTCAGATCAACAAATTAAATTTATTTTATTCTTGAATTAAATAAAATTCTGCCTTTGTTTTCTACGTTCTAACTGAAGTTTTGTAGTTTGTTGATTTTACTGCAGTCAATTTTAATCTCAAAATTCAACTATATTAGACTTAATGCAAATATGTTTTAATTTAATCAACATTTGGACTTTAATCTAAATGTTTTGAGTTGAATCTTTGACATGTCAACTTTGACTGGAATACTAATTTAGCTGTTTAACATTTTATTTATCAGTTTTCTTAGTTTATTCTTGCCACATTGATTAAAAAATATCTAATATTTCAATCCTAATCTTGAAATTTTGTCTTTGATCTTAATATTTTAACATTAACCTTGACACTTTGGCTCACAAGTGAGAATTTTACAGGGCAATAATCACAAAACATCATATTTTAGTCTGAGGGGTTGCCAGGTCTGCAATAGTAAATGCTGCTGTTGCGGCATTTGTAATTTGGCACTGCTGGAAAAAAGCCCCAGAGATTTGGAAACAACCAAAGCCAGTGAAAGATCTGCCAAGAAGTTCTTTCTTGTCACCAATGCATACTTTTATTTTACTCTAATATCGGGTAAAGAGGGTTAGAGGCTAACGTTGAGCTAACAATGCTAACAGTGAATTAGAAAAGCATTGCCTGCTTTGCTTGTCATCTAGAATCTTCTGGTGCTGATCTGTAACATGCAACTGCTCAGAGTGGACTTGTTTGTTTTGATACATGGACTGCAGTACCCATGTTTCACCACAGGATGTCATTCTTACCTCCTGCACTTTTAAACTAGAAAACAGATTTTAACTTTTCAGATTTTCAGTTTCTTCCTAAACATTTTCTTCATTTTTGGCTTTATTCTGGAATACAATTTTGACATTTTCAAACAATTTTGACTTTATAATCCAAACTGGGAACATGAAAATCACCTTTATGAAATAAAACCTTTTTATAACCAACTAAAACAAAGTTATCGGAATAAACAAAGTTCAGAATGTGTTTAGCTGCACCTTCAAAGTGAGAAAATGTTAATAAAATTGAAGTTTTTTTTAAATAAAACTGTATTAGGAGGTAAAACATTGTCTACATGAGGAATAAATAAAAAAATCTATTTGTTTGAAGCTTAAAATGTCATAAATCTTTGTGTGTGTTCCTTGTTAGATGTTTCCAGCCTGTATATAACTGTCATGTGCATTTGTACACTCAGCTACTACAAAAAGAAGTGTGTTTACCTTCCAGTTTTAATGAAGTAGACTTTACAGAATCGTGAAGACAAAAACTATGTTTTAGTGGTTACCACCTCGTTGGTTCCTTTTCTGTCTCCCTCCATCACTAGTCAAACATGCAAACAGAGCAGAGCACATGCACAAACACTAATTCCTTCTTAATGATCTCTTCTGTGTGGGCTTCTCAAAGACTGTAAACAAAACACAAAGGCTGACATCTTAAAACCCTTTTAGGAGGAGATAGCTGAGCTGGAGTAGAAAACACACACATTCTTCTCTTTGCTGCAGCTTGTTTTAGCTCCACTCACACAGATGGAGATGAACAGATAAAGAGTTTACTGCAACCATCAAACCTAAAGGACAACACGACACAAGGCAGGAAGCTCAGTTAAACAGGTAGGAATGGATAAAAGTGACATATGAAGACTCAGTCAGAGAAAAGGAGTGATATGTGAGCTGAACATGAAGAACAGAAGAAAAAAACATGGCAAATTCCTGTGGGAATGCACCCAGAGGTGATAAATGGGAGCAGCAGGTCCTAATCTGATGTTCCTGCAGGGTTATCAGCTTCGCTCGGTGGATCGTTACCAGCAGGGAGTGTGCTGCACTTCACCTCCTTATCTGGTCACACTCCTTCATCCTGCACCACCGCTATCACCCGCAGCTGGAATTCTACCCGACGAAGACGTGAAAGCTCACAGGCAGCAAAATGTTAGCAGGAAGGGGTCGTGGTGTAATCTCTGTACTCGTAGTCCCAATCTCAAATGCCATCTTGTCAGGTTAGAGTCGTGACATGCAAGAGGGGGAGATATGATCGAGCTGGAGAGGCGTGGGGAATGAGGAGTGATGTGTGAACATGGCGGGGTGTTAAAGCAAGACTTTAAATGGAATGCTCCTTTAAGATTGACTGCTAAGAAGAAATCAGATCTAAAACTTATCTTACTTAATAGTCTGGCAGCCTATTCAGACACTGGGTAACACCTGAAGTAACAAAAGGAGGATATTCTTCAAAAGTAGAGGCGTGATTGTGCAACACTGTCTTATGACAGATACAAAGGCCAACTTGAAAACACATAATCTGGTTAACCAGAGAAGTTTCCTACACCGGCCCTGTTTGTTTCTTGAGGCAGTCGTGTGTTTTGCCAGAGTCTGACAACCAATACAACACAAACATGAGGAATGGGAACTGTTTTAAACACTGAAACTCACTCAATAAGCAGAATTATTTGTATATCTTGAGTCACTCTTCAATATCACAGTGAGTTTTTGCATTTGTAGCTGCAGTAAAATCCTGTACACTGAAAACACACCAAAGCGAACAGAGGTCGGCAGTGTGTTAACGCCACTGTTGTAGGAAGGTTGTTAGGAGCCAAGTTTATATCTGAGTAAAGATCTTTTACTCTGCTGGAGAATATTTTAAATTCCTTGCTTTAGCTTCAGTCTAATGCTGTTTGGAGTGTCTTCAGTGTTGAGATGAAATAACGGGTGGTCCCATCTTCTGGTCTCTTAGGCTTTGCAGGAAGGGATTCAAGACAATTTAGAGAAAAATTTCCAACAATCGGCTCTTTGGTTGGAGCCAAGTATTTTTTTTTTGATCATGCAGGAGCTTTAGGACACATTTCCCTGCAAAGGAAGTGGCTTACCTGAGCTTAGGCGCTGCAAAACGCAGCCAGGCATCACAAGACAAGCAAAACAGCCATTTAATAAGAGCCCTTCATTTCTGAATAAGCCCAGGGCTGGCTGGACAGAGCTAATCTCCTAAAAACCTTTGCTTTTAAAGTTTGGGAGGAAGTTTGGACGAAATCCTGGCTGTTAACTTAGGCAAAGAGCTAGTGACAGCTTCACTGTAGCAATGCAATGAGGTGTGCTGAGGCTGAAAAGAGAGGAAGGAAAGACAAAATAAAAAAATGGAGGTGAAGACAGACAAATGCACAAAGGCAATAAATAATTTTAGATTATCCCTGCAGACAAAAGATCTGCAACTTCACTTTTTACGAGGAACTAAGCTGAGCACAAACAGAAAATTCGGGAGAAACTTCAGACCACCTCAATTGCAGGCTGGCTGGAGGGAGATATAAGGTGGATGGTACTTTTTTACTCTGTGTGATGGTTTATCTGTATGTGTTAGTAAAATATTTCACTATCTACTGGGCTGATTTGAATAAAAACTATTGCTTTCAAACTGGTTTCAGTGATTCTTGAAGCATAAACATGAGCTATGTCACATGGACAGCACTCTGTAGCCGTCTGCTGACCAGAAACCACCAAATACTGTATTGACCCGAATATAAGACAAGGCTTTTTTCACTGAAAATATTTTTTAAATGTAAGGTTGCTTTGTATTCGGGGTCTAAGCATTTACACATGCTGATATTTGTCTGGGGTCATTACACGCCCCTAACAGCAGAGGGCGCCAGGCCGTATGTTCTCAACAGAAAAAAAAATGGAGATGGGAGGTCTGGAGCAAGCCTGGCCTGCCTGACTCGTCCTCTGTTTATTCTGCACAGTCTGGTAACTCACAGGCAGAGAGGCACTTGAGGGGCGGGACTAGGCAGCTCAAAAATGACCAATCAGAAACGGAAATCCCGACTGTACCTCACGACGCGGTAGATTTCTAGTTGTAGTAAAAAAAAATTGCGTCTGGCAACTGCGCAAACATCTTTTTTTTTTTTTAGAAGAAATGCTTTTAGCGCTTCTACTTGTGGTTTTAAAGACATTTGAGTCATTTAGAACAGAGGAAAGAGTCTCAGCAAACTCCGCCGCTGTCTTCGTTGTTTATGAGAAACTGAGCGCCGCCGTGTGTGACGTCCGCGACGCTGTAGTTTTTTTTAGCTACAGTAAAAATGGAGTCTGGCAACAGCGCAAACATCTTTGTTTAGAAGAAATGCTTTTAGCGTTTCTACTTGTTGTGGTTTTAAAGACATTTTCAAATCATTTAGAACAAAGGAAAGAGCCGCAGCGAACTCCACTTCAGTCACCATGTTTGTGACAAACTCAGCGTTGTGGTGTGTGACGTACGATACTCAGCGCTGATTGGCTCGGTTAGAATTCTCACGGGGCGGGGTTATTTGAATAGGAGAGTTCCCAGACTCTTTCTCTGTGCAGAATTAAACAGAGGAGGGGTCTGGCAGCAGGGGTGTGTCCAGGGAGTGGCCTGGGGTAGCACATGCCACCCTTGGAATCTGATTGGCCACCCCATGTGCCACCACACAAATTTACCTTTAAATAGGCTTTTCATTGTCTACAAAAGGCTTGAGGGTAAAACAAAAAGCATAACGATTGGTGCCACCCATGCACAAAGTTCTGCCTCACCTGGGCCACCCCATTTTAATAGACCTAGACACGCCACTGTCTGGCAGGCCAGGCTAGTCTGGAGCAGTCTGTGGGGCAAGTTAACATAGTATGGCAGTGTTATGGGAATTTTAAGATGACAGTAGTCAGTTCGGCAGAGGCGTCAAACATTTGCATGCATGGATGTATTGGATGGCAGTGGGGATGACATTCTGGGAGGAGCCGGCAGGTGTAGCGATCTGATGGTACATCCCACAGCAGCATGGGTGTGAGTGAGTATAGCGAGGCAGAGGGCATCTGAATAAAAGCCTCATTTGACTTTTGATTTCACATGTCAGCAAAGTTCTGATAGTTTGCAATAAAATAGCATTTTTGCTCAGTATTTGTTCTCAAATTTTCGAAAGAATAGTTTATTTAAAAAGTGATAGTTTTTTTTTTTTTTTTTTTTGTCTTTTCCTGAAGATTAGTCTTGGAAGGGGGGTCGTCTTATAAACGGGGTCGTCCTGTATTCGGGTCAATTCGGTAGTTTTATGGTTCAGGTAGATGAAACAAGGTGGTCTCTACCTGCTTTATGGCAATAGCTGCCAGTAGCTGAGAAAATGTATTTAGTGTTCCATTAATGTAGAATGTTTCCCAAGTTCTGCTCATTCAGAATGAGCCTCTGGATGCCTTTTATGGGCGATTTAATGCAAATATGAAAAGTTAGAATCCTAATAAAGCTAAACTTGAGCAGACAAACACCTGTGAAACTACAGCAAGCCTGACCTGGTTTTCTACAATTAAAGCCTCTTGTCCTTTACAACTTCCTGCAGGCAAAGATGAGCTCTGCTTCTTGAGGAAAACCAATCTCAAAAAGACCTCCACAGCTCACAGCCTGGCAGGCGAGGAGGAGCTGTGCAAAAGCAAACTGAGTTAAAAACGGACGACACGTGAACATTTGGAGTTCCGTTTCTGTCCGCTATACAACCGGCCGTTTTTGTTCCACCGTTGACTCACTTTAACCACAAGGTAGCTGAACCACAGACCTGATAGGAACCGCAGTAATCCGTCTACTGGCTGTTATTATCTCTACCTGTACACCTTCAGACCACACATTAAAATAGAGAATTCACTTATTCTAATGGAATGGTTTACCTTTCAAAAACATCTAAGGAAACAGAGTTCTAGTTAAATATGAAGTTGACTCATTTGTGTCTAAAATAGTAAAAAACAATATTTTATTTTGAAGGAATACTGAAATATGTCCCTGCTACCCTCTTCTTGCAGAGTTACAATCAGTTCCTTTAACGCGGTCGATCTAAATCCATGAGTCCTCACAAGCTTTCATAGTGACCCGTGCCTTTTTGTCCATGTTGGACGCTGGTGTGCCTTAGGACATGCTCATAGCTGCATGACTCATGCAACCCACACTGTGTCACTTCAACAGACCTCAGTGGAAAGCAGGACGTCCACAAGGCAAACAGTGATGAACACGCTATTCTAGGAATGAGGATGAAAATGGAGCTGGAAAATGTGCTTCTGCTCCCCTCAACCCAATGCTTTCCCACAACTTGTTTAGCTTTTTTTTTTTGTACGGGGGTGATTCTGAAGAAGTGATGACAGCAGAGGAGAATGAATGACTGAAACAGCAGCTCGACATGAATCAGGGAGAGAGGGATAAAGAGACAAATGGTTTGCAGAAGCGGGATCTGAGACTGAGTGAAACACAGCGGCTCTTAGAAGCTCCAGGCGTCCCACGAGGAGACGTGCAGAAAACGAGCTGTCGGACATCGTTTCTGCTTCAGCTGGCTGTGAAACATCACTCTAAACCAACCTTAAACCACTGCCTTTGATTTATTTGCTGCGAGTCTCAGATTTGTACCCGAGCACAAGTAGAATGAAGAATCACAGACAAGTGGATCTGATCTGGGATCAGATCATCAGCCGGGGTTATTTTTAGGCTTTGCTTGGATTCATTGTCTCCAATTGAAGAATGTTTGCCAGATAAAGACTGAAACCCTCTCGTGCGTTGTTAATCTTGCTCCAGATTTTTCAAACCATTTCAGACAGATTGTTTGGCTTCTCCTCTTTTTCTTCCTTTCATTTATCTTAATTCTAATTTGTAGTTTCGCTTCGGCCACACGTGATATACAGATTTTTGGACAATAAGGAGGACCACCCAGGAGCGTTTCGGCCTCCTTTCTCCACTAAAATCACTCGGATCGAGCAAAGAGACACGTTAAAAACAAATCGGATGGCAATGACACACAGTAGTCATGCAGGACTTTATTTGCAAAGCAGATGGAGAGCCTTGGCCTGTCCAACATTAATTACAATCACATTCAGGGAGGAAGCGTCCCTCCTCCAGGGCGGTTAGGACTCTGTGTACGGACTGGAGGAGATGGCAACCTAATCCCCCAGGTCACCGCAGAAATCTGAGGGAACTGTCAAAAGATGCACAGGATGTGATTAATCAAAGCAAAGAGCCAGATGTGCAACTACACGGGAGTATAAACCAGAACCTGTGCAGCAGCAGCAGAACAAAACCACAGACACACAAACACCACGCTGCCACCATCACACTACCTCACAGGAACCAACAGACGGGTTTCGATATTTGACTCTGGAGATGATGCTTCCTTCTCTCTGGATGTCTGGTTTCCATCACCACATGTTGCAACACCCAGAGGACCAATATGAGAAGAGGAGACTTTCAGGACTCGACTCTAATTCTCCTCATCAATATTTAGTGACTCTTAACTGGTTTGTGAGAAACATCTTGTCCCAGGATGAACTAAATTTAGCCAGAAAACTCAGTCTGAAACCAAATCATGACAATTCCACGTGTTTCCGAAGAGGAGGACAACGTATCTGGCTTCAGAGCTCCGGTCCCGGCTTGTGACTCCATGACCTACGTTTATCTCCAGGCGCTCTGTTTAGAGTCTTCCAGTAAACACCAGAGCTGCTAATGGAAGGAAGGCCTTTGTGCTTTTATGTTCCACACTCATTATGATTAAAGTGCCCTTGTTTATTATCACTGGAGCTAATTAAAAACTAATCTGCTTGGGAAACACTAACAAAGCGACGCAATTTACGCACAGAACCCACAAGTCTAAGGCTCGGAGGTCAAGAGCAGAAATAACCCTTTATATACAAATACCAGTGGTGGCGGTTCATGGTTTGCTGGGGAAACTGGGTTCATTATCCCGCTTTAAACACACATCTCGGAGTAGATTGCACAGCGAGACTGACCACAGAATTTCGGTCCTATAAGTGAACCGAGGAGGGCAACATTTACCCGGAAAGCAGACGCGTAACAATAAATTACCCAGAAACAATACAGGCCTCATTTGTGGAACCGCATAGGAAATGAGAGAGTGAGTCGCTGCGAGTCGCTGCCTTTGTGGTTCACACAGAGCGACATTTCATTAAAAAATACCAAATGTGCGTAAAGGCGCGTCCGCTTTACGCACTGCGTGGATGGAGGGAGGAATGAGGAGCGAATACAGGTGGATCAAACTAAAATGTCTAAAAAGGAACAGAAATTTTGAGTTATGCACGATAACTAAAAATTTTAAGCTTTTTGCAAACTTAAATCTAATTCAACATCTGAATCGCAGCTTTAACGTGTTCTGCTGTGTTCTCCGGGATTACGCACTGCAATAACCTCGGATTAAAGACATTGTAGGACAAATAACTCACCCAGATTGACGAAGCTCATCACCATGTCTGCATCGTTCAGGAAGACAGTTTCTTGGTACGTGGCCAGAGGAGAGCTCTGGGTCGTCCGAACGGACTCCGAGCTGTCCCGCGCGCCCTCCACTCGGCTCCTCTCCTCGCTGGATATGGTGTTGTACAAGTCCAGCATGAAAAGAGGAGCGGAGTTGAACTTCCCGTGAGACAGATGCGGACGCGGTCTGTGCGGCAGCCCCAGGATGGACAGGATCTCCTTCTGCATCTCCCGTTTCTCGTGCGTTCGCAGCCGCCGGTGGACGAAGCCGGGATGCGCTTCGTTGTTGGCGTCCGGTGAAAAATGACTCCCCGAGACCGTGAACATGCAATAATAGGCGCTCCACCACAGTCCGACCAGGGCAAGCAGGCGGCTGGTCATGGTGTCGTCCCGCTGTGCTCTCTGGAGTCCCGGCAGTACCTGGATCGGTGTTTCGGTTTCCGGTCCGAAAGTCCACACGAAAAGGATTCAGTCACAAGTGCTGATCAAAAACTAAAACAAAGTCGTGTTTCAAGCCATTTGGAAAACTCACAAAAGCAGAATAAAAGCATCGCTCCTGTTTTCATCCCTGGTTCCTGTCGCGCGCTTTGCTGTCTCGGGATAAAAAAAACACGCACCATAAGAAACTTTATTCTGAGCGCTCCCGTACGTCGGCGGTTCGGACTTTCACTAGCAGCAGCAGAACTCCTCCGACTGGATCCATTCCACTCAAACACATCCACTCTCCAGAACTTCCTAAAGCTGCGCGTGCCTGTCAACAAGTAGCTCCTGCAGGTTGTGTGAGGAGGAATCAACAGGTTGCAGTCCATAATATCCCTAAGTCCGCGTGTGTGTGTGTGTGTGTGTGTGTGTGTGTGTGTGTGTGTGTGTGTGTGTGTGTGTGTGTTCAGAAACCGCCCACTCCGTGTGCACGCAGCTAGAGGTGGAGCTCTTTAAATTATCAAGTTTTTGGGTTTGCTTTGCGGAATAAAAACTAAACATCCTTTGGGATTATTTTAAATTATTCCATCTCTTTCACACCTGAAGAGGAATGTTGTGAAATCAGCTCAATCTGGCAGCTGTGTTTTAGTTATTTATTTATTTATTTATTTATAATTCATTTATTCTTAATGGGTTCAAAGATGCGTCTGGTGACGGCTGATGGATTACTTCTGTTTTAGTCCAGTAGAGGCGCGCCCCCTGACGGTGAGACACAGAAACAGCAAAAAGCAGGTAAACTGGGACAAGTTGAATGGAAACCACAGGTGCAGGTGGCAACCTAAATTTGGATATTTCATATGAATATTTTGATCATTAATTAAAAAACAGCAGATGTCACTCACTCACTTTACATGTAGAACAATCTCATGATATATTAATCTCTCACTGTGTTTGACGCACAAAAATAGGGATTTTATCAAGAAATCTGACCATAAATGTCAAAATATTATCATTAACTGCCAATAATAATCTAATCTTTCATTATTTAACTAGATATATGTCAAATGAGTTCATTTATGCCAACATTGGCATCTGAGTTCGGTAAATCTTATTGAAGGAAAATAACTTAACAAGGAAAAATAAACTTTATTAATAATTTCATTAGTAGTTGTTTTTTAAATTATATCTCAACCCTCATTTTAATCAAAGGAATAGAAAAAGAAAAAGTACTTTTTCTCATTGTTTTCCTTTTATTTTTGGTAAAAGACAAAGAGTTAAATTTAACTGAAAGGGGACAGTTGGTGTACTTCTAAAAATCATATTGACCTGCTTCGAAAATGAAATTTGTTGTGATATATATATATATATATATATATATATATATATATATATATATATATATATATATATATATATATGAGCAGTGTGGTCACAAATCAAAAGTGTAATAGCCCCTCAAATGAAAAGCCGTTACACCCATAGATGTCACTCATACAGATTATTCTATAAGAAGATGGGTGGGGATGCTTTTTTATAATTTCTAACAGAATAACCAGTAAATTGTCAATTTAGAGCAATAAAATTTATAAAACAACGCAGCAGTCGGAACTAATCTCAGTTTCTCCACTAAACATGTTTAACCCTCCCACTGTCCTAATGGGTGTGACCCCGCGAGGAAAGATGACCATTAAGCAGGTTGATGGTTTATCCCTTGGGTCCA
The DNA here is from genome assembly GCF_043380555.1 of Nothobranchius furzeri. Taxonomy (NCBI): domain Eukaryota; kingdom Metazoa; phylum Chordata; class Actinopteri; order Cyprinodontiformes; family Nothobranchiidae; genus Nothobranchius; species Nothobranchius furzeri. The sequence goes on along the minus strand of NC_091747.1, from coordinate 42,230,413 downwards.
TGTGGCAGACATGTGGTGAGGAGTGAGCACCACCTCACCCCTGCCACGTGGATGGATGGATGGATGGAAGGATAGATGGACGGATGGAAGGGTGGACAGACGGATGGATGGATTGTTATTCTTTTATGTAACTTATTTATTTGTGCCCTGTGAGAACTTTCACTGCGATGATTTTGGTCGTCATCCTGAAGAGTTTGGAATCTCCGACCTAAAGGGATCTGGAAAATGTCCTAACACATCCAGAACAGGGACCTGAAATCTGATGTGATTTTGTGTTAGTTTGAAATTCATCTTAATGGTAAACATTTAAATACTTACCTTTAGTTCATGAATTTATTCTGCATCCTGGTTCTAAACCATAATCCCGGTCTCCTGGTCTAATTACTGAGAGAGAACTCAACGCAAGCCTCATAATTAAAACGGTTAAATTATCTGAAAATAATGACTTGCTGGATAAATCAGCAGGAGTTTGTCCAGCTCAGAGCTCCAGCTCCTGGTCGTTAGCAGATGAAAAACATTAAACTGAGGAGTTTTCACCACTTCAGAGAGAACAGCTCAGTAAAGGTGATGACATCAAAGCAAAACCTCAGTAACCTCTAACGATAACGGAGTTTCTGCCTCTCCAGGTTTGTGTTCCCACCACTCCTCTCCCCCTAACCTGTGTTATGTCTTCCTGGTTGCTTCAGATGATCCTGATGAGAAGAGAAAAAGGTGTCCGTATCTCTGCTGCTGCCAGATCCTGATTTATCTTATCTGCATGTGAAGAGTGAGACGCAGCATCAAAGCTCCGCATACCAACACGCTAACTCAGGCTCTCCCAGACTAAATATCACTTACATGTCTATAATACCAAAATGTTTTATCTACACTATAAATCTCTTTAGATTATTTAGAGATGATAACTTATAGTAAAAGAAAAGACTGACCGGCTCTGAAATAACACAGAGCTGAACTCTTTGTTCTGAGCTGACAAAGAACCTGTGTTCTCTTGAAAGTCATTTATCCGTCTCCTCACCTCCACTTGGAATGCATTTATCATTTATTTGAACGATGGCTCATTCCTGATTTATACAACAGATTTACTCTCAGTCATTCATTGACTGGAAGTGATTTTTGTGAGTGGAAAGGCTTTCATGAAGTCTCTTTGGCTGCAGCGCTAAACAGAAAAACAAAGCCGTGCCTATTTTCTGGATGAAACGATGGAAAGGAAGTGGCTCATTTTTCCCACCTCACAATGAGTGAGTCAGCGTTTGGTAACAAAAAGTAAAGGATCCATGTTAAACACTTCACAGAACATTAATCTTTGACATGTCCAATTAAACCGATGGTTAAAACAGGCTTCCCAGCTGATTCTGTCTCTGAAACAGCTTCACCACGGTCCAGATACTCAGGCTGCACGGATGGGAAGCACTTGAAAATGGCTATATTTATTTGACATTGATCAGTGTGTGTGTGTGTGTGTGTGTGTGTGTGTGTGTGTGTGTGTGTGTGTGTGTGTGTGTGTGTGTGTGTGTGTGTGTGTGTGTGTGTGCGTGTGTGTGTGTTCAGTGAACTGGAAGCTGAGGGAGGAGGAAACGTTAAACAGGAGCTCTGTGTCCTGTCATCACACTGTCTAGACAAGACACCTCCTAAACCTAATGAGGTCTTTTTCTGTCTGTATCTGTATTACACACACACACACACACACACACACACACACACACACACACACACTCTCTCCTCTTGTTTTCTAATCTTCCAGTGAGAAATTTTCATTTATTTGAAATAAATTTAAAAAAAAACACACAAAGAGGAACATATTTTAGATTTTTTTTTCTTATTGTTCAGTAAAGACACACAATAAACCCCACAGGTTAAATTAAAAGGAATTTCCATCCTGAGTCATAGGAATGCCGACACCTGGCACAGATCTGGCAAGTGCTTCATTTAAACAATAATTACACAGCTATTCCTTATTTTAGTGGCACAAATACACACTTATAGCACGGTTTTCTCTCTGACTCAACAGAACATTGACAAGCTCCGACTGATTTGATGCTTTAGATGTCAGACGAGTCCTTTTGAACTTTCTATAAATGAGTTTGGTGCTTGAAGGGGTTCGATTTCTCTCAAAAGATGAATACTTAAAGAAAAGTCTTCCATGACTTTTAATCTAAAGATAATAATCATAATTCATTATTTCAGATGGAAAACGCACCAACACAGTTGTGCTAAATTGCTGCAGCAACATGTACTAAATCACCTGAAGTCATAAAGCTTCTGCAAACTAAGTCCTAGGAGAATTTTCCTCCTCTCCCAGCTCCAGCGGCGAATCGGATCGCCCCGGGAACAGCTTCAGAGTGGATGATGGGAACTCCGTGGTCAAACTCATTCTGCATGGCCTGATGAGAGCCAGAAACATCACACCATTAAAAACACAACTTTAACTAAGAAAAATTAAAATAAACTAGAACAAAACATTTGTCAGGACTGATCTTTTCTACAGGAACAGCTTTGGTGTTACGTAATCAGCGACACATGGACCGGGTCAGTCAGGGAAGAAAGTGGTCAGTAAACAGATACTCGACTTCTGCCGCCTAGCGTCAAGCGTTTGTGTGTGAGCTGATTTAAATACGGCCAACATTTCCAAACATCTGCTAAAGTCATTGTTCAAAAAGCTGCTGCTTACAATTTTTTACAGCCTGTTCTCACAGCTATAAAAGCTGCAGTTTTCACATCATTTAAAAATATTAAGGCATTAAGCAGTTTAAATGTTTGTTATTCAGAGGTGTGACCAAGTAAGTCACAAGTCTTTCCAGTCAAATCTCGAGTCAATTCCAAGTCAAAGACGACAAAGTCCAAGTCGAGTCTAAAGTCAATGATGTGGAAGTCCAAGACAAGTTCAAGCCCTTGACTTTGAATTTTCAAGTCATAATCAAGTCATCTGTCCAACTTCAATTTAATGACAATGATAATGAATACATTCCAGAAATAAAGCTTCTTAAAGCTTCATTTAGTTGCTCAAACGAGCAGAAAGTGCAACTGAAAGTGATTATAAACAAAGTGCTGCTGCAGTTAGCAGAACAAGATCAGACCCAGAACAAAGAATGATTTATGATTTGTGCCCATGTCGTGCCACTTTTGTGCTAAAATATCAAATATGCTCAAGTCATCATCAAGTCAAAAGATGCAAAATGAGTCAAGTCATAAGTCTTTATAGATTTTATCAAGTCAAGTAAGAAGTCATTAAAAAAATGACTTGTCCAAGTCATGTGACACGAGTCCACACCTCTGTTGTTTTTTCACATCAAAGAGTGAAAACATGCTATGTTAGCTTTTTTGAAAGACCGTTGTTTCTTTGAAAATTACAAAAAGAAATGTTTACGGTGGTTGTGTGAATGCAGACTAATGCCGTGGAAACCAAAATATCCCACTGTGATGTTGTTTGATACAAAAGAGCAAACACGAGCTGATAATTCATGGATTAGCTGTAATTTCTTCAGACTGAATCCATATTTAAACGCAGTATTTGATCATTTTAATTGATAATTTACATGCAAACGTTTTGTTTTTCCTTTGTGAGGTGTAATTCAAACTCCAACTGCTAGGTGGCAGCACCGCCATTATTCAGATGGAAAAACGAAATATCGCGATAACTCTGGATGTGTCTTGGAAGCCTCTGACCTGAGTTTCTAATTAAACTCAGTTTTAAAAACAACATCTTCTGACTTTTAGTATCGCTTATCGTATCGATTACACACCCCTATACACCAGCAAGCTAAATAGGTGAAACGTAGACATAAAGCAGAGCTAGATATATTTATCTCTATGATTAACTAAAATGATGATGGTTTTCTTGTCCACAAATTTCAAGATTAACTTATTTGTGCTGAAACAAGCTCCATAAAACATGAACTCCTATGTAAGGAGCCTCTCCTCCCTTTCCCGTCGGCTCATGGGTCCCCGGAAGAACAAAAAAATGAATTCAAGTCAACGAGGCTAAAAAAACTATTTTCTAATCCGCTTCGCCTTATCGCCGGATCACATATGTGTTGTACTTCTATTTAAATGAAAAGTAATGATATGTGTTTCGACCACGCCAGTGTTGTACTTTGAGATTTATCAGCTTGTAAAAGTTCATAATTAGCATGACTACAAATCAGAAATCGGCACGTCGCACAGAATCTCCTCTAGCGTAGCTGCTACTTACCACATGGCCAGATTTATGGTGGTTCTTTCCTGCTGAATGAAGGATTTGAAGTTTGCTGACCTTACAGCCATTTTTCCTCGTTTTTTTTCTGCGTCTGATTCGATGACGTCCCGTTGGTGCATGCACATTTGTAGTCCTGAACTTATTTTCACATAAAACCTAAAATAATGTTTCCCCTGTTGGAAAATAAATGCTTTCTTGGTATCAAATTCACGGACATCGTATGTGAAATCCACGACGCATAACAAGCGGGATTAAAAAATAGAGTTTTCATGCTTCCGGTAACCCATGGTCCCATGGACTTAGGCTCCCTATGAACTAAAACAGATGCAGTGCAAACTGAATGATCTGATAAATAGTGAGATATCCAGAGTACCTGTGTGAAAGTCTGAGCATCGTAGCAGCTGTAGACAGCGGAGGAGCGATCTGCCCGCAGACACTGCTGAGGGAAGGCGCTGATCTGCTCGGCTAGCTGCAGAGCCGCCTCTAACGCTGCATTCACAATAAAAACATCAGAAAACACACATCTACATCAGCTTCTTGTTTTTATATTTAGAAAGTCCCAAGAACCTTAATGCTGCTGCTGAAACCCACATGAAAGAAGTGGAGCACATCCAGATGACTGCTATAGGAAACCCTAACCCTCCTGATGGCACACTTTGATGCTCTGGCTGTGTGTACAGAAGCTCTGAGCTCTAAGTGATCATCCTTCAGAGGCAATTAGTGTGTGGATAAACTGTGGGGAGAAGTACTTCCTGAAAGAGTTTAGCTAATCATCTCACAGCATCAGAGGAGAAAGAATCAGAGCTGTAAACGTGAACAAATCCATCCTCAGATTGCAGCTTTTAACAGCAAACTCTGTTAAAGGTGATTTAGTAGATTAGGAAAGAGAATCATGCTGTTTGTTCTGCATGTTTAAGTCTGTTTATTCAAAAATACTTTATTAATCCCAGAGGGAAATTGATTGCTGTAGTAGCTCAGAATAATAATAATAATCTAGTCATCAAAGAGTTGTTGTATATTACAATGGCTGTTGGCAGGAAGGATCTCCAGTAGCGGTCAGTGTTGCAGCAAAACTGAAGAAGCCTCTGACTGAAGACACTCTTCCGTTGTCGGACAGTCTTGTGAAGAGAATACTCAGGGTTGTCCATCAGTTTCTTGATTCTCTGGAGAATCCTTCTTTGCATTATCTCCTCCAGTGGTTCCACAGTCGTCCCCAGAACAGAACCAGCCTTTTTTATTAGGCTGTTGAGCCTTTTCAGGTCCCTGCTTCTGATGCTGCTACCCCAACAGACCATGGCTGAAGAGATTACACTCTCAACAACAGACTTGTAGAAGATCTGCAGCATCTTGCTACAGACATTGAAGGACCTAAGCATCCTAAAGAAGTGCTAATGTGCTAATGAAACAGGAATAAACTCTGCATCTTCTAGGTTGTGTTTAACTCTGAGGATCTTAAATACCTTGTCCTTCAGGAACAACTCTGTTGGCCAGTCCGAAGGCCAGAGCCTCCTGAGCCCCAATGGGCCGCCCAGTCAGAATCAGGTCCAGTGCTCTGGATAGACCAATGAGACGCGGGAGACGCACCGTCCCTCCGTCTATCAGAGGGACACCTAAAAAAAAACATCAGATTACACAGCGTGCACTAGCACTCAATAACTCATACTTAATTGTATTGCTGTTAAATATAATCCTCCATTATTCAGTCGTCATTCATCTTTGCTGCCTGAGTTTTGGAACTCTTTGTACTTTTGCAATATCTGACCAATAAATCAGAAGACACAAGACTATTTTTGGACTAAAAACTAGACTGTCTTGCAGCCTAATTGAAACACGTCCAACCAAACTTTTCTGCCACATGTGGAGATCCCTAGCCACATATACTCAGAATAATCACCTCTGAACTATTAAAGCTCCGGCATTCTATGAAGGAAGCCATATCGCCCTCTGCCTTCTTATTGACAAATGAAGGAAACGTAATCCTTCTGGTTTCTCATTCGCTAAAAGAGCTTACACGATGTATCACCGATTCAAGTTTGTGTCATGTGTGTCAGGTACAATCGCATCAAATGTTTGCTCAACATCTGGAAATTTGACTGGGTTTTAGCCATTTTTGTGTCACTTTTGTGGCAGCAATCTTGAATGTGATTAGCTCCAAATGCAAATCAGTTTTAAATGCACATCTAATTATTAACTTCAAGGAAATTCAGGAAAATCCATCCCGTTGTTGATGAGATAACACACAGGTGCGGCGGCAGCTAAAGCATGTGATGTCTTCACCATGCGAGGTATAGGCCATTGTGATGCCATTGTGTGCATCGTGCTAACATTCGGAAACGTATTACACACGTGTGTGCAATAGCACAGGTTGTTTCTGTCAGGGAAGCAAAGTTCGGACTCACTGGCTCTGCTTAATTGCGTCTCTGCTTTCTTTACATGAGAACTCTTCCTCCTCGTTCTCATTCGTCCTGGAAAGTTTTTATCAAACATTACAGCCTTGTCCAACAGAGACAAAGCTGCAAGGTACAGTCAGCAGCCTCTGGCACACATCCTAATTTCTAAAGCGCCCCAGCTGCAACTGGCACACTCTCCAAAGTTCAGTTCCACCCCACCAACCCAAATCCCTCATTTTTCCAAGTCACTGATTCTATTTGACTACACTTATTGGGAGCACATGTGTCCAACATGTTTTTATAACCCCACATCATCCTGCTTTTGTCAGATTTCTTTTTTCTCTCTCGTCTTGGAAATGATGTGATTCTATTTATATTTTACAAGCTTGTGTTTTTTTTTCCCCCTTTATGTTGTTCAAATGAATTCAACTGGAGAACATGGAATATGTGTGTTGGAACATGTGCATCCAATCCAGGGCTGGGCTTTGTGTTCAAACGGCCATGCGTGTTCCACGCCGGAACATTAGGAGCAAAATGGACCCAACGGAGAGAATTTACAGAGTTTCTCAGCTGATCATTATCAGAGTGTATTAAACCATGTTTAGTGCCCTGAACTATGGAAACTCAACATATATAACAGACATTTCTTGCTTTAAAAATGACCTATACTTGTTATTTCAAAAATGTGCTTTAGTCTCTAGTATAAATTAATGCTTTATGAGTCGTTTTCTGTGGAAAATGCTCAGGCGCTCCTGCTTCAGGAAGTAGAAGCTGGTTTGAGGAGTGGGGGACCAGAAAACAGCAGGATTTGAGTCTTACTCATGAATATTCAGGTGGTGGAGTTGCTAACGGTTAGCTTCTACTAGCTAAGGCGTGCTACTATCTCCTGGATGCTAAATCAAAAAACATCACAACCCCAGATGGCTGAGTCAGTGAAAGCTAATTTACAGTGTGATGTAGATCAGACTGACTTTTTGTGACTCGAGCGTTTCCATTTCTTTTTTTCTTTTGGGTGGTTAACCAGGAAATAGGGCTAGAAGTCATTTTTCACATTTAGCCTGCATATGGAACTCAGTGTAACTGATCTTATTTCAAAAAGAACAAGTATTAAACATTTCTCAGTGAACTTCAGTCAAACGTACACACAGATTTGGCTGTGCTGTGTGTTTTTTATAATGTAACATGGATTTCAGTAATTTCTTCCACACTATTTATCCAAGCAAATCAGCAGCAAACTAATGCAAAAATAAGCTTGTTAGCTAAAACCCAACTAAAAAAGGTTAGATCACTTGATTATACCAAACAGGAAGAGAAAAGGAAGGTCAGAAGCCTGGTTGGAGAACAGTGAAACGCTAGTAGAGGTGAAGTGATGCAGAGGAGGAGAGATAAAGAGGCAGGTCGACCTCCAACCCGTCTGTCTTTGGTGCTGCTGTTGGCACCGCTGCTATCAGCAACCGGAAGGATCTTCCTCCTTATCGAAGCAGCCGTCTCCTGCACCTCCTCCTCTCTCTGATAGTCTCGTCTCTGATATGCTGTTTGACAGACCTGCGCTTTGTCCCACATGAATAGGAGCGGAGATGTTAAGAGAGCAGCTGCTTGAAGTGGCTTTCAGATCTAAAGGTGTGTTTTGTTTGAAAGAACTCAGCTGAGGTGGAGATGCTTTTCTGGATGAGGAAACACTTACCAGAGATCCAGAAGCATGATAATGAGTCAGCGTGTCATTACTGCCTTAGCAATGATCTACTGTAAAAGTAAAGCCCGTTGGACATGACTCAGTGAAGCCTATTGTTATTTAATCACAAAAACACAGCAGCTCCTTTCCTGTAGCACAAGGTCATCACTGCTTATCTGACTCAAGTGTAGGAGAGCTCTGGAGAAAAGAAGGACCTTTGTGTTTTATCTAGCGTCTCCACGCTCCGATACGTGTTGGTTTGAGATTCTGAATCCCTGTTGAGACAAGTGGGTGATAATGTTTTTGCCTCTATGTGTGTGTCCTCCTGTTATCTAAACATATCATTAACCAGGGGACAAAGTTTAGTTCAAGTCTTAGACTGTAATAATAAGATGTGCATTGTTACTTAATGAAGTGAACCCTGCAGCTAATCAACGTTGGCTCTAGATCAGTTAATTTTACAGATGTTGAGCTTAAATTAGCTGTTGGTGAATGAGGCACAACACAACCTAACCCTAACCCTGCATCATCCCCGAATGATCGTAGTTTAAAGAGACAATGTGCAGTTTTTACCGTTGATCTCTGGATATATCCATCGAAATGTTGATAATTAATTTAACAATGCTCAGTTGTTGAAAAATATTGGGGGTTTTGTAACGTATAACCATAAAAATCAGGGCTAAACTACACGAGAGAGGGTCTAAGTTTCTGAGCGACGCCATATTAGAAGCAATGTTTCCTTCTACGGGAGCCTGTGAGAACAATATGCATTTGTAAGAAAGGATTACAATATTTTCACCATTCATAAATGTTGTTTTACACATTTACCTCTTCACTTGCTGCCAATGACAAAAGGGAGTCTGATGTGCTTATTATTTTGCTGGAGGTTGCGCCCCCAGGGATTTTTGACCCTAATGGCCATCCATTGGTGAGGTCGTACTCAAACACAAAAGTACAGCACACACACCCATCGCCAGAGAAAATACACATCGTCATTTTAAAGCTCAGGTATGAAAGCTTGTAGGAAACACGGACAACAGCCGTGTTCCCACTATAAAAGTTTTGAGAAATTACTGGAAGGGAGAAAAGTCAGTGGGAGATGGGATGGCACGGTCCTCCCCATTGTGGGACTTTAGCCGCCAACGTATCGCCACTGCTTCGGCAGTGGATGGTGTCACTGATCAGCTCCACAAGGTGTCTACAGACATTAATAACATTACATTTTATTCTGTCAAAGTTGCCATAATTTCATTCAGAGGATTGGGGGAGCGGCTGTGTGATGTAAAATGTGGTCTTCATTGATCAGAAGAAGCACCGTTTTTTTTGGTGCTCTGAGAGACAACAAAGCCACCTGAATTATGGAGTTGTGATGGAGTTTCTGCCTCAATTATTTGTGTTGAGAGTTTAGAAAAGTTCTTTTTAAAGCAGCGACATTGCTGCTTTTCTTTCCTTCCATCCTGCTTCACCAACAACTCTTCTAAACCTGCAAATGCTGGTTGTTTAGTTACATCTGCTGATGTAATTTCCTACTGAATTACAACCGATCAGCATGAGTTATCGACAAGTCCTGCCCAGCGACTCTACCGAGCCTGTCCTGAGTCCATAACTCGGTGTCTGGCACGATGGTTCCTGAAATGGCCCGGAAAATGGGGAAGTGAAGTGAAGTGAAGTGGAGATGAGCAAAAAAAAAAAAAAAAAGAAACTTCATTAATTAAAAAGTGGAGACACACACGTCGCGAAGGTCTACTAAAACTACCAGAGATTTCCAGTAGTGGAAACACACCTAATGTCAAGGACTGGAATTCAACGATACATCAAATTTACACCAAAAGAAATTTTAATCATTTGATTTGAGCAATAACGTTTCACATCTACCATGTATGTACCCTTCACCTCCGGTTTCTTGTTATTTATCTCCAAATAGCCTTGTGTGTTTCTCCTGAGAGGTTCTGGGGACATCTGGGTTTCTGTGGAGAGGAGATGTGATCCAACGTCTACGAGTAGAGCAGCACCACGGTGAAACGTGACACACTTGGGTATGCTGGTCTGCTCCTGGTCCTGCTGGCATCCTAGCCACATCAAAGCTAAAACCCACCACAATGGCCTCCCATGAGGGTAATGCGATTAAATTTCATGTGGATTAACAGTTTCCGGAAAACTCTGGTCTAAATGGTCAAAGTCAAAAGATCAGACCTTCATCCGGAAGCTGGCTTTGGCACACTCTCTGGGAGTCAATGAAAATAGTTTAGTCAGGCCGGGTCAGAGATGACCGCCTTCCCTCCACTTGATTTCACGTCTTTAGTGAAGCGATTTAATATTTTGGTGATATTTAGTTTCCAGGGAGTTGTTATAAAGGACCACCGTGGCTGAAAATGAGGGTCTGAACTATAAAATGCAGCAGCTCAAACTGTGATCAGATCTTATCAGCACAGAGAAATCAACAATAAGAACCACGTTTTTCTGCATCAATATAGATAATGTGATCTAAAACAGTGTAATCCTTAAAATGTCGCTCAGGTTCAGATTTGCCAAGCAGGTGTTTGGATTGGCTTGCTTCAAGTCAGATTTTCTTATTCGAGACTTTGAACCCTAAATTAGACCCGAAGGACGCTGATGGTCAGGTCGTGGACTTGTTAGAAGGTAAACAATCTCACACAGCCTCCAAGTCTGCTCAGTTTGGCTCCTTGGTGAAATATTAGTGGTTTTTCAGGCAAATTTATCTTTTTCTAGCTGTTTTCTTCTCCTGTGTTTTGTTCTTCTGGTTTAAGGGAGCCAATAAAACTTTAGGGAATTAAGTAAGCACTGTGGTTTTTCATCCAGGTCTCCAGGAATTCAAAGAGCAGCAGACGCTAATACCATATTCCTGTGACGCAACCCTCTCCTCCCTCTCATTTCCTCCCTGGCAGAGCAGAGGGGCCCCAGACAGGAAGCCACAAGTTTCGGCAGCCAATCGTGTGCCAGAAAGCTGTCAGATCCTTGTGGTAGCCATTGCCCCACATCAGAGCGGCACAGCGAGCCGTTTTTCAACTCCAAAGCCACCAGGGATTCCCTCCGGCTATGGCCATCTGTGCCCTGCCCAAAAAACTGTTACAGAATTCAACCACTAAAAGGAAATAATCGCAAAAGACACTGGATCTTTAAATAAACTGTGCAGCCCACAGAACAGACGTGCTTTTGATGTAAAGGCAAAGGAAGTTTAGGTTCCAGTTGTTTAAAGTTATTTATCTAAATACAGATAAATGCATGCCACATGGTCTTTATGTGTTATCGGGCTGCAATGTTTGGTCAACACAATCAACAGTGTCAACTCCATAAAAACTTACAGAAGCAGATTTTTATTTTAATGCATCATAGCCAGAGCCGTCATTAAACACTCTGGACACAAAGTGTGTTGGTATTGGTTTAATAACTGCACTGTATCATGGGAATGTCTAGGAGCAGAAGAGTTTAGCTTGCCAAGACCGCACACAGCTTCACCAAGTTTCACTGGTCATTACTTAAATTCTCTGTGGAGAGTTGTATTATTACTGAGACTCAGGGTAACATTTACAGGTGAGTGAACCTGAACGGGTGAGGTAAGAGATGCACCCACAGGAAGCAGGCGTCAAATTAACTAGACGTTGAATCATCAGCTAATCAGAAAATGAAACTTCTTCGGTTTTCTTTTCACTTTGAAGTGCGTCAACTACAAGAAGCAGGTGGAGCAGCGTGTAACTATGCAGAAAACGCTCATAAAAATGCAGCCAATGGTTAAAGTTATAAACACTCTTGTTCATTTGAATGTGTTGACAAACAAGCCTGAAAGAGTGAAGCTAATAAAAAGCTGAGGGTTAATTACAGGAAGGAAATGTGAAACTTAAAAGAGCAATATGTTTGAATTTCAAAGTGAAATGATCACTAAACTGTCTAACGTCTAATCAGGTGTGGGGAACCCTGGTCCTTGAGGGCCGGTATCCTGCATGTCTTTGCTCCAACCCTTCTGATTCAGTGGTTGATTCACATGTTTTGCAGCTTTTCAGGCTCTGCAGAAGCTTGTTAATCACCTGCTGATTGAAATCATGTGGGATGATGCAGGGTTGAAACTAAAATATGCTGGATAGCGGTCCTCAATGGACCAGGGTTCCACACCCCTGGTCTAAATCAAGGGTTTTGGTTTTAACCCTGTTTCAACACACCTAAATTCAGTCAGCAGGTAATTAACAGGCTTCTGCAGAGCCTGATGAGCTGCTGCACAGGTGATTCTGACACTGAATCTATCATATTGGAGCAGAAAACCGCTAAAACATGCTGAATACCGGCCCTCCAGGATCAGGATTGGGCACCCCTGGTCTAAATCATGCTGGAAGAAAGTTACATTGAAACAGATTTGCTTCTCCTCCGGCTGGGGGGGCAAAAGGCTCCAGAATTGTATAAAGAACCAAAGCCAGTAAACTGGAGCGACCCAAAAGTTATTTCTTGAACCCTAAGAAACCACGGCATCTCTTTGTTTTACTCTATCAGGTGAAGCAGCCTAGAGGCTTTCGTTGAGCTAACAATGCTTACGGTGAATTAGAAGCAAATAGTTGGCTCTAAAATTATCTCAAGCTACTTTTTCAATTACTAATAACTCGATATGACTTGTTTTTGCTTGTCACCCAGAATCTTCTGGTGCTGATCTGTAATTGGCAACAGCAATGAAACTCGTGAAACAGGCATGAGATCAGCGCTGGACTGACCATAGGGCATAGCGGGCAACTGCCCGCTGGGCCGACCCTTTCATCTGTTATGGGCCGGTGTCTTTTTTTTTTTTTTTTTTTCCTGGCGTCTAGTTGTTGCGGACAACTTGTCCGCGCCGCCCCACGCGACGCCTCGTAAAAGTTGGTGGATTGACCAATTGGTAATAATACACTCTGGGCTGGACCAATAGCCAGAGGTCTGATGCACCCGCCAGTTGTTTGTGAATCTCAGTAAACAGACAGACGAGCTTTACAAAATGGAGAACAAAAAACGGAAAGGAGGAGCAGAGAAAATTCGACTAAAAAAGAAACTGGCCCTTCAGGCTGATGCTGGCACATGTGTTAAAATCTCACAGTTGTTTGGTGGTGAAGGTTCAAGTAAAATCAATTTAGGAAGTGATGGAGCCTCAGCCCAGCGACAGGTTGGAGAAGAAAAGAGGGAGGAGGAGGAGAAACCCGAGCCGGTGTTGTGCCATAAATTGACTCGCTGCCAAAAAATGATTAGCCACCGCGGGATCGCGCACGGTTAGGTAATTGCATTTCTAGACAAAATTCCCCAGGATTTCGCCCTAAAACTCAGCATATCTAGCAATATGGACATTCAGAAAGCAAAGATAACCTCTTCTGGTACTTAAACAGATGTTTATCGCGGATATTAGTGTGGCAGTGTTTGTGGCACCCTGCGCGGGAGCACGAGGACGTGCTTGTGGAAAGAGGGAGGAAGTGTGAGCATCCACAATGTCCCGATTGATCATGCGCCCTGGCTAATGGGCCAAGGAGATGTCCCTTTGGCTGACTGGTTAGAGTGTATGACTCTCACCCCGGAGTCTGAGGATCGAATCCCGCCCGGGCCCTCGTTTATCCACCTTGCCACATTAGTTTTTCCAGTTCGGAAGTTGTTTTAAGTGTTGCTATTTGTCTTAAACGTTCACAATGAGGATGTATTAATCCTTTTTGCAATATTTGCGATTGAAAGATGGTTTGTGCCACAAACTTTGTGGTAAGAACTGGCTTTCTTTATGTTACAGCCTTGATACTAAAAAAAATAAATAAACAATGTAAAATGACACCCTGTATTGAATGTAAACCTTCCTTTCTTTAGTCCACTTGACATGGAGCCACAGTTAACTAGTTTGGGGCACATTTTTACTTGAAAAAAAGTATTTAAAATGATCAAGCTTTGGCTTTAATGACACTGTAAGTTGCTATACATTACGTTGCTCTATTTAAAAGTAACAAGATAAAAGCACTTCAGCACATAAAATTAAGATTGTCACTTGCCAAATAGACTACACCCTCCCGTTTACCTATAAGAAATGCCTCAAAATATCTTTAAATTCTTTATTGATGATTTAATTGTAGACAACTAAAATGGCATTTTACTTGCCAAAAAGTGATTGAATCGCTAAGATTTTCATGGAGGCTAAAATTGACCAAATAAGGGTTTTATGTATTATCTGTTGATGTTACTGTACTCATACTGCCTACTGTATCATCATAAACACCCCAAAAATGGCAAAAAAGAAGATAATTTCCCTTGCCAAAAATTGATTACAGTGTCCTGGTCACCTGTAAAGGGTTACATTTACCTAAATATTACTTTATTTATTATCTCTTGATGTTATTAGTGCCATCACAGGATGCTGGGTGTCTTTCACATTCATAAACACCTCAAAAATGGCAACAACTGATCATTTCCCTTGCCAAAAATTGATTACTGTGTCCTGATCACGTGTAAAGGGTTAAATTGACCTAAATATTACCTTATTTATTATCTCTTGATGTTATTAGTGCCATCACAGGATGCTGGGTGTCTTCCACATTCATAAACACCTCAAAAATGGCAACAAATGATAATTTCCCTTGCCAAAAATTGATCACAGAGTCCTGGTCACCCATAAAGGCTTAAATTGGCATAAATATTGCTTCATTTATTATGATGCTGGGTGTGTTCCACAATCATATTCGAATAAACATGAAAATATTCCGTCCGAATATCTGTTTCTTGTTATAAATATAACGGCTAGAAGGATTTACAGTTAAAATAGGAGAAACACGTGACTCCCCAGGAAGGGTCGTAACACCACTTGCCTCATGCACATAAGTGAACAAATCAAAGCAGCATGGAGACACTCCGTCTCCAACCACCTCTCAGGCAGCAGCCTGCACTCCCAAGTTCTGCACGTCACCAGAACATAACCAACCACAACACAATAAAAGCAGTGTTATACAAAATGGAAGGCCTGTAGTGTTTATTCTCTTACAGAAACAACTTATCAATTTTTTGGAGGAATTTATTTGAGAATTTTTTGGTTTTTATTAATTGTGCAATAGAAAAGTAATCACTAGATTAATCATCTAAATAGTCATTAGAATAGTCGACTATTCGATAAAATAATCGTCAGAATAATCGTTTTAAAAATAATCAGTTACCCCCAACCCTACTTTTTAGAATACCAGGATAGGAAGGATGGTGTAGGTTTACGTTTATTAGATTGATACATAAATACTACCAATAAGAAAGTGTACGTTGGTGTGTGTCAGAAACAGCGTAAGGCTTAATGTCTTTTCCAAAAAAAACAGGTGATGGGCCAGTCTCCAGTCAAAATGCCCGGGCTGAATTTTTGTCCCAGTCCAGCCCTGCATGAGATAGCAACGTTTTGTTTAGAGTAATGGGCTGCAGTACACACATTTGGCCACAGGATGTCAGTCTTACATATTGCACCTTTAATGTGTTGAGAAATAAAAATAGCCTCCAAAACAAATTCTGGAGCTGACGGAGGAGAGCTGAGTGTGAGCTGTATGGAGTGGTGCCACTGAGACAAAGATTGCTTAACTCTGTATTTGATATAATGTCTTCTAGAGTCCTGGAACCCTCCAAGGTGCTTTACAATGCAATCAGTCATTTACCCATTCATACACACATTCACACCCTGGTGGTGATGAGCTACACTGTAGCTACAGCTGCCCTGAGGCGCACTGACAGAGGCGAGTCTGCTGTACACAGGCACCACCGGCCCCTCCGACAACCAGCAGCCCTGTAATACCTAGTTTAGAGTAGTTTATCTCCCCTTTTCCTAAAAATAACAACCAAATTATTTATCGGTTATTGTTTACTTGTCATTTATTAGATTAATGTAACACAACACAGTAGGACCGAGGACCGTGAGGACAGGCACACAAAGACAAGGGCACTGCCAGGAGGCTCTCCTGGGAAATTACAGGTCTGAGATGATAAGTCTTGCATGTTTATGGTCTAAATCTAGTTCTGCCAGTAAATTATAGTACATAAGCTGTATTTATAAACACTCTGGTTGTATTTTAGGCCCTCCTGCAGCATGGTTACAGGAGTGACAGCTATGTGAGATGCTGCAATGGTCCAACTTAAGAACACAAGCAACTTTTACAGAACGAATGGAGCTCGGCTGTTTGGGATCCGGATCACATTAATGTGTTTACAGCAGGAGATTTCAAGTGCTGCTTGATCTTTTAAAAGTGCGGCCAAGTAAGACGGCAAAGCGTGCTGCTGGGCCGCAAGACGCCAAAAACGGAACATGTTCCTTTTGAGGAAACTGAGTGACATAAATAATATGTGAGCCATGTTCGCCCGACAGTGGAAACCTGGCAGCTCCTTGTTTCCTCTTCCACTTATCAAGACTGCCCAGCAGACTCTGGTCGTGCAGTCAAAAGGTCATGGTCACCCGTGTTATCGCACCACGACACAAACAAGAGGAGGCTGGAGTGATAACCGGGGACATGGTAACAAAGCTGCAGAATAAAAACAGAGTCGGCTTCCTGGTAGTAGGAGACGTTTGCTTGAAGGCAAAGAAAACAGGTAGCTATTTAAAACTTTTAGACTGGAGTAGAAAGGTCTTTGCACAGAAGACACTGTAAAGTCATGAAGGTTGGACAATGACGAGTGCAGTCCAGATTTTTTATAAATCGCCTTGTTTCTTTCTGTCATCACATCACAAAGAACAATTTTGGTGTTTTAGCATCTCCACCACTATCATCTAAACCAGATGTGAGCATCCAGGGTCCCAGGAGTATATTGGATAGTCAGAACAATGGGTTTGTAAGCAAAGAGTATAAAAGCTATGTCACCTTTTATTCTGATATGATGCATTTTAATACTGCAATAGAAATAAATGTTCAATAAATTGTTTTGTGCAGTCCACTTCTGCTACAAGTGAACGATTATAAGATGATTACAAATTATTTAAATTGGTTTCAGCTAGAATGATGAAGGAAAACTTTAAAATATCAATAAAACTGTGGGTAAGGCATCAAATTTGTGTCAATAAAGTGAAAATCTATTAGCCAACTATTTTTTCAGGCCCAAAAAACTTCAAAATTATGGCAATTTTTATTATTAATTAATATAAATGGCCTGTATTTGATAAAGAAGTAGTGATCCGTCCCTTACAATGAGAAGAACTTTGTGTCGCTAAGGAGGTGGTTACACGAGTATCAGACGTACCAAACCTGCGGCAGAATACTCCCATGACGGCGCTCTCTTCCACCACTCTCAGGTCCGCCAGCAGAGCCAGCTCCAGCCCTCCAGCAACAGCAAAGCCACTCACTGCTGCTATCAGAGGCTTCGAGAGCTGTAAACGTGACGGACCCTGGAGGAAACAACCAGAAAACATTTTAAAATCACGTTGCACTACCTCTATCTCTTTAACTGTTTAAAAAGCTTTTAAGGCTTGCAGTACGTTTGTGTCAAAATTTACAGTCATTGTCCTCAACTTTCTGCTCGTTTCCAACACAAGAACATCGTATGTCTGAGTGAGGCATTTTGTACGTATCTTCCCTAAAAAGCTAAAAGTGAACAATTATTATGATTAGATTTCTGGTTTTAGTTTTATGAAAACCGTTGGCTTTTGTCAGCCTCATAGGAACACATATAAACCTCACACACACCATCACAACCCAGACACTCACCATTGGACCGGGACCCTTCGTGACATCTTGCTCCAATTTACCGGGGACTTTTTGATTGGCTAGCATTTTCAGATCATAACCAGCACAGAAATTCCCTCCTAGAAGAGACCACAAAATTACAAAGTATGGCAGCTGCAGAGTCAGAGGAAGGAAAAATGATGAGGATGAAAAAAGGGTTGCAACTGGGATAGCAGCTTCCTGCTTTTGGCTGGCTGATTCACCAACATTTCTTTTTTCTAAACACAAAACTCATTCAATGAATGGGCACAGATCACACATATTTGAATGCATCATACTCTCATTAATGGAGGAGTAACACACTTCAACCACAGCCTCTTCCACTGGATTTATGTGATAATTACAACATTGCCAAAGAGAAAAACAAACACTATGTCACCGTCTAAGGCAGGGACTCATAAAATCCTCCTCTCTCTGTAATGTAACAGTAATGAAAACGATGGTAATGAACACATGTGCCAGTGACACCCATCGGCTGATTACAGCTGTGGGTCAGCACAAGGCTAATTCAGAAAAACTGTGTCATGCTGTTTATGGGAGCAGCGATGGAACAAGTTACACTAAACTCATTCGGCCTTATTGTTTGAATGCTGTAAAGCAGTGGTTCCCAAACTTATTGAGCCGCGCGCCCCCTTCTATGTCCCGACCATGTCTACGCACCCCCCAGCCCCATATCAGGGCATGGCTATCTATCTATCTATCTATCTATCTATCTATCTATCTATCTATCTATCTATCTATATATATATATATATATATATATATATATATATATATATATATATATATATATATATATCAGACGTCGCGCTAAACCAGGGGTCAGCAACCTGTTCCCATCAAAGAGCCATTATTACCCGTTTCCCACAGTAAAGAAAACACTGGGAGCCACAGCAGCCGCGGCATTGTGGGCGGGGCCTACCCTCAGACAGCAGAGAGCTGCTTTAACCAATCACAACAGGTGACAGCAGCCGGTACCGGTTGCTTGTGTACGTCAAAGTTATCTTTCATAAGACGATAATCAATAAAACGATTTATATAAAGTGGATCCAGAAGTTGTAGCCCATCTCTGCCTACAATATTTTGATATTTTTCACCCTGTTGGTGGTTTTACTGAGCAGATGCCACTTTTGTCATACGTTTCTTTTTAAAACATGTTTAGACTGTTCAGAATACAAATCCAGGCTCTGTCACGTTTGATTGTTGTAATTAACCTTTGTAGGTGGGGAAGGTCAGAAAAGGATCCGATCATTTTGTTTTTCCCACGTGACGGAGACAACGGTGCAGTGCGCCTGGCTCTGGTGTTAATCAAGTTAAATTATATCTCTTTGCAACAATTTTCACAAGAAAACAAAACAGTTAAAAGCAGGGCTTGTGTTGACCGGATAGTTCCCGTATTTGACCATTTATTTTGACGGAGAAAGAATAGAAAGAATTACCCCGACGCATGCAGATGAACTGACATGTTATTTGTTATGCACATCGCAGATGTAGCTAAATCACTCAAGAAAACATTCCCATCTGAAGACCTGAGCTGGACACTGCTCAGCGCAGCTCACTGTCAGGGCGTAAATAAGGTGCACAGCAAGCTGGACATGTGGAGAGGGGCTTGGAGCGCGTCGCAGAACCAGAGCGTATGCGGGAAGATTGCTCCGACTGAAGCGAGCGTTTTCCAAACCCTGTCTTTCAGAGAGACTTGTCACTTAGAAAATGTTCCCTGATTATGAAACTTTGGCTGAATAGCGCTTGTTCCTGTCTCCAATGTGGCGACACATCCAGGAGCCGTCTGAGGAGAATCCCAGAATCTCACATCCTCTTCAGCTCAGAATGCGCCTATATGATTACGCACAAGCGTGACCCGTCAACCCGGTCTCACAGTCAGACCGGGTCGGACCTGTTCAGGTTTACGCAGACAATCTTTCCATTTAGAATTGGCATACAGATGTAAAAATTAATGCAGTAAAATATAAAGCATTTTATTTAAATATCCAGTCATTATTTTACAAGCACAGAGAGCCGCATCAGATGGATGGAAGAGCCGCATGCGGCTCCAGAGCCGCGGATTGCCGACCCCTGAGCTAGGGCATGTGCGGAGGACACACACACACACACACACACAAGCAAAATATACTTGTTTTCAATTACATTTATTGGGCCCACTTACATTTTCTTAGGCCCACCCACAAATGAGTTTCTGGCTACGCTAATGGTGACTTTTGACAGACTTGTCTGAGCTCCGCAGCCATTACACTTTTCACTTCGCGCACCCCCTAGTGGCAGCTCGAGCACCACACTTAGGGAATCCCTGCAAAAGCATTCAAACTATAGTGATCCTGTTTCTCTTTATAGTCGGTTTATTATTCTGCTTCCGTACATTTTTTGGCATTTAACTACTTCCACAGTTCTTCAACTATTTACACAATTTTGGTATCAAAACGTTCAGCTCATTCAGCTTATGCCGGCAATGACTTTTGGTATTAAAATATTTTATACTTTTTGAGATATTCAGCTTTTTCTGCGATTTTTGGTCCCATTGAAATGAATGGGATTGCTCAATTTGCGGCTAAATCCTATCACTTTTTTGAACTCTTACTCTTATAGTTTAACTTTAACATAGAGACTTCATACAAGTTTCAACAAACTCACAAGACTTTCAGCTATTACTGGTTAAAAAAATATTTTTGATATCTATTAGTTTTCCTAAAACCACAGGTAGAAGTTGAGGTACGGCTTGAGATTTTCAGAAAAAATCACAAAAATTATAATGGGAAAGATAGGAGCGGTGACCATTTCTGGCATTGTCCCGAGAGAACCGTAGGTCCGATTTAAATGAGACGCATGCTGGCTTACAGCTTACGAATATACCTTCGTTTTGAGCTATAATTCATGAATGTACTCCAAACATTGTGGTTGTACGGTTCATTTTTTTGAGAATATTTAAATAAAAAAAATGCTTCCCACCACTGAAGATTCCGCACTGACTTCACATTTTCTGGAAAGAACTCTTTCCAACACCCAGAACGTTTGGAGTACCGAAACAAATTATATCTCAAAAAGTAGGAATTTTGGTCAGCTTTTCAGAATGGGTTTCATTTTGTCCTTACGTGTTACAGTTCTTTCTCTAAAAGTCTCAGAAGGAGGAGAGACCCTGATTCTGTCTCATTGAAACCCATGTTAAAGGAACAGAGATTTTTCTCCGACGATCGGCTTCAGACAGCTAAACTGTTCTCGTCATAGCTTCTAGACAATTCATAGTAGACAAATAAAAATTCACAAAGATGACCATCAAAGCCTTCTGCCGCTCACGCATTTTGAATTTTTCCAATATGTGCAGCGGTTTTTGAATGGCGATGAGACATGTCAGAGGCCTGAAATGACATCTGAGCAGCTAAGCTCTGTTAAATGCATGATTTATGAAATCTTGAAACAAAAATTTCCACCGACCACATCTTTTATAGTACACTAATGATTTTCTCAAATTTAGTAGGTTTTTTGTCGGCTTCAAAGTGCTGTCTTCAGTTTTGCTGTTGGTATTACCTTTTTTGTGCTATAAGCCCCAGAAGGAGGGCTGTGTCAGCTTTCCTCCATTTTTTATGTATGAGAAGTTTAATGAGAAATTAATGAGAAATTAAAATCAATAGTACAATATAATATAACAAAGAAACATTTGCAGGTTTACAAGCAAACACACAACTTACACAATGCTAAGAATGGGCGCGGGCAGAAGCATAAGCTTATAAGCCCAGCCCCCCAAACCCTTTGAACTTAAACAAAATTTTAGAATAGCGTACCGATTCCATAATTTTTACATCATGTTTGAAATAAA
Source organism: Nothobranchius furzeri (assembly GCF_043380555.1). Classification (NCBI taxonomy): domain Eukaryota; kingdom Metazoa; phylum Chordata; class Actinopteri; order Cyprinodontiformes; family Nothobranchiidae; genus Nothobranchius; species Nothobranchius furzeri. Next base: position 42,208,656 of record NC_091747.1, on the reverse strand, counting down.
TGGGAATATATTCAAATCCCCATTCTAGCTTCATAAAAAAAAAAAAAGACCTTTAATGTTTTATGCATTTTTTCATTGACTTGATTCATAATATTTAATCACATTTGATTTAAACATACCCTTAAACTTTACCATTGTTGAACAATCTTTTTGCTCCTGGTCTAATTTATTCCACACATCAACCCCAACACAAGAAATACAAAGTTGTTTCATTTTAGTTCTTACTTTAGGCTTTCTAAACATTTTATACCCTCTGAGATCATAAACACTCTCTCTGATCTGGAACAGATCCTGAATTTGTTTTGGCATCAAATTATACATCATTTTATACATAAACTGTGCAGTTCTTAATGTAACTAATTCTCTTAGCTTTAATACTTTTAAATGAATAAAAAGTAAATGTGTATGCTCTCTACAAGCTGCTTTATTTACAAGTCGGATTGCTCTCTTTTGAATTATAAACAAAGGCTTTAAGTGGGTTTCGTAGGTATTTCCCCACACTTCAACACAATACATGAAATAAGGCAGAAATAAGGAACAATACAAAAGATATAAAGCTTTTTCATCTAAAAATTCTTTAACTTTATAGAGAACTGCTAATGATTTCGATAACTTTGCTTTAATTGAGTCAATATGCGGTTTCCAACTTAACTTTTTTTCTATGGTTACGCCAAGAAATGTTATTTCATTCGCTCTTTCAATTTCTGTATTATTTATTTTGAGATTTGTATCCACTGTAATTGCTCTATTAGTAAATATGATAAATTTTGTTTTATTTAAATTTAAAGTTAATTTATTTAAGTTAAACCAACACTTTAATGCATTTAATTCTTTCTCAACCTTGTCCATTAATGTTATTAAATCTTTCCCAAAACTTAGAACATTAGTATCATCTGCAAATAGTATGAAATGCAATGTTTTAGAAACTAAACATATGTCATTAATATAAAGAATAAACAACAAGGGACCCAACACTGACCCCTGTGGGATACCGGTGGTCACTGTCAGTAGCTGTGAATCAGTGTTGTTAATGTGGACATATTGGAGTCTGTTCTCTAAATAACTCTTAATCCAGTCATAGGCCACACCCCTGATGCCATATCTACACAATTTTTTTATTAATAAGTCATGATTAACAGTATCAAAAGCTTTGGTCAGGTCTAAGAAGACCCCAACAGCATATTGTTTGTTGTCAATTGCATCAGATATTTTCTCCACTAGATCAACAATTGCCAGAGAAGTTGTCCGATCACGTCTAAAACCATATTGCTGTTCAGAAAGAATATCATGATGCTCAATAAAGTCATACAATCTTTTATGAAATATTGTTTCTAGTATTTTGGAGAACTGAGATAAAATAGAAATTGGTCTATAATTAGAAAAGTCATGTTTGTCTCCAGCCTTATAGATAGGAATGACTTTTGCAACCTTCATCCTTTCAGGAAATCTTCCTGATTGGAGAGACTGGTTACAAATATGTGTAAGTGGTTTGGCTATAATCTCAATGATTTCTTTTACAACCGACATATCAAATCCATGTAAATCTGCTGACTTTTTACTTTTAAATGTTTTAACAACTGTTATAACTTCATTTTCATTTGTGCCTTGAATAAATATGGTTTTGTCTAAATTTGTTATTTTACTCACAGCATCAGCATCTAATTTAGTATTTGATATATCCTTTGCCAAATCTGGCCCAATTTCGGTAAAATACCTATTGAATTCATTTGCTATTTCTTTAGACTGATAAATTTCTTGATTGTCTTTTGTTAGAAAAATATTTGGAAGACTATTGGTTCCACTACCCTTTTTTATTACATCATTTAATATGCGCCACGTATTTTTAATGTTAGATTTATTTCCTTCCAATAATTTGCTATAATAATTTCTTTTACTAGATCTCAAAATACTTATTAATTTATTCTTGTATATCTTGTAATTCTGTTCTGCTTCCTCCGTTCTTTTCTTTAAAAAGTCTTTATACAGCTTATTTTTTTTCCTGCAAGCCTTCTGAATCCCCTTAGTTATCCACGGCTTTTTAGCATATTTATTCTTATCCACCTTATAAAGCAAAGGGCAGTTTTTTTCATAAAGAGAAGTTATAATATTTAAAAATTTTCCATAAGCCATATTTACATCTTCCACATAAACCTCCTCCCAATTTTGTTCCATTAAGTCAGTTTTAAATGAATTTACTGCTTCTTGATTTTTTAGCCTTGTAACAACCACAGATTCACTTTGAGTAGTTACAGTTGTCCTTTGTACGACTCTGAAAACCGGTAAATGATCAGACATATCGGTAATTACAAGACCACTTAACACATCATATTCAAGAATATTTGTAAAAATATTGTCGATCAGTGTCGCACTAGTTTTTGTAATTCGAGTTGGCCGAGTTATTAGTGGATACAGTCCCAAACTAAACATGGAATTAATAAACTCTGTATTTGCATTTTGCATTTGAGGATTCAACAGGTCAATGTTAAAATCCCCACAGACAAAACACATTTTTCTGTTGATTATATCATCATACATATCAACTATTTTTTCTTTAAACATTTCAACACAAGATCCTGGTTTCCTATACATACAACTGACTAACACATTCTTAGACTTTTCTATTTGCATTTCCACAGATACACACTCCATAATGTTATCCATAACTAATGTCATATCACCCACCAATCTACTTTGAAAGTTTTTATCAATATACAAAGCCACACCCCCACCTTTTTTGCAATCTCTACTTGTGGAAAACATATTATATCCTTCAATTTGAAACATAGATATCCTCCCTTCCTGGAGCCATGTCTCAGAGATTGCTATTACAGTAAATGGATGATTTGATTGCTTCAAACATTGCATAATCTTCACAAAATTTAAATCCCTTAAAAAAAAAGGCACCTGTGGCCATCAGACAGCTGAAATTTTCTCCTCATATCTTCTAGAACATTTTTGGTAGGCACACAAGACTTCACACACATGACCACCAAAGCCGTCTGCCGCCCACCCTTTTTGAATCTTTCAAATCGGTGCAGTACTTTTCAAATGGTAATGAGTAGTTTGACAGGTCCAATTTCACTTCTGAAGGACAGATTTAAAGGCTTCTCTCATTAACAGGAGTACAGCTGCAGGCCTCCAACCAACACATTCTCACTCCAGCGCGTCAAAAACAAACGCTCGGTCAGCCACCCTCCACGTCAGACCCCTGACGCCAAAAGTGCCCTTTTTCGTTACTTATGTGCGAAAAGGGGTTTTTCCCTTTTGTAACTGCAGATCTCAATGTAGCGTAAAACTGACGTGATGAGATATCCGCTGATGCAGCACCAAACCAGCTCATTTAACCGCAACTAAACCTTAACGTTTCACTATTTATAACCTTCCCCTCTCCCTCATCCTAACCTTAACCCTCTTGCTACCTATACCGTTACTCTCACTGTGATCAAGCGTTTGTTTCCCATGCATTCTGACTGTGAATTTTCGTATTTGCCGCCCAAGGGGAACGTTAGAACATACCATCTGGCGAGGGGGAGGTTACAAATACCCTCTACTTTTAACCTCCACCTTGGTAGTTGAAACCTCCCCCTCGCGTTGGCTCGGTCCAAACTCGACCAATGATGAGGCAGCTCCCGCCGTTCACTTCATAGAGCCGGCTTTTAGAGCGATCGACACATCACTAACGTGTTCGCTAGCAAGATGGTTAAGGTTAGGATAGGGGTGAGGGGAAGGTTAAATAAGAGGATAAGGTTAAGTTGGGGTACAATGAGCTTGTTTGGTGCCCTGGCTGCGGACATCCCATCGCATCAGTGTAACGCTGCATTGGGATACAACGGTAGCGGACATCCCATCACGTCAGTTTTACGCTGCATTGGGATCTGCAGTCAAATAAGGGGAAAAACCCTTTTCGCACATAATTAACGAAAAATGGCACTTTTGGCATCAGGGGTCTGACGAGGAGGGTGGCTGACAGAGCGTTTGTTTTTGATGCGCTGGGAGTGAGAATATGTTGCTCCAACAGCCGGGGGGAAAAGCGGGAAAACAGTGCTTCTCTCTGATTGGTTGAGAGTGTTCAACCATTTTCTGTCCAAGCAGGATCGAGCACCCACACATATGATACATCAAATCGACCAGCTTGGTCTCAGGAATCTTGTGTTCAATTTTAAATGTGTTATCTGTTACTATGGTAACACAAGTGCATAAGGATATCCCCAAACAAGTCTTACTGAAATGAATGTGAAAAGTCTAATATTGAGCCTATAACATACTGCTGTTTCTTATCTTTCTGAGCTCTATACACTTAAAACTAGCAGCATACAGTAAATCCTCTAATACAGGCCCAGGCCTGTATTTGACTCAAGCTCATCAAGCTCCAGGCCTTTATTGGAAGGAGGACCAGAATTAGAGGCAGGCCTCTATTTCTATTTGAGCAAAATGAACTAATGGTTCGCTGGAGTTTTTGACAATTAAAATTGCGCCCACATTTGCAAAGTTAAACACATTTCTTTTAACAACGGTAGTTTCTGCTTCAGCCCCCTCCCCCTGCGCAGCGGCCACAAACTCACTGATGCGCCTGCAGCCTCTCGGAGTTCCTGCTGCTCTAAACATTAAAATAATTATTTCATTTTCTGTTCCTCACTTCTGATTAACTTCAATGGTGTCTGTTTGTTGCAACCACCAGGTACAAAAACAAACTTGGTTTTATTTGACTATTTTTCTGTCCTGCCTGTTTATTATCTTCCTGCATCTCCTCTCAATCCTAAAGAAAAACTGCTACCTGGGTTCATATATATTCACCTTATGCGTTACCTTTGAACGGCAGTTCTAAAAGATCTACCGACCACAAAAACAGCGGAGTGCTCGCCAGCCACATCAGTTAGGTGCGTCACCGAGGACAAAACAGGTGATGCGCCCCGATCCACAGCAGTGAAACGCATCAGGCACAAATAAAAGAATAAAAGACAGAAAAAAAGGAAATGAGCCGACATGAACGATCGCGTGTTAAATTAGTTTTTGAGGTGGCGACACCTGATTTGATAATGTTACTGTGGCTGTGCTCAGGATGCAGATGTCTGGAGCGCGTCAACAATCAGAGCTTTGCATGCGCAAGCTGGTTAAGGTTAGGATGGGGGTGAGGGTGAGGGGAATGTTAAATTGCAAGAGGGTAAACGTCACAATTTGGTTAAATGTCCATTTTACGGCTGGTGTCAGTACCGACGCGCCTCCCGACGCGCAGGAGCTTGTCACCTGCTGACAGCAGGCTGCTGTCTTTTCCGTGGACTGCATCTTGCCGGTCATTATCACGTGACAGCGACTAGTCGATGACAGGCATAAAAAGTCACTATAGAGTGGTGAAGTCGACTAGTGACTAGTTCATACAACCCCTGCTACTGTTAGTATTAGGAGCGCTTAATGCTCAGTCAAAAACATTGGAGATCCCCGTGTCAGGCCAACATGATCTGGGGAGACATTTTTGTGATTTAACATGATGATGGAGTTCTGTCACCAATCCTCAGAGTCATTTGGACTCATCGCAGCAGGAAGACGCTGCGGTTGGACCAAACTCCCCTCGGCTGCTTCAGATCGAAGCGTTCTGGGGTGCTTTGAGCAGATCCATTGTTAAAGGTCTGAGGAACACATGTGTTTTATCTGTGATGACAAGTCAGTGTCAACATCACACAAAAATTTTACTCAAAACAAAAAACTGATGAGTTTATTGCAATTTTCCTCAAATCCCAAAGAAACTACAGTTGCAATAACTCTCAAAGTCACATTGACTGAAATTACATCCTTGTTTCTTCTCACTCGATGACTTTAAAGTGTTTTAAGAATCCAAAATTGTGTCCTGATCTCTGTTCGTGCTAACATGTTTCTATGGTAATTGTATTTATATTTAAACCACGCCTACAGAAATCTGATTCCCAACGGTAACACTATGTCCTGACATATTCAAAAACCTGCTGAAAGCAATTACACATATTTTCATAAGTTTAAAAAAAACGACAAATGGTCGCTGAGAGAGCAATCGTGTCGGTGCTAATTTGACCAAAATGGACTCCTTATGTTAGCAGAACCATTACATCCACACCAGAACCTCCCTGCTTGTCATCTCGCAGCACCAAAGCGCTGCTAATCATCGTCAAGGGTCAGTCGAGTCGTTTTGCTGGAGCAGCAACAGAAGACAACCCGCTGACAGAAATGTGTGGAGGGGAAATTATTATTTCACAGAAACTGTGGGAGTCGATGCCGGTTGCTGCTAATTGCTGACCGGTTTAAGGGAAACAAATGAGTCAAACGCAGAGTTCAGTACACAGCTGGGCTGAGAGGTGTGAGCAGTAATCATGTGGAGAAGCTCCAACCTCTAAAGTATATACCAGGACCACAGCACACAGCAAAATCTGCACACAGGCCAGGATGAAGACAATGTTTCCAAAGAAGGGAATAATTTCATTGTTTTAGGATTATCTGTATAAACATCAGAGGAGTTGGGAGGAGCTGTGCAGCAGACTAAATATGTGTGTGTGTGTGTGTGTGTGTGTGTGTGTGTGTGTGTGTGTGTGTGTGTGTGTGTGTGTGTGTGTGTGTGTGTGTGTGTGTGTGTGTGTGTGTGTGTGTGTTTGAACAGCACTTTCACTTGTGTGGTCTCTGTAATTTAATAAGTTGAAGAAATTTGAAAAAAATTAAATGAAATGGCAATGTGGAGAAAGTTTAGAAAAAATGGAGTAAGTCAACATGTAAAAGAAAAAGTTGAGAAACAAATAAAAAACAAATGAAAAGCAAAACCTATGAAGTCTAACGTCTATAAACTAATAATTTTATGTTTTTAAAAGCTACAACGGTTTAACATTTCTATACTAAGCAGAGGCGACAGGTCAGACTTCTTGTTTGTTGAGTAATAAGGAAATTTGTTAAATTGTAAAACTTTTTAAAAGTATATTATTTCCACAGTTGACTCATATTTAAAGGGGCACGAAGTAAGAATGACATCCTGTGGTCAAATGAGGGTACTGCAGTCCATGTATCAAAACAAACAAGCCCACTCTGAGCAACTATTGCCAGCCTTCAAATCAGCACCAGAAGATTCTAGAAGATGAGTGAAGACTATGGTAAATGGTAAATGGCCTATATTTGTATTGTGCCTTCTTAGAGTTCTACAACCCCCCCAAGGCGCTTCACAACACAATCAGTGATCCACCCATTCACACACTGGGGTACAATATAGCCACAGCTGTCCTGAGGCACACTGACAGAGACAAGGCCTGCTGAGCTCTGGCGCCACCGGCTCCTCCAACCACCACCAACAGGCAAGGCGGTGCCTCACCCAAAGACACAACAGCAGCATTCTGGTCAGAGCCAGGATTGAACCTGCAACCTTCTGATTACTGGACAACCCGCTCTACTTCCCGAGCTACTGCTGTCCCAAGACGAGTCATACACAGTAAGTTGATAAGTATTCAAATATATTTCACTGTGATATTGAGTTGTTGGTAATGAAAAAAAGTAGCTTGAGACATTTTTAGAACCGACCATTTGTTTCTAATTCACTGTTAACATTGTTAGCTCAAAGTTAACAAAAAAAGATGTTGTGGTTTCTTAGTGGTACAACAGGCCAGCCATGCTAATGCTTCCTTATGGGAAGCAAAGGGCCTGGTAACGCTCCCATTCAAATAACTCCACCCCCTGAGATGTCTAACCGAGCCAATTAGAGCTGAGCAGCGTACGTCACACACTGCGATGCTCAGTTTTGCATAAACAACAAAGATGGTGTCTGAAGTGGAGTTTACTGCAGCTCTTTCCTCTGCTCTAAATGGCTTGGACATGTCTTTTAAACCACAACAGGCAGAAGCGCTAAAAGCCTTTCTTCTAAAGAAAGATGTTTGCGCAGTTGCCAGAGGCCATCTTTGACTACAGCTAAAAAAACTACAGGAAGCAATACCGTCGTCATTTCCGCCTTTTATCTGTTTGTTTATTTTTGAGCTGTCTAGTCCCGCCACTCATGATGACATGGTCTGGGGAAGGAGTTTAACCCAGGACATGCAAAATCAACACAATCACAGATAATTTAATCAAAATAAGGAGTTTATTTTAAAATGGGACCAAAAAGCGCACTGGAACTTCCAGTGGATGGAGAAAAATCGGTACACAGCGTCTAAGGAGAGGAGAGCAAAAATAAGGTGAGTCCTGAGAAGTAAGTCTTAACTAGGAGGCTGGAATCTACTGGGTAGTAGTAATCATCCTGCGTCGAGGTGTGTTCTCCAGCTCCTTAAGAAGCCAGTGCCGTTGATTGCTAACCTGACGCAGCTGGGAGCCTCCCTCTCCTGAAAAACAACTCAAAGATGGAATGTGCGACGGGAGTACTCACCCCGACTCATGACAGTACCCCCCCCCCCCCCAACGGATGCCTCCTGGCGTCCTGGCAGACACCTCCTCGAAGTCCCGGATGAGGGACGGATCTTCAATAAAGGAGAGTGGAACCCAGGAACGCTCCTCTGGACCATACCCCTCCCAGACAACGAGGTACTGGGTGCCCCTGCCACGGGGTCGGGAGTCCAAAATCCTGCGAACAGAGTAAACCAGACCCCCCTTGTAGAACCGTCCAGGCGGGGGAGGAGCAGGCGTAAGGCAGAGATGACTCGTGGTCACCGGTTTCACCAAGGACACGTGGAACACCGGGTGAACCTTGAGAGAGGGAGGCAGGTCCAGCCGGACCGTAGAGGGCGTGAGGATATCCAGAATCTTGAAAGGACCCAAAAACCTGGGTGATAGTTTGCGGTTGGATGCCTTCAGGGGGATATCCTTGGAGGAGAGCCAAACCTCCTGACCAGGAGCGTAGGCTGGGGCAGGACGCCGCCTGCGATCAGCAAGCCGTTTGTTGGTGTCAGCCGTCCTGTCCAAAGCCGCCCGTTTGGAGACCCAAGCACGTTTGGCCCCCCGGAGGAACTGTGGTGAGGGCTGGAGACTGTGGAGGGAACAGGGAAGGTTGATAACCCAAGGAGGATTCAAAAGGGGACTGACCTGTTGCCGTAGAGATGTGAGAATTGTGGGCGTATTCGATCCAGGAGAGGTGTGAACTCCATGACGATGGGTGAGCGGAACATACACAGCGTAACATAGCCCCGAGTTCTTGGTTCATACACTCACATTGGCCACTGGTCTGGGGATGGTGTCCAGATGTAAGGACGACTCGAGCCCCCAGAGCCTCTGCAAACTCTCTCCAGACTCTGGATATGAACTGGGGACCACGATCAGACAATATTTCCTCCAGGATACCGTGTAACCGGAAAACATGTTTGATGAGTAGTTTGGCTGTAACAGTAGAAGATGGAAGAGACTTCAAAGGAATGAGATGGCATGCTTTGGAGTATCTGTCCACAATGGTGAGTATGGTGTTAAACCCCTGAGAACTCGGTAAACCACATACAAAATCCAGAGCCACATGAGATCATGGTTAAGAGGGGGTCAGCAGAGGGTTTAACAGTCCAGCCGGAGCCCGGTGATCACCCTTCTGCTGAGCACAGATGTGACAACCTGAAACATAGTCCTTGACATCTCGGTACATGGCTGGCCACCAGAATGTGAGTCTGATGAGTGCTACTGTATGTCCTACTCCGGGGTGAAGTAAAAATCTGCCAGTATGAGCCCAGTGAATGACCTTGCTTCTCACAGCCTGCGGAACCCAGAGTCTGTCAGGAGGTCCCTTACCTGGATCAGGGTCAGTTCTCTGTGCCTCCAGTACCTGGTCACGTATCTCCCACGTCACACCTCCCACAACACATGCCGGGGGTAGGATGGTGGAGAGCTCAGTCTCCTGGTCAGAAGCATATTGTCTCGAGAGAGCATCTGGTTTTACGTTCTTGGATCTGGGTCGGTATGAAATCTGAAAGTTGAAGCGAGAGAAGAAAAGGGACCACCTGTATTGTCGTGGATTGAGTCTCAGCCTCTCTGAGGTAGACCAAATTCTTGTGATCGGTCCAGATGATGAAGGGAATCTCAGCTCCCAGTGCCACAGAGCCAGTGCCTCCACTCCTCAATGGCGAGTTTTACCGCCAAGAGCTCTCTGTCGCCCATGTCGTATCGGCTCTCTGTTGGGGTGAGATGGCGAGAAAAAAAGGCACAAGGGTGAAGGCGATGGTCAGACGGTGATAACTGTGACAACACGGCGCCGACTCCGGTGTCTGAGGCGTCCACCTTGAGTGTAAACTGGAGTTGGGGGTCTGGGCGATGGAGCACTGGAGCATTCGTGAACAATCTTTTCAGCTTTTGAAAGGCTGCTTCGGCCTCTGTGGACCAAACAAAAGGGTGGTTAGTGGATGTGAGGTTGGTTAAGGGTGCGGCAGTCTGACTGAAATTTCTGATGAATCTTCTGTAGAAATTCGCAAAACCCAGGAATCTCTGAAGCTGTTTACGTGACGAGGGGGTAGGCCACTCTGTGACCTCCTGGACCTTCTCGGGGTCTGCTTTCAGTCTCCCACTTTTGATCACAAATCCTAAAAACTTAACAGTGGAGACATGAAACATACACTTTTCTGCCTTCACATAAAGCCGGTTCTCCAGGAGTCATTGCAACACAGATCGCACATGCAAAACATGTTGTTCCAGAGTTTTTGAGAAAATTAAAATGTCATCCAAGTAGACAGTCACTTACTGATTCAACATATCTCCTAAAACAGAGTTCACCAGAGACTGAAACACAGCAGGAGCATTCGTCAGGCCGAAAGGCATTACCAGATACTCAAAGTGTCCTAACGGAGTCTTAAATGCAGTTTTCCACTCATCACCCTGTCTGATTCCTACTAAGTGGTACGCGTTTCTGAGATCCAAGCGGCTAAAAATGGTGCCGTCCTGAATGGGTTCAAATGTGGAGGTTAACAGAGGCAGAGGATACTTGTTTTTTACCGTTATTTGGTTCAATTCCCTGTAGTCAATACATGGCCTGAGAGTCCCCTCCTTCTTCGGAACGAAGAAAAACCCCGCTCCCAAAGGTGAGGTGGATGGCCTGATTAGACCGGCTGCTAGAGACTCCTGGATATATTTCTCCATACTCTCCCTCTCAGGTTTGGAAAGGTGATATGGTCGACTGGAGGGAAGTGGGGCTCCGGGTAACAACTCAATGCTGCAATCAAAAGGTCTGTGTGGGGGAAGAGAAGAAGCACGGTCCCCCCAGTTCAGCTGGGGATTGTGGTGTTTCAACCAGGAATGGCCAAGAACCAATGGAGACTGGGGAGAGGGAAATACAAAAAATGCCAGAAGTTCTGTGTGGTTACCTGATACCTTTATCTGCAGGGGGAAGGTTTGGTGAGTGATTGTGGACAATCTACGATCATCCAGAGATGAAACCATGAGAGGAGACGAGAAACGGGTGGCAGGTATATTCCACCTCTTTACCAAACCGATATCCAACATAGATTGCTCACAACCTGAGTCCACCAGCGCCTCTAACTGAAAATGTTCAGAATTAAAATACACAGTGCATGGAATAGAAAAACGGGAGCTGGAGGAGTCTGAATTCCCAACCACCAGTAGACCCGGCTTTACTGATGGGCTCTCCCTTTTCCCAGAGCAGGAAAGGCTCTGGCGAAGGGTCCGGTTCCCCCACAATACAAACAGAGACCTGACCTCAAACGATGTTCCCGTTCCTCTGGGGTGAGGCGAGTGCGACCCATCTGCATAGGTTCATCAGCTGTGGTGGTCTCAGAAAAGGAGCGGTGACCACCCAGATTTCGGTCAGGAGTGGGAGCTGGCGGGGCGTCGTAGCTCCTCGTGACGTTTATCAATGGAGATGGCTAGGCAAATGAGCCCCTTGAGAGACTGAGGTTCGGGGCACAGCACCAGCTGATCCTGTACACGATCACTGAGGGCCTCCATGAATGCAGCTATCAACGCCTCCTCGTTCCACGAAGTCCTAGCTGCCAAGGTCCGGAACTCTACTGACATGTCTGCAACTGATCGTCGGCCCTGTGACAGGTTCCAGAGTTTTTTCCTAATATCTGACACAGGCTCGGTCTGTCCAAAAGTTAGTGTAAACTCCGTTAAAAACTCATCAAAAGGTCCTACTAAAAAGGCAGCACAATGGCTCTTAGCTTCCGCCCACCGTAGGGCTCATCCACGTAGCAGTCCAATAACGTAAGAAATCTTAATTTGAATCCATGGGAAAGGCTCCAGGTGAGCGTTCAAACGCAAGCCGGCACTGGGGCAGGAAACTGTGGCACTCCTCGAACTCACCGCTGAATGTCTGTGAAGGAGGAGACGCGGCTGGACGGAAATGGGTGATCTCCATGGGAACAGTAACTCCCGGTCCGAAGGCAACAGGAGCGGCCGTCTGAGGTTCCAACGTTGAAGTCTGTGGCTGCGGCTGCGTAACCCGGTCATGGATCTGCTGGACCAGGGCATCCAACTGCTGGTAACGATTGTGGGCTGCGTTAAGCTGATCCATAAGCAGTGGTAATGTCTGCTCCTGTTGGGACATCCTATGAAGAAGATCTGAGTGAGTTGGGTCTGCTGGGTTAGCGGATTGGCGGGATGATTCTTACATGGTCTGGAGAAGGAGTTTAACCTAGGACATGCAGAATCAACACACTCACAGGTAATTTAATCAAAATAAGGAGTTTATTTTAAAATGAGAACAAAAAGCGCACTGGAACTTCCAGTGGATGGAGAAAAATCGGTACGCAGCGTCTGGGGGGGGAGAGCAAAAAGAAGGTGAGTCCTGAGAAGTAAGTCTTAACTGAGGGAAGTGCAGAGAAAAGACTTACTGGGCAAAAGAGCTGAGGAGGAATGGGGAGGGGGAGGTCGAGAGTTGGGTGAGTCGAGGTGAGTATATCCAGGAGAGGGAGCATGGGGGAAGCAGGGGAGTGGAGTGACTGGAGAGATGGAGAACACTGGGGAGCTGCGTCCAGAAGGTTATGTAGAGGCGGTGAGTATCCTGATGAGTTTAGTGTCACACCCTGTCCTGTCTCCCCATTCTGTTTAGTCCTGTGTCCATGTTAATTGCTCCCACCTACCTCTCGTCTCCCAATCACCCAAGGTCCCAGCTCCTCCTGTATTTAAACCCTGTTAGTCCATTTTGTCTGGTTGGCTCATTCTTTCATTGTCCTGCATGTCCTCCAATAAATCAGTGTTTTAAATGTTCCTGTCTGCCTCCCTGCACTTGGATCCTCACCTCCGTCTCACTCACCGGCACGTTGTGACAGAATGAGCCAACCCGCTAAAGGATCCAGCGGGGAGATTCTCCCCTGGGAGTGCCTGCTCCAATTTCTCTCCTCAGACCACCGGCCGGCTTCTCATCCTCCGGCGTCGCCTCGCCGCAGACGCCGCCACTGAACTTCAGCATCGGCGATCCTCTCCACCCTCCCGGAGCCAGATGAGAGGTTGGACTGGGAGACGCTACCAGACCGCTCCTGCTACGTGGGCACCAGACTGGCGGTGTGCTCCCCCGGAGTTGGCCCACGGCATGGGGAAGGATACCGGGCTCCACCGCAACCCCGTGTCCCAGGACGGAGCCGCGAGCTCCCCGCTGCCCCGGCTCAGCGCACCAGCTTGGACCCGCCCCCAGTCGGATCAGCGGTCCCATCTCCGGTCCGGTCAGCGCCTCCGTCATCTGCAGGTGGAGGGACCACACCCACAACCCAGCAGACAGAGCTCGCAGGTCTCCAGGCGGAGATTGGTCGGATCCGTCAGCTCGTCAGCCTCCAGGAGTTCCAGCTGGACACCCTATCCTCCCCGAAGAACCAGGAGAAGGTTTCGGTCCAGTCAGCAGCTTCCTCATCTCCAGGCCAAAGGATCGAGCCCACAGTCCACCCAGCAGAGCTTGCCGGTCACCGAGCTGAGCTGGCCCAACTCCATCAGAGCCTCAGTCTCCTGGAGCTCCAGCTGGACAATCTATCCTCCCTGCTCTCCCAGTTACCGGCACCATCAGTCCAGTCAGCTCCAGTCCCAGCGGTGACCCAAGAGGCTCTTGCCCCAGGCCGGCCTGTCCAGGTGTTAGAGCCCAGTCCGGCGATTTCAGCCAAGGAAGTGGTCCCGTCTGCAGCAGCTCCTCCTCCACTACAGAAGACGGCGGTCCAAAAGCCGACGGTCCAGAAGTCGACGGTCCAGAAGTTGACGCCCCCGGACCAGAAGTCGACAGAGGTCGACTCCCCTTCCAGTCCTAAGGTCGACGCTCCCTAGTGTCCAGAGGTCGACGCTCCCTCGTGTCCAGAGGTCGACGCACCCTCGTGTCCAGAGGTCGACGACCCCTCCAGTTCAGAGGTCGACGACCCCTCTGGAACGTCCTCTCCAGTCCAGAGGTCGACGTCCCCTCCAGTCCAACGTCTCCGCCGTCTCCAGTCCAGGGGTCGACGCCGTCTCCAGTCCCGTGGTCTACGCCGCCGTCTCCAGTCCAGTGGTCGACGCCGTCTCCAGTCCCGTGGTCGACGCCGTCTCCAGTCCCGTGGTCGACGCCGTCTCCAGTCCCGTGGTCGACGCCGTCTCCAGTCCTGTGGTCGACAACGCCATCTCCAGTCCAGTGGTCGACAACGCCATCTCCAGTCCAGTGGCTGACAACGCCGTCTCCAGCCCAGTGGTCGACGACGCCGTCTCCAGCCAGCCCAGTGGTCGATGACGCCGTCTCCAGCCCAGAGGTTGTTGCCGCCGCCTCCAGCCCAGAGGTCGTCGCCGCCACCTCCAGTCCTGAGGTCGTCGCCGCCGACTCCAGTCCAGAAGTCAAGGACGTGTCCTCCAGCGTCTCTGCCTCCGGTCACCACCAGTCCTGCCCTCACCAGGTGCGGGCCCCCAAGAGCCCGTCGTTGCCTCCTCTGTCCCAGGCGCAGGTCCCCGGACTCTACTGATCCCTGCCTCCTCTCCGTCGGTCCCTCGGTCCCTCTCGGCCCTCCCTCCGGGTCCCTCTCCTCCCGCCCTGCTCTATGTTCCTGTGGGCGTCTGGAATCCGCCCTTTTTTTGGGGGGGGGGGGGGGTACTGTCACACCCTGTCCTGTCTCCCCATTTTGTTCACTCCTGTGTCCATGTTAATTGCTCCCACCTGCCTCTCGTCTCCCAATCACCCAAGGTCCCAGCTCCTCCTGTATTTAAACGCTGTTAGTCCATTTTGTCTGGTTGGCTCATTGTTTCATTGTCCTGCGTGTCCTCCAATAAATCAGTGTTTTAAATGTTCCTGTCTGCCTCCCTACCTGTTTCTTCCCCTGCACTTGGATCCTCACCTCCGTCTCACTCACCGGCACGTTGTGACATTTAGAGAATCCAGAGGACTTCCTTCAACACAGACTTTCCAAAATTCCTGAAGCAGGTGTGAGCATAAAAACACAAAGAAAATAAATCCAGAAGAATCACCAGAGGCTCAAGAAAACACAATGCAATAGGAGGCTGGAATCTAACGGGTAGTAGTTATCATCCTGCGTCAAGGTGTGTTCTCCAACTCCTTAAGAAGCCAGTGCCGTTGATTGCTAACCTGACGCAGCTAGGAGCCTCCCTCTCCTGAAAAACAACTCAAAGATGGAATGTGCGACAGGAGTACTCATCCCGACTCATGACACATGATGCTCTCTCTGAGTATTCAGACTTGTCCTCTGTGTAGAATAGACAGAGGGCGAGTCTGGCAGGCCAGGCTAACAAGAAATAACTTCTGGGTCACTCCTGTTTTTAAATTACAAATGCTAACGCAGCAGAATTTGCTGATGCAGACTTGGCAACCCCGTGTGCTCACATATGATTGGCTCCGAAACCAGGAAGTATGTAGGAGGGAGAGATTGTAAGCAAAGACTACATCCTTCTTAAAGGAAATCTGTTTCAATGTAATCTTCCTTCCAACATGACTGAGACATTAAACTGTTTTGTGATTATTTCACGGTAACATTTTATTTATTGTACCCTTAAATCATTTTTTTTATCCAGACTGAAAAAGAAAACTAATGTTGCAGTTTATTAACAATTATAGCGGAGGCAAATTGATGATTTTATCTGTTATGACCAGGAAGACGTAATTTTCTATATAAATATAAAATATTACCCTGTGAGGCCTTTATTGTAATTAATCAGAAGATTCTAGGATTTAATTCAGAAGATTTAGGTTCTTTTTTTTCAGTGATCAACCACACTTTGTGTTACTTCAAGAAAGAGTCAAGTTTATAAAAGTAAGAATTTATTTTACAACAATTTAAAACATGACTAATTAACTAAGCATTTACTGTGAGTGCGTGTAACTAAACGTGCTGAAGAAACCTATGTGTGAATGCAATGTCAGTCAGAGCTTCCTCATCAAAATAAGCTAAGTTCTGGTGAGAAGAATTTGGTTTGCTCTAATCTATAAAGTTGTTATCATCAGAAGAACATTCAGAAGCAATCTGTCATGTCTACTTTACCCGTTTCAGAGAGACCCTCTCGGTGGATCCGAAAGTCACGGGGGTCGGCTGACCGCTGGCACCGGAGGGCTGTAGAATACCAAGGTACCGACTCTTCAGTCCAGACATGTCTCGGGTCACAACAGATAGATGGAACCGTGCGTCTGACGGACTCTTAAGGAGTCTAACGATATCAGCTTTGTTTCTGCAGGAACTGTTTGCTCATCAGCTTTGCAGGTGCAAAATGTTTTTGACGACGTGTAAAAATCTTTGATGGTTAGAGGTTTTGCTACAGATGGCCGGTCTGAGCGATTCTCTAGAACTGTTGAATCTCTCAGAATGCTCTAGTTTTAAGGTTTAGCTGTTATGACTTGGACAGCCAATCAAAGGCTGACAAGTTTGAGAGATGTTACCAAGAAAACTCAGAAACACACCTTCTTGATTCAGGATGTTCTGACTGGGTTAATACTGTGTGTCAGGGTTTAACTTAGCCATACTTGTTATTGTGTGGATGCAGGTGTGAGGACCTGTCGTCTAAACATGTTGAACACATGGAAGGTTCTAGTAGACACCATAATATAACATCCATTCAGTGTGCACAGATTAATGAAGTATTTCATTGTACTATAATTATTATAAGTAGTAATAAACAAATGTTTATTTAATGATTATCTAGATTTTAAGTCATGGAAGAAGTTCATATTGATTTTTTAAATAATTCTTGAATTTAGCAACTGATTCGAGCTGGAGTAGGAGTCTTCTGTGGAGGCAGACAGATGAAACCTTGGGAAAGAAAGTTATTGTTTATCTTTCAGACTAGCAGAGTCTGAATCCCAGCTGGTGTGAAGGCAGACTCATTTTAAAAGGAACACATGCAGTGTTGTATCTCCTTTCTGACCAGATGTTGAATAGATGGTGAAAGGTCAGGCTGTACCTATACTGACCATTGCTGGATGCTACACAATATTTAAGCCAGGGTCAGACCCTGCAAAAAACTAAAGATGGATCAAAACAGCTAAGACTGATGCTTCTCTGTGAACTTGCTCAAAAACAGTTTGTTTACTTCTCTCACCTTTCCCGTGCAGGACAGCCACGTTCAAGTCTGGGTCAGAGTCAAAGGCCTGCAGCTCCTCCAGCAGACGCCTCGCAGTTTCCTGGTTCACAGCGTTACGCACCTCAGGACGGTTTATCACCACGGAAACCACAGATCCCCTACGCTCTGAAACCACAGTCTGACCTGCAGCTAATGACAGAGAACGACAAGGATGCACAGAAGTAAATCTAAACAGGCCACAACACTTAGAAAGAGGCTCTGACCTTTAAACCTCACAGTGATGGAGGAGGACCTTAAATCACCTCATGTGGACAGACGGTGAGAGACAGCAGGACACGGAGTGAGCTGAGGGACGTTTAAGACCTCAGCTCTCACTGATTCTGTGTGTGAGCCGTGGATTGTGGCTTGAGGTTGCATTAAACTGTTGACATGGCATTGTTTAGGTTCATCCTGGGGAATCCAACCAGCAACCCAACCCACAGAGAGCTGTACCCAAAAGTGAGCCAGAAAAGCAAAAACCACTGGAGAAGATGGTGTTCTTCACCAAACACAGGGAGGGATAGAGAACAAAACATTTCATCTTTAGTAAACCTTCTAAACTATCACACTGCAAACAAATTATTACACAGAACTGGTCAGTTCCAAAGACACGGACCACGTCCTAACTACGTCTGTGATGTCTGGATTTACTAGAGTCAGGGCTGGGGAGCCAGGAAACACTCAGAGTAAGGAATATTAGGTATTTTAATTATTTTTAGGTAAGGTATCCTTTCATGCCTTTAAAGCACAAGTTTGTCTAAAACCAAGGCCGGATTAACCATACGGGCAACTGGGCAATTGCCCAGGGCCCCACGAACTCTAAAGGGCCCAGGCCCAGGGCAGCAAGGGCACGAGTAAAATACTGTATCTGTAATCTCCCGCTTTATATTAAACTAGGGTGACCATACGTCCTCTTTTCCCCAGACATGCATTGATGAAAATGTCCGGTTTTTCATCCAGGAGCAGGGATCGAATTATGGGGGAGCTGTACATCCTACACATCCAGGGGAGCCGGAAAAAAAGTTTTCTACCTATATTACATCATTCATGGACTCTTTTGAGCAGAGAACAGAGCGGCAGAGCGATGATCGTTGTTGCACAGCGCTCCAGGCTGCTGCGTCCAGCGCACTGTCCATTCTCAAAGTGGCGCAACCAAAACACTATAATTAGCACACGATCGTTCATGTCTGCACATGTTCTCTACTTTCTGTCTTATTTGTGCCTGAAGCGCTCTGCTACTGCGCAGCTCATCACCTGTGCTGCGGGGATTTGACCTCACTGACGCAGCATCGAAACGCGCTCTCCGCTTTGCGGTCAGGAGATTCCTTTGATCTGCTCAGAAGTAACTGATGAGGTGAAAAAGTAAGAATCCAGGCATCAGTTTTTCTGGAGAGTTTAGAGGAGATGCAGGAAGATGAGAGACAGACAGGACAGGAAAATAGTTGAATCAAAACAAGAAAACAAAACAAAGTGTTGAAAAGAAAAATGTACGTAGATTTATCTCCACTACACGTTTTTACCTGTATAAAGCTATAAGTTATACACGTGTAATATTTATACATCTGATAAAGTTCAGATCACCTTCAAAACTCAGTTACACACCCAGGGCCGTTTCAAGGCATTTTGGGGGCCAAGGCTAAATGACTCCCCCCTCCTCCTCCTCCTCTCCCATAACTGGCCTCCCCAGAAGCCTCTGTGTAATTCATACCCTCTCCAGGAGTATTAGTTATACAGTGTTTATAAAAGCCCCTCAGACATCACTGACATGTTCTAATATTATCAGATGAAAAACTAAATTATCAGACATGCTGTCTCATCTGCTGCTTTTCTAAACTTGCTAAAAGTAACAAAACCATTTGAAAGCCACTATTTGTGGATTCTCTGAAAGTTTCCAGTGTGACAACTTATTTTATCATTGATCCTATCATCTAATCTCACAGCTGAAACAAGCATCCTTAATAATCTGTGCACAGGAAGCTTACCGATGCTGTAGTAAAACAAAAGGTATAATAATTCCTTATTAACAAAACCTTGTTGCAGTACTGAAGCAGAAAAATGAGATTTTGCAATAAATATGCTAAATATTTACATATGAATTGTTTTAGAGACCTTTTATTGGCAGAATCTGATATTAATTTAGTTCTTACAAAAAAAAAGGGTCACAACATGTTTTGTGTGGTGTTGCCATAGTGTGATGTCATAGGCACAGATCCCTGTCCTCTTTTTTTGGAAATTGAAATATGATCACCTTATATTAAACAAACTGTCCACCCGGGCTTTTGCGCTGCACAGAGACGATTCGCTGCCTATGACTTTGAACGTCAGTTGAGAGTCAGTCTCATGCAGACTGACCAATGAAGAGAGGGCCTCAAGTTAAGACCCTCTCCTCATCGGTCAGACCACACGAGGTGGGTCAAAGGTTATCCTGAGCGGGTTACGTGTTATCAGGCATTCAAGTACTGAGTATATTTACTGCATATTACAGTAAAATATTCTGTATGTGACCATATTATGGTGATCCTTGGGTCGTGATGATGGGGCCCTTGAATATTGTTGCCCAGGGCACAACGAAGTCTTAATCTGGCCCTGTCTAAAACTATTTTCAAAAGTATAAAAGCAAACACAACAAATGTTGTAAAATATATTTTTTTTATTTTAAAAACTGTGAATAAATGTTTATACATAATTAATGCAAATTTTTATCAAACACATTATCATCAATACTTTAACTGTAATGTACTCTTCATAGTTCTGGTTGTTGTTTTTTTAAACATTTGGCAACAAAATACTGTTAAACTGTACATTGGCTTTTGATGGAAAAAAGGATTAGAACAACAAAACCATCAGCTGTCAAACTCCAACCGGATTTTTAGGAGCCAGTTGCTCCTACTTCAACAACTCGAATCAATTTACTTGTTTTCTTTTTTTCATAAACGTTTTGGTAAATTAATAATTCTACGGAAAATAAGTTTATTTTAAAATAATTAATTTGTAATGAAACATTTTAGCTAAATGTGTCTCAAACACGTAATCGTTTGCTGAAATCACAATAAATATTAAGAATAAAACTAAAAAACGTGAATATTTTTTAGATGTCCATAATTTATTTCCATATTAAATCAATAAATAAAAGAAACGTACAATAAAGTATAAATGGATTTGTCATTTAGCGATCATTTAAATGTATTCGTGAATTTTAGAAAAGATGTTCCTTCTTCCTCTCTGATTAGATAGCTATCCAGATGTTTATGCTAACCAATGCCACGTTAGCCTCTGCTGCCTCCTATTGGCCGAGCGATGTTAATGCAGACTCCTACCTGCTCCGTTTCCAGCTCCCGTTGAGTCGCTGTGGAGTTTTACTGGCATCAGACTCGTTCTCTTTGACAGACCAAACGTTTTACTTTGACTTTTAGCTCCCAGAACTGATGTCAGCTTACTAAAATGTCTCAGCACCATCGCTATCACAAGAAAACTGCAGAATTTCAAATGTAGAAAGATCCGGGCTGAGGGCTTAGGTAAGCGCTAAGGGGTTTTTAACACTACAGTCGAACTTGAAACTCTAGAAAACAGCACTTCCGGCTGAGTCCTTCTTGGTGTAACACAATAACATTTCCGGGCAGAAACTAAAACGGAACACTCACTTGGTGCATTGCAGCAAGACCAATCAAGAGCGTCCTACTCAGACCAATTGTTACTGAACAGCAGAGGGCGATGTTCACTATTGTTAAATCGATTTTATTCTGCATTCAACTCAAAGCTTTGTGTTGCTAAGGGTAAGGAAGATTTAACGAGATTTCTTTTCAAAAATTAAATTATAACTCAAAATCAGGTAATTCAGTGTCAAACCAACAAATATCGCATATATCTGGGATATGGCAACAGTAAATATTGCTAGTACAGACATTTGAAAGACTTTTTCCTACCGCTTTAATCATTTTTATTATCAAGAACATTTACTTGCAATAAGCGTTTTTATTGTAGGCTTTTGGAACATAAAACAGATTTGAACACTTCTCCACCAGTCAAAGCTGTTGTCTTATGAGTGCAATCCCAACACCAGGTGACTCTTTAATACAAGATTTTCTTTTCTTTCCCCCAGTTTTACATGTTAAGGCATCAAGCACAGAAAATAAGCCAAACTAAAGGCAATATGCTGACCTTCTACCAAAGATTAGGTTCTATTTTTAAATACCTGCCGTTAAAAATATGTTTAAACAAATATGGCGTGTACGCTGGCATGTTAGTGAATCCCAAAGCAGAGCGGCACCTGCTTTCACAGTGTCTGTAAACATGGCTTTGAGTTAAGAGGCCAGAGAAAGTCAGGAGAAAGGGAACACATGCTTCAACGTGGGGCTAAGTTTCCCTGAAAAGCATGCAATGCATTTTCCATCATATTTACAAAGCATTTTTATTTTCTACAGAAATAAATCTTTCCATAGTTGAGACATTAAAATTTTAACATTAACAGACAAGACTGACAGAAAGACTATGTGTCCAGTTCTTTGCCAACCCATAGTCCCCCAACATAGACTTTGTTCAGATTCATTAAAAAAACACTACAAGACATACATCAAGCATTTGATTTTTTTTCTTGCCTCAAAATCATAAATTCATATTAAGTTGCCCAAATAGGGCTAAAAGTAGGCTTTAGAAAATGTTGTAGAGTCCACTATGGCAGACATGTGGAGGGTGCCAGGAGCTTTGGCACAGTTGTGTCCAGTTGTGCTCTTCTGTGGTCTTCATGTGTGTTATACGACGTTAAAGACCATGGAAAGATACTGTTCATATGAAACCTGGATCCAGCCATCCTGGTCTGTGTCGTACCGCCTGAACACATCAGTCAACCTCTGTAGAAAAGGACACAAAAACATCAGACACGCTTTCAAACCACCTAAATAATGTAGTCCATATAATCTAAACATATTAGCAAAAATATCCTGAAAACAGTATTTTTTGTGATTTAGATGTCCAGGTGTGTTTCCATTGGCAGAACTTCAAGGTAAATTCTGGGAGGGGAAACTTGATCAGGAGATACGATGGCTTGGTCCTCTCAGCTGTTTCTCCATTCAAATTCAGCCCTTTCAGGACTTTGCACAGACCTCAGCATTTTGCCGGTGCTTTGACAGGGAGTGATGTCACTGATCAGAACCAAAAAGCATCCACAGTAACATTAAAGATTTTGTTCTGTCTAAGTATATCATAATTTAATCTATTCAGAGAACAAGAGCAGCTGTGTTATGTAAAATATGGCGTTCAATGACAAGGAGAAGCTCAGATTTTCATGGCGCTTCATAAGACAATAAAGCCCTGTGAATTACGTCATCGTGGGAAAAGTTTCCCATGTTTCCCGGTGCTGGGAGTTTAGCAACCGGGATACTTTTACTCTGGTTGCAACCAGTTTATTCTGATCCAACTTGTCCAATTGTCACTCCAGGAGTCCTCCAGGGCTCTGTCCTGGGGCCAATTGATCATCAGTTGTTTTCCTCCTAGTCATATGTTTCATAAATCCAAGTCTCCATTGCTATACAGATGACACCCAGCTGTGCAATGTCATCAAACCTATGTCCACACATCCTTCCACTTTAATATATTTAACAGCAAAGTATTCCATTTTTAAAAGATGCACACCAGCAGGAAGCATAATGCCAACAAAGAGAGCAACAAAAAAAAAAGAAAATCAAATGAGCCTTTGAAACTCTCCTCAACTTTACTGACCATTAATGGTCCTGCCAAGAATTATGAGGCATTTGACTGCAAACTCCTTTTCACCAAAAGGCTTTGATGTTGCCAAATGTGGAAGAAGTTTCTGATTTCACAGCAAAAGAGAAAATACACCAGACTGCTGTCCTTAGGAGTAATTTTCATTATCATATAGAAGTCTGTATGATTATTACCTGTAATACAATACAGCATTGGATGAAGTCATCAAAAGCCACCTGTCCCTTCCTCTGGCGGTCGAACTTCTCTATCAGAGTGCCGTAGAACTGGTCTGATAGACGATAGCCTAAACACCAACAAGTATAACATCAGCAATAAAATCAACAAGTCAGAAATCCTCCACACCTTCACCATGGAGAAGTTTGGTCATTCTTTGGACACACCCAGAAAGGAGAACCGAACCTCAAAGGAGCCAAACATTCCAGAGGTTCATCAACGTGGTGCAAGGCGGAACAGCTAAATACTAAAAATGTGGCCGATCATTTACTAAAGTACAAAAACACTTTACTTTAGACTCGCTGATGCAGACAAACATGTTCTTAGTGGTTAATAAATGTTAAGCTATAGGTGTTGAGATCAAACTAATTTGGTCACACTGTGAAGCAGAAAAATATTCTGATGAAGGGTGAAACTGTCCTTACTGCTCTGACGAAGGCCAGTGTCCTCGTGTGTCTGATAAGATGCAACAAAAACATTCTCGTTTCTAGAAGCAGACGTACTCAGCTGCTCGTCTCATAATTCAGATCTTTATTATCACTGGTCTCCATAAACAAATCTGTCAACTATACGCAGCAGTAAATACTCAAAACTGCAGCTATGTTGCTCAGATAGAGGCATGTGTTTCAAAACTGTAATCGCACAAGTAGGGAGAGGGGCTTAGGTGCAGTACATTTTTACCACCTCTGGATGGAGCCCTCTGAGAAAAAAACTCGATTTCTGCTTTGAAGACATGATGCATTCACAGAATAGCAGACCTTTAAAGAGTAACTAAAGCCCAAAATAACTTTTTTAATGCTTATAAACTGTATGATTGGGTCTTTACGAACTCAATCTTTCAGTTTCTGTGCATTTTGTGACATGTTTGTGTAAACTTGATTAAATCTAGAATGTAGGTCTAAAACGCCTCAGTGCTGCCCCCTGTGGGTTAAACTGTAGCTACTGCATTTTAAATTTGTAATAGACTGGGGCCGGTACAATTTCACGTCCTGGGTACAGTCTCCTCCCACTCCCCCTCCCCCCCAGGATAGAAACTCCCATGCCACTGGGTGCCTCCTGGCAACCCCCACTTTCATAGCATTTTTAAAATAATGACAAGTGATGGAGTTACGTTTTCTGACGGTATGCAGTCCCTCTTTAATAATAAAAAAGTATAAAACTAAGCTGATTATTTCAGTCTCCCAACAAACGGTCCCTCTGATCATTAATAATGTACCATTACTGATGTTAGAGATGCTCCTGAACAGAGAACACTCAAACTAGATAAAGACAGAAAAGTTTAAATGGAGGTGAAAGTGAAAAGCTGCTCTACCAGAGTCTTCCACACAGCCTCGCAGACCGCCACCACGCCGATAAAAACGTAATACTTGGGCATACTTTGCTGCTCACCAAATCCCGTCATAGCCTGTTTGAGCTCGTTTCTGTCGATGAAGCCCGAGTTGTCCCTGTCGAAGTTCCTGAAGATGTTCTGCCAGTCCGTGATGTACTTCCACACGCCAGCGAACTCATTGAAGTTCACACCACCTTTGTTTTCCTTGTCAAACATGGCTGGAAGAGGGAAGAGGTGTGTAGGAGGAGACACTTTTTTAGTCATGAAAGGCAGTTAATGACAGTCCACAAGCCAAATTACAGCTTTTTATATGCGATGAGAAGTGGAGAGAAGAAAACATCTCTCCAACCCAATTTTCCTCTTCTAACTCTCATGCAGACCAGTCCAATTAACAAAAGGAGCCGTTGTCACAGGCTGTGCTTCTAGCTGCAGGACTATTAAACAATGGGTTTACTGCAGAAGGGAGGGGCTGGATTCACAGGGATTTATTCTTCACAAGTCACAACACACAGCTAATAACACATCCGACACCAGGAAAACAGATTTTACAGAAATGCTTAAGTGGTGTGGTCGTTTGGGTCAGAAATGTTGTTCTCAACTACACTGCAGGGCTGAAAGTTTGTTGCCTGGAGCTGCAGACTCTCGAAGATCAATATTTGGAGCCCAAGGCAGCTGCTCTTTGTGTTTCCACCATTTCCTCACAGATTAGCTTCTTGCCTCATATTGAAGGCTGCAGGTTTTCACTAAAGCAGCACTTTCTCACAAAAGATACGTCTGTCTATGCTTTAGCAACTCAATGACTTAATATGTTGTCGTGGCGAGGAGACAAATAAACAACTCGACCCTGCTCCAGACCAGCAGGCGTCAGTCAGCAGGATCTTACCTATGATGGAGCGCACCGTCACCGGGTTGAAAGGAGTCCATGTGCCTGAAAATCAGAGGGAGATGATACAATTATCTAAAGCAGGGATGTCGGAGTCATCTTGTTTCGTTAATAAACCCCACACACACACACTTTATAATTTATTCATTGTTGTTCCCACTCCTAATGTGCAATGCTTTGCATCTGTACCAATAAAGTATCACTGATGAATATCTTTATTACAAACTAATATAATTAATTAATAATAAAAACTCAAACTGTTTACATCACATTCTTCCTTTTATTGCTTTATTTTTTTGACAACTCTTCTGTTTTTGACCTAGAAATAGTCCAATCAAAACGTAAGCTCACCAATGACCTAGTCTGATGTTAGGAAACTTAAGGAGATATATGATAAAAGAAGTCATATATATATATATATATATATATATATATATATATATATATATATATATATATATATATATATAGTGGTCTTAAATCTATAAAAACATACTCATGAAGTTCTTTGTACTAAATCCCTCTCACATAAAATATTTTCTGCAGTTTTATTCTTGACAGTTTTAGTACTTTGCGCAATAAACCGTTTCAGGGCTCAGTCACTTTAAGAAAACAAGCTGGAGCTGACCACGACCACCCACCACCCACTCAGGCTACTATAAGCTGAGAAGCTCCGATACATGAGATGTGTGGGCTCAGTCAAGCCAGTGCTCCAGCCTAGATAGGTGAGAAGCAGTGTTAATTATGTTGACAAAATATTTTCGTCTTTTTTTTTTCCCATCACGAAAATATATTTACAGACGAAAATGAAACAAAATTTCAAAATAAAAGCTTGGAAAAAGACAAAGACGGTAATTAAATTGACATCCGTAGCGGTAAATGCCACGTTTTTTTGTTGTTGTCCAATAGCACGCAGAGAGAGTTTCAAAAACAATCATAAATCCCGCCCCACGACTGAGATCCGTCTATCGGTCAGACTATATATTCACATATATAGGATGGCTTGTGTGTTCAAATGCAATGTAGGGAAAAAAAGATCATGTTCGGAAAGTTTTAAAATGTTCAGTAAAGGTAAATGACAGACTGGTGTTCCTTTAGGAGCTTGTTTTAGCAGAACACTACATTAAATTAAGTCATAATGAAGTCTGAAAAATGTTATTTTCTTGCCAAGAGAGATTATACAGACTTTTGCTACTGAAACTTTTCTCAGGACAGACTAAATGATTGGATAGATACCATTTAAAATCATGATCTCACTTCCTCTTCCTTTTTCTGTACAGAACAACATTTATAGTCACGTGGAGTGATGCCATTTGCGCTGTTGAGGTATAGGAAGCGATGTCAGCATCCATTCCTAAATAAAGCACCTGATAATGAACCATATACACTCAGTGACTGATGGAAATAACACACACAGAGATCAATCAAACGATGACAAAAGTACAACAATTGAAGATGTTGAGTTTTTGGACATTTTGTATCTCTTTTCCCTCAGACAGTTACTTTTCGTCAAACAGGGACCATCTTCTATAACATGAACATAAAAGTCGTTTTTATGGTCAGAGAGAGAGAGACATACTCCTTTGGTTCAGGTGGGCGTTTTTATTTTATGGCCTGTTTCACCATCAGCTCTCAACACGCTGAATTTTATCATCAGGCCAGTGCCATCTCTGCTGAGTCAGCAGCTCTTTGTAGCAGGCAGTTCGCCACCAGAAGTAAAAGAAGACAAAACAAATGGATTCAATATGAAAAAGAATGACAAAGAGACGATATGATTTTATTTTTCCCCATTGGTTTTTATTGCGAGAGCTTGAGGCGTTTGAATAAAAGCTGCTGACTTCAGATTGTTCTCATCTCCACCTGCAGATCCTGAAGCAGCACTAAGTCTAACATCTTGCCGGTATTGTAAAAGCCTTTTCACACTCCACTGCTCAGTTTAATTATGGCAAGAACCAGCTGGTCTGAGCGAGAGATGAGGATCTTGTGTGAATAAAAAAGGTTTGAAGCACAGCTAAACGTTCACCTTCATTTTATCTGTTAAAATGTCCAAATTTGGCCCACCCACCAATAAACGCCATTACATAAAGCTGTGGTCCCCGTCCCCTTCTAGAAGGAGCTAAAAGCTACACATCATATGCCGCAGACACAAGCAAACAGCCTTGTATCGCTAACGGAAAAGTAATGTTCTATATGTTCCTCCTCACCCGAGTCTAACTTCTGAATTATCTCCTCAGCCTTCATCAGGTTCTGCAGGAGATGCTGATCGCTCATTTTAAATCAGATTTGCAGAGGTCAAGCAGGGATAAATCTCAAACCGGCAAGAATTCTGCTCTCGCAATGGTAGCACATGCTTGCCAATGTTACCACATGCCTGCCAACGCTACAATGCGAAAACAAGTCTGATGTAGCGCAAGACTGAATGCTACAATAAACGTAGCTCCAGCACACAAAAGATAAACCCCTTTTCGTTCCCCTTCCTCTACTTCCACAGTTAGCTCGAAGTTTACAGACTGACAAAGATTCAAAGCAGGTTGAGTTCAAGTTAGGTTTGTGTGCTAAGCTGAATGTGGTCATCTCGTAGAGCACATATGTCAGACACAAGGCCCGCGGGCCGCATCTGGCCCGCGGAGCATTTTTATGTGGCCCGCGAGATAAATATCAAAAATATATTAAAACTGGCCCGCTGGCCGATTTTACCGCAAAGACTTCAACTCCCATGATGCTTTGCGACGTTAGCGCGGAGCCGACGCGCCCCCTCCTTTGTGTTTTTTCCTACGTCTGCTGCCGATGTCTGCAGCTCCGCTGTTTCGGACAAACTAAACACTCCTCTCACTCAGCGCCGAGTTCACTCAGCTATTTTCTGACGTTGAAGCCCAGAAACGGAGATTCTAGCCGCTCAGTAATGTGTTCACGACTGAAAGAGAAAGTTTTCCAACTAACGTCCAGACAGAGCTGATATAACTCCAGCGAGCAGCGACACGCTCAAATCAGCATGACTCTGTTGCTGCTGTCGTGTTTCCTCCCCGACGCACACCAACGCGGTCAAGCTGCTCAGACATGTTCATCAGCACAAACCTATGTGAGCACCTGTTGTCATCTAATGTTGTCATTATTATGATGAAGATGAACAAAACAACAGGAGTCTCCTCCTCAGCTCAGATCAACCCCATGATGCAGGTATCTGGCTGGAACAGGTGAGCATCACAGTAAACCAGTGGAGCAAACTGAGCTTTAAAAATGTTGGTTTTTTCTGCTCCAAAACAAGAAAGTTAACAGGTGAGATATTGCATTTTCATTTAAGATAAAATATTTTATGTTGTTGTTGGCCCGTGAGAAAAGATTTAACCTACAGTAAACAGGAAGTGGAAAGGCTGCAGATAGATGAATAGAATAGAAAATCCCTTTATTGTTCCTCAGTGGGGAAAGCTAGACGTCACAGCAGCGATGACACTTATTACAGGAGAAAAAAAGGAGAATAAAAAATAAGAAAAATGAATAAACAAGAAAACATAAATCCTGAATAGATTTTAAAAATGCTGATTATACCACAAGTAATAAATACCACTGATGCCTTTTACTTAAAACTGACTTGCTTGTGTGTAATTTGGTTATTCCACATTCAGTGTTAATGAAGAAATAAGTTTGTTTCCAAATTTAAAGGTTCAAAATGGCATATATGTTGATAAAGAAAATGTGCAAATTTGACGTCACTTTTTCAAAAAATATTAAGTTTGGCCCTCGACTCCGTCCCAGATTTTCATTTCGGCCCGGTGTGAGTTTGAGTTTGACACCCCTGCCATAGAGCATGGTGGGAACCGGGGTGCATTTTTGTTCATTGACAGCTTCGTCTTGTGGCTGCATACCAGGTCAACGCTCTAGGCTCACGTAAATTATTTGCTTTGGTATAGAGACCAAGGAGTGACTAGGAGGAAATATAAATTATGAAAAATGACCTTATATCATCATAGAACAGGGTCAGATAGTAACGTAAGCATTTTAAGTTACTTTTAAATAATGTAACCATGTACCCCTACTCTAACTTTTGGGCCCAATCCCAATATTCGTACTATGCCCTTCTGTGAAGTACACTTAGAGGAGGTGTGCAGTAAGGATTTGAGTGCGTAGTACACAAGTGTGCCAAATTGGGACAGGGAGCATTGTGTCACCGACTGCGATGCATGCCGGGATGCCAGTCGCTGTTTGTGCTACTTTTTATAAAATTTTTATGAACAACTTTCAAACAAATTTACATTCATTGGTGTCCACATTACACCTTAGTCTAAAACATTCAGAGCATGAATAAATATTATTAATCTTTTTAAAATGAACTTTCATTTGAAAATACATATTTTCAGAAAAATAACCATCTCAAAATTCCCACGCAGCAATGGATTGTGGGTAATACACTTGCTCAGACACTAAATCAATGCAGACTTTGGCTAAATGCGGATCAAGGGTGCAAAAGAACGGAGAATCAGGACACCCTACGCACTTGCAACCCTGGCCAGAAACGCACAGCTGAAGGGTGCAGAAGTGTGAGTATCGGGATCGGGCCTTGCCGTTAGCCCAATTCAAGATGGCCGCCATAGAAAATAAACACTGTCAAACACAAAAAGGTCGTAATTAGTTAATTATACTGATGTGGCTAAAATATGTTATAGTAGGATTTTTAAACTATGTACCACAGCTTATCGATTAGCTCTGTCTGGCTCAGATCTCCATCATGAAATCTGCCTCTCATCCCAATCTTCATCTTTAAAGTGCCTCATGAAAAATGTATTTCAAATAAGCAGAATGAAGCAGTGTTGCTTCAGTGATGGAGCAGAGAAATGTGTAAAGGGCGGCACAAAGAGCAAACTGTGACCTGTCCAGCTACAGCGACTCTTCAGTTCACAAAAACCGAGCGTAAAAACGTTTCACACCAGGAGCTCGCTGTGAGGTCACCGACGCTCATCAGGTGGACTGTGGCTTGACCAGTTTGAGGGGCTCAGTTAGTGGGTGCTTCCAAAGCAAACTGGGACAATATGGCCTCTGTCCCATTCATACACTGAGCTCCCTCTCTGGAAAGAACCCAGCAGCCTGTGGTGGGGTGGAGGGAGGGAGCGAGTAACAAGGCGGGGTGATGGAAAAACAGTGTTCTGACCAAAGTGTGTCCACAAACATAACAGCCGCTTCAGTGAGACACTTGTACTTACACACTTTGCATAAGCAAGCACACACTGATATGAACTTTTCGAATCACATAATCAACGTTTAGCTACAGAACTCACAGAGAAGAACCCAAATAATCCACCACATCCCGTCAGAAGCAGGTAGATGTCTGAGCATGAGAAAGATGCAACTTAAAATCAAAAGTATAACCTATTTTTGCTAGAAATCCGTCAACTTTCCTGGAATAGAGCAAATATTTGGTGTGTAGGTAGACTCAACACATAGAGCTGGGTTTTGTCAGCTCACAAGAGATCTTTGTCTCAGATTTTATCAAGTCAACCTTTTAGTCAACCTGTCTGCAAAATATTACATGAACTACTGATTGATTTAAATTTTAACTTTCTGAAAGTGATCATTGGATGTAAACTTAAGTGCCAGGTTAAGATCATCACCACCAGCTAGTGTACCTCACAGACCACAGAAATGTCTAGAATTCAGTATGTTTTTTTGGATTTTAAATTACATTTACTATTTATAAAAATATATCAAGTTTTACATACTTTGACACTGTTTGACAGAAAATTATCATGAACCATCACACAGATTTTGATCAAACTCTAAATTCACCTTAGATGTAGGTCCACAAATTGTTTGACTCGATAAAAGAAGCTTACTTTAGCTACCCATGTACATATTCAGAGGGCATGTACGTCATGCAAGAGGTCACGAAATTCTAGCTTGGAAATCTATACATTCATCCATCCATTTTCAGCTGCTTATCCAGAGTTGGGTCGTGGGGGCAGCAGCCTAAGCCGAGACACCCAGACTTTCCTCTCCTCAGCTACTTGGGCCAGCTCTTTCGGGGGAATCCCAAGGGGTTTCCTGGCCAGGTGAGAGACTTAGTCCCTCCAGCGTGTCCATGGGTCTTCCCTTGGGTCTCCTCCCAGTTGGACATGCCCGGAAAACCTCACCAGGGAGGCGTCCAGCTGGCATCCTGACCAGATGGCCGAGCCACCTCAACCAGCTCTTCTAGATGTGGAAATCTAGACAAACCATAGAAATAGCAAAGCATTTTGCTACTGCAGGTTGGTCTACTGCAGGGGTCTTTTTTCCACCAGACACTATAGCCTCTTTTATAGACCATGCCGGCAAATCAGCGTAATATTACGACAATGGTATGTCTATAAACGCTCCATGCCACGACTGCAATTATTGATTTATGGCGCATGAATTTTGCTGCTAAACTTCAAAGTCCTCCAACTGGGGGATGTTAGGGCCCAAAAGGTTGGGGGGCTGGGCCGAAAGGTCTGGCAGGTCGGATGTGGCCTGCGGGCCACCAGTTGAGGTTCACTGTTCTAGTGCATTGTAGCCTCAGCAGATCTGCCATTGGCTTGGCTAAGTTTTGACTAGGAAAGATCACAGCGCTCCACATTTGTAAAGAGATGTCGGGAGGGTTTAGTGCCATTACAGAGCTGCAACAACAATGACATCAGCTCAGGAACGACGTTCATTTGCAACAGCTTTGGCATAAGGGTTTGGACGACTTTAGAAGACTTTTCTTTGAGACGAGAGCACACAGAGGTAATTCTTCTGTGGTGTATGGCAGACTGCCCTTTTAATGGGTTTCCATCGCGATGAGTACGTCAAGTTGTTTGTTGCTCTGATTGGTCCCAGCACTGTCTAAATGCATGCCGACACAGTTTGAAAGACAACCATAAATTTTGCCCCTACGACCGAGTTCTCTATTTGGTTTGTGGCCAGATTATATATTTACATATATAGGATGGCTTATCTGGCAAACGATATTCCACACAATCATGCATAATGGTATGAAGTACGGACTGGGCAATAAATTCAATAATAAAAAAGAAAAAAAGAAAATATGTGCGCAGGTTGGTGACATTCATGTCCCTTTAAGAAGCTGTACTAAGTCACGTGAAGACGTCCCTCATTGTAATACACATGACAGCCCCATCTTTTGTTTCTTTGCATGCATGTAGTCATCATCCATTTATCGTTTGAGGTGAAATCCTCAATATATCGTGATATTGATTTTAGGCCATATCGCCCAGCCCTAGTATGAAAGCAGCATTCCTTCAAGAAAGGTAGGCCTTGAACTCTAATTTTGTTACCAATTAAATTATTGCCATAAACTCAGTTTCTCTTTCATGTAAAAAAATAATAATAATCTATGTCCCAGGCCAACCATGAAATATTCATTCTAACATCTGAAACAAGTCCAACTGTGCAGCAGGAAGATGCTTAATAACCACTCAGATCTGCCGAATCATTACTGCTGAGTCATGCAACAGTGGTGATGGTCACAGGGCAGTGGGTCAGCAGCTCAGTGTTTTTGTGGGTTATACAATTCCTCTCCCATGACTGCAGGACACATTTAAAGACACCAGACAAAAACAACCCTGGTGACTCACAACGTTAGCTAAAAATGACTACAAGTCCACAAGGAGTCGTCCCCACCGGTCAGAACGGCCGAGCAGAGCAGAGTTTAGAAGGTGTACAATGCTGAACAAGCCCCTCCAGTTCTGCCATTCGGTCAGCAGTTTTAGTACACGGTTGTTCGTACACGTTCGAATAAGTAGAAGAGTATAAATCTGCGTGCCCTGGAGAGTGTGATGGCAGGCCAGTGTGACATCAGAAGCCAAAAAATAAAAAAATTAAACAAATATCAACATTACCGGAGTCTCATCAGGGACGTCACACCCCGGAGAGAGAAAAGGAACGAATTAGCAATGAGGTGATGAAGAACGTGATT
Source organism: Nothobranchius furzeri (assembly GCF_043380555.1). Classification (NCBI taxonomy): domain Eukaryota; kingdom Metazoa; phylum Chordata; class Actinopteri; order Cyprinodontiformes; family Nothobranchiidae; genus Nothobranchius; species Nothobranchius furzeri. The sequence goes on along the minus strand of NC_091747.1, from coordinate 42,175,164 downwards.
TTAGGTGTTTGAGCCCACAGCAAGGCAAGAGGATCAGGAAAAAGCTGGCGGCGTATGCAGAGCAACAGACAGTCCTGCGTTGGAAGAATCTGTGGCTTCAGAGAGCAGCACTGCAGGACAGGACGCAGTGCAGAGTGTTCGGCTTCACTGGCTTCCTTTCATATCACAATGAGAGTAATGAACTGGCAGGGTCTGGAGAAGGAAGCCTGCTGCTTACGCTGCAAGGGCCTCTCTCAAGGAAATAGGATTTAATACATGGCCAACAAAAAAAACAGGCAATTTAACTACAAAATTTTTTAAAGGGGCCGTCATCTGTGGATTCATGCACACTAAACCACTAATCAGTATGCCGAGAAAGCGCCACTGCGCAGCTTGATGAAAGATTCTTCTGCTGCTGGGTACAACACTCCTTTTTCTCTCTCCCTCTAAAGGAAATGGGATTTTCTCAGGCCTGTGGCTGGCTGCTGTAAACAGACACGATGGTAAATGCATCTTATCTTTACGGGATGAAAAAACCAACACCGACGTGTGGTCGAGTATCTGGATGAGAAGTTTCCTGCAGCCTCTCTGCGAGTCAAGGTCCAGAGGAGGAGGTGGAGCCAGTTCTGCTTCCCAACATAAATGAAGCTTGTTGTGTGCAGAAATCCTATAGCCCCACGTTCACAGATGAGCTATTATTAAACGAAGCTCACACCTGAGGTCTTCTCGTCACTGCAGGGACAAGGTGTTTGTGTTTGAAGCTAAACTTTTCACCCGTTTCTTCTTTTCCTCTGAATAAAAATAAATCTAACTCCTTCATAAGTGAATTCATCTGCAGCACCAGGCTAAAAATATCCCTCCATGTTCATTTACTGCTGAAGATCTGATGGTAGCTCTGATCAAAAGGTGTCAGAGACAGTTTTATTGCTACAAGGAGATGGAGAGAAAATGGGTAAAAAAAAAAAAAAAAAGACCGGGAGGGGATTTAAATGAGGAGAAAGTGAATTAAAAATAAATAGGAGTGAAATTAGCTAGCTCAAACCGTTGGATAGGGCCTGCTGAAGCTCCGAGTCCGAGATCACTCCACTGCGGTCCTTGTCGACCCTGAAGAGGAAAAGACAGATTATGTATCACCTGCTTTAACTAAATCACACCCGCAAACACTCCAGCACACAAAAGCAGAGAGCATCAGCACACTCCAGAGGAAACTTTATCCCCCCTGAGAGTGTGTTAGCATTTCAACAGCCTGTAGGAATGAATAGAATCCTATGATCAGGACACACAAAGCAGATTGTACGGTCAAAGATCAGGAAGCACCCAGACCAGCTGTGTGCGTCTGTGTGTGTGTGTATACAATGTTTGATTGTGATCTTGTAGGACAGAAAACTGACAGGTTTCAGACAGTAAAACAGATTGAAGGAAGTGATGATTAAATCCAAAAGCAGCTCACATGAGCGCGTTGGAGAACCTGGAGTGTAGCATGAAAGAGTTCAGAAATGCTAGAGCTGATGAAGATCTGAATGATCTCATGAGACTAAGAAAAGGTAAAAAAAAACATTTTAAAGGGAAACTAGGCAGTTTTGGCTTGCTTTAGCATTCCCTAATGTCCGTTTGTAGAACCGAAAGCAAAACCTCTTTGCGGTGCGTTTGTCTTTTTAACACCTTAATCTAACAGCTGAAACGTCTCCCAGCTTTCATTAGTGTCTAGACGAGTGATTCATCACAAAATGAATGAACGAATGGTGTGGGTGTGTGTGTGTGTGTGTGTGTGTATAATATAACAACAATAGAAACAAAAAAGAACAGGAATAACGATAGCTATTTGTAAACAAACAGATCAGATGTGTTCATGATCTAAAACATGCAGGAAATGTGCTGGAAGCAGACTGCAGCACCAGGTAAATGGCCTGTATTTGATATAGCGCCTTCTAGAGTCCTGGAACCCCCCAAGGCGCTTTACAACACAATCAGTCATTCACCCATTCACACACACATTTACACACTGGTGGGGATGAGCTACGATGTAGCCACAGCTGCCCTGGGGCACACTGACAGAGGCGAGGCTGCCGAGCACTGGCGCCACCGGTCCCTCCGACCACCACCAGCATGCAACGTGGGTTAAGTGTCTTGCCCAAGGACACAACGACAGCGACAGACTGAGGGGGGCACGAACCTGCAACCTTCCGATTACGGGGCGAGCACTTAACTCCTGTGCCACCGTCGCCTCCAGGTATGTCAGCTAAATGTTGTCAGTCCAACCGGTGGCGACCTGTCACACTGAAGTTGCAAATGCGGTATTCTGGCCACAGGGGGCGACGGGGTGGATGGCCTTTCATTAACCATGTAAAGGTTCATTTTAGCACATACTGGCTCAAGAAAATTACTTTAAAATATGAAAAAGTTGCAAAGTATCCCTTTAACATTGCAGCAATTAAAATAATACAGAACTTACTGAACCTGTGCAAAAATTATTCATCTTGCAACAACAATACATTATAATGATTGAGTTTTTTTGCACATCCTTTTCCTTATCTCATCAGTGCAAGAATAAACGCTCCACTTATGCTGTCACGATTCATTATTCTAACTGATTTATGTTTAACTTTCACTTCCTGAAACAGAGTAGAGAATAAACAGGCTTATTTATGTTTTAAATAAATATTTACAGCCAAACAACTGACTTAGAACAGAAAATGTAACTGTCACTTTTATCATCTGTGGCTATGACAAGAAACCACTGGAACAACAGTAAAACAGTCTTTGGTTCAAGCCTCTCAAATGTTGGTCTAATTAGTTTTAAGATTAAATTAATAAAATTTTAATGATTAAAAATTCATTAAATTGCAAAAATAAAAATAATAATAAATAAAAAACTAAAAGCTACAAGAAACCAAGGAAAAGATAACACTATAGTATAACCTATTAAAAGTCTGGGATTTGTTTCTCTAGACTGGTAGAACAAAAACACAATCTAGGATATTTCCAGGAAAGATGGTCAAACAAACGAGCTCTTCAGCCGTTTTTGCATCTCCTGATTAAGCCACATTAATGCTAAATTGGTTTATACTTTGACTATTAGAACAACTACAGTTACAAAGTGTTTTCTGGCTGACACAAAGACGTGTGCTGACAGGAGGAGGGCAGACTGAGGCAGAAGTAACAATCCTCACACTTTTAAATTCAGATTCGTCAGATATTTGTGACTCAGTTGCTCCTTAGCAACCAGTGTTGACTCAGCTCACTCCACAAACATTCTGTGAATACCAGCAGAGATGGGGAAGCCCTCAACACACACACACACACACACACACACACACACACACACACACACACACACACACACACACACACACACACACACACACACCTGAATGTGGGCTGAGTTTCTGCAGCTGTGATGCGTTACTGGGCGGTGATATCTCATCTCACAAGCTTACGTGGCTTTTCTATACAGTCATCAGCTATGTGTGTGTGTGTGTGTGTGTGTGTGTGCCGCTCCTACAAGTTAAATTAGGAAAAACAAACACAAACCAGCTTGGTCTGCTGGATGAAGAGAAGAAAAAAAAAACAGAAAAATCTCAGTAAATGAACCTTTTGTCATTGTTAAGAAGAGTGGTTTGGGTTGAGCACCCGTCCTTTCCCAAACACACAGCTGATTTAGTCAAAGGTGTGTGTGTGTGTGTGTGTGTGTGTGTGTGTGTGTGTGTGTGTGTGTGTGTGTGTGTGTGTGTGTGTGTGTGTGTGTGTGTGTGTGTGTGTGTGTGTGTGTGTGTGTCATAGTAGAGGAAAGTGCCCTTTTTTTAACTTTTGATCTTTCAACATGATCCCATCCAGGTTTTGAAATTATTCAAATCTGACCTCAGATGTGCAAAAGTCACATGATGTGTCACCATGTCGTCATCTTTTTAACAAAAATAAAGCCAAAAAGAAATTTCTGGGTGAGAAAAACACTCCTGCAGCCTAAACAATAAGCGTATCAGCCAGGTGCTGTTGATCTAATGTATTGATTAATACACACTGAGGATCAGTTAAAGCATGAGTCAGAGCAGTTTGTTCGTCTGGGGCATACAAGTGTGTGTTAACGCTATGCAACAGAGGAGAGACATCAGTCTGAACTGACCCTATAGATGCAATCAGTGTTTTCAAGGTCAAATCTGTGAGAATGACAAAAAAAGAAACAAGCACTCCATGTTTAGAAGGTCAACAGGTAGAAAATTTCTTTGCTCTAAAAGCATCGGGCTCATTCCACCTTCAGGGCTTCTGGCTAATTTAACTGGACCTTCGCTGCATAAGTGTCCATTTCACCTGGCCAGCCCTAAAGAACCATTTTCTGACCATTTCAGGGATCATACGAGTACCTGAACTGGCGTAAGTACACAAAAAGGACCAGTAGAGTCGCTGGGCGGGAATTGTGGTTAGCTCATGGTTTTAACTCAGTAGGAAATGACCAGCAGACACCACCAAACATGTTGACACTATGAGACCTACGGACCAAAGTAGAGAGGTTTACCCATAATGCACAGCTGGGTTTGGCGGAAACCTGACAGCTCATACCAGCACGGTGGTGAAAGGCTGAGGCTGAGTCCACCATGAACCCCTCTGTAGACCAAAGAGCCTAGCATGAGTCCATCTGTAGGACAGCTGAGGTTTGGACCAAACTGGGTCATAAAACAGAACAATAATCCAAATGCAGCAGCAGCAGATCTACAACAGAAGGACTCAAAATCCAACTAATCTAAGTGAAATGTAATGAATACAACATTTTATTCATGTCCTAGAAGTAAAACTCCACATGTGAACAGGACATCCTTTACCTCAATCCTCTACACTTCCTGTTCTTCCACCTCTCATCTTCTTTACATGAACACACTCTGCCTCAGGCACAAGCAAAAAAAAAATAAATAAATAAAAGGATGGTGAAAGCATCATTAGAACTCCTTTTTGCACGCTCAAGAGACACCATCTGGCATTTGCATCCTCAAACAGAGCTAGAATGCATCACAACAGAGATAAAGTTGTTGTTTTTTTTTTTAAATAATAAGCCGAGACGGAGTCAGATTTTCCCATGTTTCGCTTTTTCCTATTAGACAGTCTGGATGGAATATGAGGCTGGGAAACACCCGCTCCGCTTTCCACATAAAAACTCCCAAAATAGAAGCAGCATCGTTGCAGAAGGATGACTGGCTTATTCCAACTTTTCTTAAGTTTAAGTAGATCTGAGCTGAGCTCAGATTAGCTTCTTGTAGCAACACGTGTGTGTTGTTGGGCAATTTTAACATTTTGTTGTACCATCATCATTGTTTGGAAAGTAGGTGAAAGGGAAAGATGATTCATCCCACATTACCTCATGGGACCAATCCCAATCAATAGACTGCAGTCCAGTGGTACACTAGAAGGAATAAAAACCATTATTCTTTTAAAAATGAGCCTTTCCCTTTTATGTCGTCCAATTACACTCAATTTAAAAAGGATAAAAATATGGTTATAGAGCTTTAATTTAATAGATTTCTAACAACTATCCCACTGTGAGTCATAGATAAGTGTGTGTGTGTGTCAAAAACCTGCCTCTGATCACATGACCAAGGGAATTCCAGTACAGCTCTGCCAGATTTACACACAAACACAGATGAGGCTGTGTGTGTGTGTGTGCGTGTGCGTGTGTGTGTGTGCGTGTGTGTGCGTGTGTGTGCGTGTGCGTCAGAGACTCTCCCTACACTCAGGACTGTCATATCGCTTGTGTTTGTTTGACATTTACGCTGAAGATGACTTTATGTGTGAAGACGGTGATGAGGAAGGCTGTTCCTGTGACAGCGAAACAAAATGACAAGCGTGTGGGGATGAAACAGAGGGCAACAGCCGGCACACATCTGTACATCTGAGGTTGTTGCTTCACATAAATAATTTGTTAATAATGGTTGAAGCATCTGAACGCCTGCAGCATCTCGGTGGTGATAGAAATGGATCCTCTGCAGTATTGCATAACTATATTGGGCTTAATGTGCAGGGGCCAAATCAACATGTCCCTCACTGACTGTCACAGCCCGTGACACATACCTGAAGCCTGTTAGTGAAACACTCTCAGTTTAGATCCTTTCATTTATGATGAGATTTTTGTCTGGTGTTAGGCATAAATAAGTTCAGAAGTCTGGGTAAAGTGAATTCTGTGAAAACGTGACGCCTTCAAGGACTAGTGGAGGTCCTTGTATTTAGATTTTAGAACTTCCGTGGCTCAAAAGCGATCAGCTGATTCAGAAGAACACAATCTAAAGCCTTTGCGCCACTTTTACAGTTGCAACACAAAAGACTAGGAAGGTGAGGGGTTGAGAGACGCTGGAGGAAACGCTGGTATTTCCTCTCTCGTGTCACAAACAGCACTGCGGACCTGTGTTCCGAGCCTAAAGCAGTTAAAAGGACACGAGAATAAGAGACAAAGACTCAGCTGTCAGAGACAAAGGCTGAGCTGTCAGGAATATTTGTTGCAACACCACCCAGCCCCGCTGCCTTCCTCTTCCTCTTCCTCTTCGCGCTTCTCACGACAGCAGTTTTCACTGCGGGGCGAAACAAACCCGCCTTCCCCGCACTCACCTCTGGAAGATATTCCACAGGAAACTCTGGTCCACAGGAGGGTTGCCTTGCGGGTGAGCTCTGTACGGACTGTGATACGCCATGTTTTAAAGATAAAAAGGTGTGCTCCGTCCTGGAATAAAACTACAAACAAGTACACCGACTGTCCTTTTTCTGCTGCGGCTGTAGTTTCTCTCAGCTGCTTCACTCACACTTCACCACCCGACCTTAAAAATGCCTGCCTCCTCCGCGCGCACGGGGGCGTGGCTTGTCATTCACCATGCGTTACGTCATGGTCCAATTTTTATTTCAATTGGTTAAAAATAATGCATTAAATTTTTCAAATTTGTTAACAAATATTTGTATTTTGGAGAATGTAAAAGACTCGAAGTGCATCATACGTGAGGCTAACATGAACTGACAAAAAGTGGTAGCAGTAGTAGTCTGTGATGTTCAATTTATGAATATAACTGAATTATGATGGCCATTACTCAGCAGCCAATTGATATGGAGCCTAAGTCACGCCCATCTGGATTCCTTATTGCAAAAGAAAAAAATAAATAAATAAGAATGGAAGTCTATGGACCAATAAAAGTTTTTTCTGACCCCAGTTATTACTGGCAAATAAATCTGAAAGTAAAAGAAGATGTAAACACGTCCGTTTTCTAAGTAAACGTAAAGGTACACCATGCAAATTTTTCATTTACTTGAGCCAGTATGTGCTAAAATGACCCTTTACAATCATGTCATTCTCAGACCCCTACTGCCCTCTGTGGCCGCATACCGCATTTGCAACTTCAGAGTGCCGATTTGGTCTGTTGGAATGGAAAAATTTGAGCTGACATACCAATATATTAGGGCTGGGCAATATGGCCTAAAATTAATATCACAATATATTGAGGATTTCACCTCAATAACGATAATTGGACGATAACTACAGATATGCGCAGAAACAAAAGTTGTCCAATAGATGGGGCTGCCACATGTATTACATTGAGGAACATTTTTACGTGACAGTGATACAGCTTCATGGACATGAACGCTGCCAACCTACACACATCTTTTCATTTTTTTATTATCAAATTTATTGACATGGGAAAAATTATCACGAGTCAGAAATTTTGATTACAATAAATTTTTGATTTATTGCCCAGCCCTACTATTTATACATACATACATACACACACACACACACACACACACACACACACACACACATATATATATATATATATATATATATATATATATATATATATATATATATATATATATGTGTGTGTGTGTGTGTGTGTGTGTGTGTGTGTGTGTGTGTGTGTGTGTGTGTGTGTGTGTGTGCGTGTATAGATAGATAGATAGATAGATAGATAGATAGATAGATAGATAGATAGATAGATAGATGATAGATAGATAGATAGATAGATAGATAGATAGATAGATAGATAGATAGATAGATAGATAGATAGATAGATAGATAGATAGATATCCTATTATTGCTTTACATTTTAATCATGTGTGTCCATTTACAAAAAGCAACATGATTTACAATTCTGTTGGAATCCAAAGTATTTTGTTTTGACAGTTTTCACCCACTGAAATTATTATTATAAGATATATATGTGATGAAAATCTTTACAAGAAAAATACTTGTTAAAAAAGTTAAATGCATCTCTGTTTTATCCCAGCTATGAATCTGGGTCACGCCATCACATGAAAGTCTCATCATTTGAGTTGTTTAATTTCATTTCAGAATACAAAACATCCGTGTGTACCAGCAATGAAGTTATGCAACAGCTGAATAAAACTAATTAGTTAGAAGAAGAGTTTATTATTGGTGTTTCAATTATTTTTGGATCAACACCATCGACATATAAATACGATCAACACCTATTTTTTATGTGTCGATGATCAACAGGCAGCTCGAACTCTTGCATATCTTAGTAGCCCGTGAAGGCATCACAAGCGATCTGATTGGTCGTGCGCGAGTTGACGCGGGAAAACCCCAGCTATTAAGGTTTCGTCATTTTTATTAGCATAATTTCTAAGCTTTGAGAGGTGACTTCAACGCATAAAGCGAAATGTTTTACTACCAAACTGTTCTCCAACACCATACTGGGTGCTTTTCCACAATTTGGTGAGTGTTATTTTATTAAAGTTTTTAAACCAAGTTGCGTAGAACTGTTAGGTTAGCAGAAGCTAGTCAACCATTAGCTGTATGGCTAGCTTATACGTTTCAGAGCTGACTAGATTTTGACTTTATAGTTTTGTGAGTGTTCTTTATTTAGGCTAGCGGCCACCAGGGGCATCCGTATCACTCGCAGGGAGTTCCTCAAAGTCAATGTAAAGCGAACTTGGTAAGATTTACAGGTTTTTATGTCCTTTTGTTCATAGCAAAGCTAACAAGTTCAATTTATGGCATAAAACAATGGCTGACGGTAGCTTTTTGACAGACTCCCAAAGCAAGAGACCAAGCAGCCAAAACACTTAGCCTTTTTTTATCAGTAGAAACGTAGTTTTTTAGAGCAAAAGAAAAAGTAACTGATTGTGTATATAGTAATTTTATTCATAATTATTTGCATTTTTAGCTGATTCATGTAAAATGTTATCAAAACATTCAACCTATTTAATTTACAATTTCAATTATAAAACTCTTGACCCTTTGCACCGACGTCACCTAATCACGTGTGTCCACCAAGCTGGACGGCAAAAGCATGCAAACAGTGAGCGACACAAGTACTAAACAAAGGGATAAGTAGAGCCTGAAATTGTTTTTGCGATCGAAACCAAAACAAAAGTCCTCCAGCATTCCTTCAACTAGTTCATGCCCAGTTCAGTTATCAGAAGAAGTAGCGCATCTAGCAGGGGCTCATAGAAATTCCCAGAACACCTGTTTCAGCTGCTGCTCTCACCAGAATGAGAAGATCTCTGAACGGCGACGCTCATATAAATAAATAACGTAATTTTAACACACGTAATTATACATCGCAGCTTTAATATAGTTAATAATTAGCCTCCATGGTGAAATACCCATCCATCAGGATTATCAATAACTAGTGTAAACGCATCACATTTATCCCTGTCTTCCTCGTGAAATAAATGAACGTTAATCTTACCCGGTTAAAACATGTTCGCTGCAAATCTGAGGGCTGCTAGTCCGCTTGATTGATCGCTGCAGTTCATCTCTGTCCTCAGTCTCCATCAAAGTTATTAAAAAAAACAAAACGAGTTGAGTTTACATCCTTGTCTGTTAGTGCAGCCAACCACTCAGCACGCTAAAACCATTTTATTGTCAAATCAACTAAATAAAAGCCATAAAAGGCTGCAAACTGGGTTGTTTTGACTACCTTCACTGGAGTTTCAATGGGTGTAAACGGTCTTTTTGCCCCATTATGGGGAAGGGGGCTGTCACATGAATGGCGTGACGTCACGTGCAACGGGTCAATTGTTTACTCCCTTCATCAGTTTATGATTTGGGCTTATTTACCTACAACTAGTGATTAATGCATTAATCATAAGAAACTTGTTGTGTTGAGATAAATGTAAATGTTTTGCGGGTTTTATCTTAATACCTGAGGTCTTTTCACTCATTTTGTTAAATGTTTACAGCAAGGAAATCCAAGATTTTGTGACAGGCCAAGTTCCTTCGCTGCAGCCCAACCAGTCCAAGCCTCGCTTTTCCCTCTACCTGTCATCTCAGCTGCAGTATGGAGTGGTTGTGGTCTATCACAAGCAATGTGGCTTTTTACTTGGTGAGAAAAGATAAAAACAGTGCATGTAAAAAAAAACTGTAACTTCCTTCTTGATTTACCTCATCTAAATAAAATTAGGACATTGGGATGAATCAAAGGGCTTTATTGTATCTTGAGTAAAATATTTAGTGTTTCAGTACAGAGGTATTGGTTTTATTTCACTACATGCAACAGAAATCACACAAAAAAGTAGAAAATATGAAATTCTGAATGAACATGAAGCCGTAGCTGAATAAGGAGCTCAGTGTTTTCTCACTCACTCTGATTTCCAGCCCAACTGAATAAGATCAAACCCAGCTCAACAGCTCTAAATCACACCGTGACACTAATATTGCATCCAGGAGATGTGCAATAGCGCTTTCCCTGGGGGTTGACAAAAACAGTGCAACACAATACTGGATCCATCAGCAGCGAGGAAGCATTTCATCTCGTCTGTTGGTGGAATTTGATCTAAATAGAGATGCTTCTTGCAGTTATTTGGCTAATTGGCACTAAAGGGTAACATCCTGTTCATCACATACGTCAGCGCTCTTAATCCCTTTCTCTTTTCTCCAGAGGAAACCCAGCAAATCATCGACCGCCTGATTCGCTCTAAATCACATGTCCAGATCGACATGCCTGACGCTGACAGGTCTGTGCACCGAGTTCGTTTTGAACAAATTCTAACTTGTGACGTATCTGAGCAAGTCTTAGCTTTGAGGTCTTTTGTGGAATATTTATGAGATTGATTGTCTGAAGGAGCGAAGACTGGACTGAAACAGAAGACTAAGTCAGCTACTAATGTGAATAGTCCCATAAATACTTGATAAGCCACATTATGGAGCAGAAGCAACAAATAAGCTCCCGTGTCTGCTACATAACTTTCCACATTTGGCTCCTCTAAGGTGCTGCAGGTGAATTTCATTCCAGTGACATTTTCCTGTCTTCTAAACTCTTTGAATCAAAACGAGAAGGTAAAACAGACCCAGTGCTTCATGTGTTGATCTGGCAGGATGGTGATGGACCTCGTCGACTGCCTGAATGGGATGGAGGAGGCTGAAAGTGCTCAGGACCCTTTCTTTGGTCTCATGGAGTCTCATGAACTCCCCAGTCCCAATAAACTCCACCAGGTAATTCTCCACCACAGGTGGACATCATAGAGTGTGTTGACTATTGACTTTAGCAGTAGCGGAGCGCTAACATCCGAAGCTTGCTCTTCAAATCAAATATTTACCAAGTAACGACAGTTTTAGTCTCATCTGTTCAGCTCTTCTACTTAAACTAATAAATAATGAAACCTCCTATAAAAACTGAGATACTCTGACTGCTTTTACACACCTGATGCACACGAGCTGTGTCCCAGAGATAACACACACGACTTTAAAGGAAACAGCGTTTTGTTTTTTTGTGTCCCTCTTCAGTCTGAAGGAACCCACCGCAGAGAAAACTCATTCTGTTTTGTGCAAATGTGGCGTACAGGATTGACCTTTGCCCTTCCTGGAATGTTGCAACACTTTTACCTGTAGAATATGTTCACTAAACGTCACCTGCTTTCTGTTTATGCACAGACTTAAATTATCAGTATTTATTAAATATAAATTAACAAAGCTACTTCTGGTATTTGTTAGCGTTTGATTTGTCGTTTAATCAGTCTGGAGTTTTTATGTTCATGCTAAAAAAAAAGCTCTGGTTATTTTGGCCAGTCGTCTAAAAACTGTTTATAGATATTTTAAACGATTTGCATTTGTTATTTAAATAATCCCAGAAGTCTGAGTCATTATATGATGATCGCTATGCAGATTTCTATAAAAGAAATGTTTTTCTTCTTTTATAAACACAGAGGTTAGAAAAAGAAAGAGTCCTTTATCTCTGATGTCACTCCTGCTGTGGAGCAGCTGCATCATACGTGTGCTCGCTGCCTAAAACCTTTATTATTTATTTCCAGGTGGAGGTTGAGATGTGCGACCTGCAGCACTCTCTGGTGCCCGGTCCCCACATGACATCCAGCAACCAGAGTGAGCTTTTTGTTTTAACTCCTGGTTTGTTTTGGGAGCAGAAACCTGATTAGTGTCAGGATTTGGTTATTTTTTTTCAGATCATAAATCTTCCTGCTCAAAGATGTTATTTGTTTTGGGGAGAGGTTTGTCCTGTCACCTGAAGGGGACACAGCTTTTTTCTTATGTTATAAAAAACAACATGAATTATGAGTTAAATTACACTTCTAATTTTAAACATCACAACAGATGTGTAGGTGTTGTAGTTAAAGGGATATTTCAGCCGTTTTTATGTGTTTTGTGTCAAAGTTGTGAATTACTAGAATGTTTAAAACACTCATCAGTTTAACTCACCTTCAGAGTGTTTGAGAAGTGTTTGAATTTGATTTGGGGAAAGACGTGAGAACCTTCACACCACCATCATCGGTCCTGAAGGACTTTGTCTCCTTACCTAACAGGTAAGGTTGGATTTATTTATAACTTTTACTCAGAAACACTTAAAAATAGCTGAAACGTCACTTTAAGTACCAGCTGGCGTCCCGCTCATTTCCCAGTTGGGATTGGTTATTTGTCCGTGTCTCACAGCGTTTTCCTGCCTCTGATTGTCCCTGTTGTGTCTCAGGTCTGAGTTCGCCCGCGGCAGCCATCACCCTGAAAGAACAGGAGCCGTTTGTCATCAACGCTGCTGAGGTAAACGCTCTGTCAGAGTTCAGAATCAGGAACGGGCGGCGTCATCGTTTTTAGACACGGCAGACGTCCTGGTGAATCACTGAGCCGGGATGTCCAAGCCTCGTCTCTGCTTAGTGTCTTTGTCCCTCGTCAGATGCTTATGCTGCCATCAGCCTCCTTTTACGTGTCATTAAAACTCGTCCTCCGTGCTTTTCTAGGCAACAGTGTGACGTTCCGTGTTTGTTTTTGTTTTGCTTGAACAGAAAATATTAAGAGTAAACAGTTAGTCTCTTAAGCATAAAGCTGCATAACAAGTCTCTCTCACCCGTTTCTCCCCATTCTGTCACTCAGAGCCAGACCGTTCTCCTGAAGGACCACCAGCTGCTCAAGTCCTTCCTGCCTAATAACATCCGACTTAATTACATCAGTCGGGGTTGCTCACGTTTCATCTGACCTCTGGCCCTGCCCGCTTGTCTCTTAGCGTTATTTTTTACTTTGCAGCCTAAACAACGTGATGTCATCACGTCTGTATGTTTGCTGGTTTTAAATGTTTGCCCAGGGGTGTCAAACCACCTAAACGCTTTGAGTTTTTTTTGTGTTTACATCTCAAATTTGGTGTTTTCTTCACTTGTGTCAGTGTTTCGAGGGAGATGACCTTCCGGAAGTCACCGCCAGAGACATCGATCTATTGATGGATCAGCCGGATCCCTTCCGTAGAGGTGTGTGTTCCCGTTAGCAACACAAGTGCTTCTTGTTCTAAGATATTTATCTGAAAAGAGACAAAAATCACACCAAAATTAAAGAATAATTTAGTGTTTTTTTTTTTAATAACTTGTGTGAATAAAAAACTAAAGATTTGTTTGGAAGGAATTCATCTAAATCAGAATTTTCCACAGCGTAGGTAAATTTAGGCAACTTGAATAGTTTTGTGTTTAACATTTTTACAAGAACGTTTGTTGAATTAAAGAACATCAAGTGTTTAAGGAGCGTTTCTGCTTGGTGCTTTTTTATATTAATAGAAGAGGACGGAGAGAAGGCAGACGGGACCGGAGAGCAGGGACTCGTTTCTTCTATCAACCCGTGAGACTAGAACGTTTTAAAACTGGCCTTTTTCTGCATATTAGAGTGATCTGTTAGATGTTCCAGTTTGTTTAAAAAAAATCCAGAAGACTGATGATTTACTCAGAAAGGTTTGTGCGTGCGTCCAGGCTGAAGGAGACGATGGTGGGAGCGGAGCAGGACAGCGAGAGGCTGCAGGACGAGGAGACGGGTCAGCCTGTGGAGCTTCCTCTGAAAGCCATCTCCGTGGAGAGGACACCTCCCCATGTAGCCATGCCAAGCGAGATCATTGAGGACGAAGGTGGACAAAGTCCCTGTGAGGGGGTGAGACTTGTTTTCATGTTTGTGATCTGTTTATCACTCCAAAGCAGGAATTTCCACCAGCGGTAAGACGGTTGTGGACATGAACAGCTGATTGTGTCTCTGTCACCAGGTTGGAGTCCCCCCTGTGAAGAAGCACAGAGGAAGACGGAGGCGTCAGCTGGTCTTTGTGGACCTGGAGGTCCAGATGTCAGACAAAGAAATGCAGGAGCAGATTGTAAATCAGAAAACTGAGACCAACGATCTGGTAAACGTCCTCATCTTCTTCTTCACACACGAACAAAAAGCAGCTTAAGGTTTAGATTCTGATCTGGAGGTCACTGAACATAACGCTTCACTGCTGCTGAAGCGTTGAGCTGCTCTGGTTTCAGATAAACATCTAAACCCTCTAAAGCATAGCTCATCGATTATTCCTGTCTATTTCCTGTTTGTCCCTTTTCTCTGTCCTCTACATGAGTGACGTCACACTGATGTTCTTCTCTTTGTCTTCTTCAGTTTGAAGTGCTGCTGAACTTGTCTTCACTGACCCATCACGTCGCTCCCGCTCAGCTCTTCAGCGCCCCCTGTGGACGTCAGTACCACTTGTCTCCTCTGACGGATGGGACACGCACAGCGCCGTCCTCTTATCTTAGTTCCCACTCAGACACTGGTGTTAGAGCTAAGGCGAGAACATGAGAGCGTTTTCAGCATCATGACCGTAAACAACAACACTTTTCTTAGGTCACATGTTCAGGCGTTCACTGGATTTTCCGTTTGTCCTCGATGTTCTGTGATATTTAGATTTCTACTGGATAAAAAAAGGTCTAGCAGAGCCCGGTGGCAGAAAAAGGTGGAAAATTGATTTGCATAATAATTTCTTCCAAGATTTGCCCCAGATTCATTCTAACAACTAGGTTGGTGTTCGGAGCAGCTCTTTGATTTTGTTCACTCATAAATGTTTGATTACATTTAATTCATCCCAGTCACATAGAAGCAGGATTAGCTTTATTCTCTATGGGTCAACTTACTTCCTGTGAATGATGTTCTTTAATACTCAACCTAAAACTTTACCTTTGGCAGCTCTCCTCCACCCTGACCTCCTGTTGCTATGGAAACAGCATGCCTCACTCGCCATTCTTCCTGAGAGTGAGGAAGTGCTGGGAGCAGGGGGGGAGTCGGAGCAGGACATGGAAGTGCTGAGGGACGAGAGGAAGAGAAGGCACTCACGCATGAAGGAGGTTAGTGGGATATTTTTAGATGAGCAGGTGGATGTCGGGTACCTAACCACGGCCTGATGGGATCTGAGCGTGCTCAGTTCAGTCCTGAGATCTTAAACCCAGTTTTTGTGTCCTTCATCACAGACCTCCAGTGAGTCGGGGCTGCAGCCCTCAGAGGGTCCATGTGAGTGATCCACATCTCACATCCAGCAGCTCAACAACAAACATGCTGCTGCTAACGGTGTGTGTGTGTGTCCACAGCTGAGATGGACGTGGTGCTGGACATGTCTAAAAATGACAGATCTGGAAGTGATGTCATCACTCCTGCTAGCAGATGGTGGGTTCCTGGTGTAGTAGGAGACAGGTATATGGATAAGCAGCAGGTCACTCTGTGTGTGTGTGTGTGTGTGTGTGTGTGTGTGTGTGTGTGTGTGTGTAGGTCTCCCCAAGTGGACGCAAATCCATCGATGGAGCCAATAGCCGAGGAGAACATTGAGATGCCCGAGGCCGAGACTTTGGCGAGCAGAAACTCACTCAGGTATTTACAGATCAGCAGATATGGAAACATAAAGGTGTGTGATCCCCAAGCCTCTGAGGTAAAAGAACATCTGAGTATCTGAAAGTTTCTGTCCTGAAGAATTCTGTGTGACAGCATTAAATGTTTGTTTTTTAACACTTTGCATTAATATTGTAAAACTAGAGTCTGGTCTGCTGTCTCTTGTAATCCCTCATCTTCTGACTCTGATCTTCAGCTGGATCTCCTCCATCCTGCAGAGGCTTGAGGTGGTCACCTTTGACTCGGTGCTGCCCCCAGAGGCCGACCGCTCCGCTGCAGCTCAAATGCTCTACAAACTGCTGGGTGAGGAAAACAGCTGTTTCCTCATCATTCATTTTCATTGTTTATGAAATCTACTTTAATTTAAACCGATTAATAATCTTCGTGTTAATCTGTAACATTTCTCCCATCCAGAGATGCTGTCAGCTCATCAGCTGACTGCCCATCAGACTGATCCCTACAGTGACATCATCATTAGGCTTGCTGCGCCCAGAGTGGTGGACTGAGCTCAGGTTCAAGTTGGGATGAATTCTGATTTATTCAGATCCAACACAGATCTTCAGTTTTTGTAGACGGTTCAAAGTTTTTAAGCACATTTTTAATAACAAACTTCAACTCTGCTTCATGTATTTAGGGCAAGTTTTAACTTTTTTAATGGTTTTAAATTGTTCATTTTGTGATTTTAAATATTGAAACATGAACATTTTTATTGCTAAAGCCATTTTAAAGATACTTTTACAGAATGTTATCGAGATTTGGAAAAAGTAAGTCTGTTAGAAATCAACTTTTTTATTGCCTACTGTTCAAAGACTATTTCTGTGTCATAAATGTTTTAAAGGCTATTAAAGGTTTTGTACTCTAGTGGGTTGGGGCTTGATTTTGACTTCTAAATGCTGAGAATGAGAACATCCCACAGAGGTCGGCCCTTTGGTCCAGAGGTTCAGCCCGTCTTGACTTCCTGTCTCAGCTGAAGTGTTTTTGTTTGCACTGAAGTGTCAGATTGGGCCGTATCCATGTAGCACCTCGCTGCGACTGAGGCCTGATCTCAGGTCAGGCAGCAGATACGTCTTCATTTGCATCAGCTCGCTGGAATGATGGTGGTGCAAAGAAACGGCCTCAGCTACGTAATGTTTTCAATCCAAACACAACAACAATGTGGAGTGTTTTTATCCCATTTGTTCTGTAACCAGTAAAGCTCATCTCAGCTGCTGAATCACCATGTTTCCTACCAGAACCCTGCTGGAAGGAAGGGTCATTTCCTTGTTTGGAAGACACATCTAGACGAGATTTTTCAGGTAAAAATGTGACGGTGAACTCAAAGACTCATCTTCACCACAGTAGAACTGGTGAGCAGAGGAGATAAAAGCATCATGTCATTGCAGCTGTGATCCACGCTGAACCTTAGGTCGGCTGCCCTTAAACCCACAGGATGACCGTCCTCTGGCCTGTTTCACCGTTTATCCACACAAACACGACCATCCGTCAGTCCGCCATCTGACAGTCTAATAAACCTCGCGCCACAGTGACACATAACTCACACTTATACGGCTGCTTATTTAAACCTGGAGGGCAGTGCGGGTCTGCATGCATCACACACACACACACACACACACACCCTCCTGAGGGCTTCATCAGTGGAGGCAGAGCTCTGAATCAGCCACTGCAGCACAGGTCCTGAATAAGAAACAGCTGACAGATAAGACCCATCAGCACCAGGGTTGTGTGTGTTAGGGATCCAAGCTGGCGGGGGACAGAAAGCACGGCTCATCGGAGGTCAACAGTGAGGGAGATCCAGGAGGCAGAAGGCTCCCTGAGCCGAATGGTGTGATGGTGCGAGTGGAGGTGGAGCAGGAGGTTCCCATGTCGGTGGCATTGCCCATCGAGGTGCAGCCCGACCCGGCACTCCAGCCATTCCCTTTTCTGGACACAACGCTGGCCGATCTAGGCATCCAAGAGTGAGTCTGCTGTGGTCGGGTAAGAGTGTGCATCCAGGTAGAAACTCATGAACAAATGTGTGTGTTTATATGTGTTCAGGTCAGACGTAAGGGAGAGGGTGGTGTGGGTGGACACCAAGAAGACACAAGTTACGAACAAAACCGGGAAGCTGAAGGAGAAGGAAATCACCGTCCTGGAGGTGTGAATGAGTAAGTACAAACAGAAGGCAGTGAATGAGTGAAGTAAACACATGTTCATGTTGATTCAGGTGAGAGTGAAAGCCAAGAAGCCCGGAGACAAGCAGCTCCAGGAGGTCCTATACAGCACCGAGGCCCACACCGACCGCTCCTTCTGCCGCACGGGGATGAGCATTCAGCCCTGGAAACAGGCGTGTGCAGGTGTGGAACTACATCACCCATGATGCTCTGGGGTCTACTGCTGTTACAGCCAGGTGTTAAGATTCGTGGCTTCATGCAGGAGCTGAATGAGGAGTCAGAGAACAAAGCTAGTCAGACTCAGCTCTGAAATCTACGCTTGTGATTTAAAATCTGTTTCTGCAGCAGGAAACGGCGAGCTGGCACCTGTGGAGATGACCATGATGTTAGACGTGGAGAACCAGCAGCCGGGTTTTACCCAGACTCAGGACCAGCGAGAGATCTGAGCAATCACACAACCACCACAGTGCATGAGGGGAAAGAAGGTGTAATCTATGTAAATGACCAGTTTAAGACTAAATCAAGTGTTAAACCTTAAGTAAACTCAGCTAAGTGACCATCTCCAAACTTGTATAAATTTTCATGCTTCTGTCCTAGTTTCTGTTTTTTACACTAAAATGTTTCACTAACAGAATTAAAAATGTCAAAGGAGGATTAGCGGTGCAGTAACCTAGTGTGTGTGTGTGTAACAACATTAAAGAGTGACGAGTACTTTAGTGTAATTTGTATTTTTACTTTGCTGCTGGAGTCAAACGTCCAAACACAACACAGGTGAGAGCTCTAAATAAGGCAGAACCGTCTATAGAGACGAGATAACTGAACGGGGTAATAATGCTGGAATACAAAAGCCTCACTTCAAAAAGAAGATGGAGTTATGAGGTCATCAGCCAACAGGAAGACCAGAAAACCAAAACAGGAGCAGAACCAGAAAAAGTAATTCATGACACCAGAACAGCCGAGTGTCATAAACCCAGCAGAGTGGCTGAACTTGTGTGTTTATGAGCAACACAGATGCCCCTTTTCCCACCGACTATAAAAGTTCATCGTCTCACTGGGGGGGTCGTTTGGGTTACGAGGAGCTGAGGAGCTTGGCTTGCTGCTCTGCAGGAAGGCAGCTTACAGCTGCTTGGAAGTCTGCAGCGTGCTTCTGGGCCAATTCTCTCATTAGAGCGCCCAAAGTGCTCCTGGTTTCTGGAAAGAGGATGAGATACCGAGAGTTAGAGCTGAAAGCAAATCAGACAGAACACAGGATCGCTCTGCAGACCAGAGGAAAAAGCAGCTCCCGTGTTTTTATAGAAACACCGTTAGCAGTTAGAGCTGTGAGGAAACAGATTTTCACCTTCATCGACCTCCTTGTGGCCAGCGGCGTGACCTGCTGCAGCGACGATGGGCTTCATCAGCTTCAGAAGCTAAAAGGATGAGACCATTGAAAATAAACAAGCAGTCAAATGCAGTAATCTGACAGGGTGTCATTAACAACGTGACATCAGCACACTGTTCAGAACATATATTATAGAAGAGAGAGTGAGATGGCGCTCACGCGGGTGCACGCTGCGAGCTGCTCGTCCTCTTTATGCAGTGGTACCTTGCTTTTTACTGGCTTTTATTGGCGTTTTATTGGCTTTTATGTATTTTTGTTGTCTCTGATGACTTTTTTGTATGGTGTGGATTCCCTGGTGACATACGATCGGGCTGCGCTGCTGAGGCTTCGTCCTCCCGTTGATGTAGCGGGTTGTGCGCGCTGGGAACCTCACGGATGGTGCTGCTGGTTGGACTGCCCGTGTGCTCTCTCCCCCCAAGCCGTGATGTGTCGGCCCTCTGTCCACCCCAGCTCGAGAAGGAAGCATCGGAGAAGACGGGGAAAGAGAGGTAGCCGGCGCGTGAGACGTCGGCCTGGATCCCTGAAGAAGCAGCTGGCCCGATTCGGCACAGCTTCTGACCCAGTGGTTCCAAGATGTCTCCTGGATTACTCGGCGCCCTGCCTAAGGAACTTGGCCGGCTCTGAGGGTGAACTGGCACCGCGCCACGGCCAATCGGCTCGAAGACCTCGCCAGACTGGGGTTTGCTGGGAGAATCTGCGCTCGGTTACAGGCACAGAGTTAGAGGGGACTGTGCCGCAGCCCCGCCGCAGACCCGGTTTGGTCTGGTCAATGCCAGGTCTGTGCTGAACAAAACTTTTATTCTTTGTGACTTTTTTATTCAGCATGACTTGGGTTTTCTCTGCATCTGTGAGTCATGGATCCCGTTTGGTGACTCAAGCGCCCTGCTGGAGCTGGTACCACCTGGCTGCTCCTGTTTTAATATCCCTAGATCACGGGGCAGAGGTGGAGGGCTGGTTGTTGTTTTTAAATCCAGCTTTCCTTGTAAACAGCTTACACCCACCACGTCATTTTTTTCCTTTGAACTATGCTTATTTGAACTGTGCATCTCCCCCCGCCTGCTCGTTGTGCTTATTTATCACCCTCCAAAGACTGACTCTAATTTCCTTAATGATTTCTGTGATCTTGTGGCAGACTGCATCCTAAAATATGATTATGTCCTATTTTTTGGTGATTTTAACATCCATATCTGCTGTCCTGACAATGTGCTTGTTAAAGGCTTTTTGAATTTGCTAGATTCATTCAATTTGACTCAATGGGTATCATCCCCAACTCATGCCAGGGGTCACACCCTGGACCTGGTTCTCTCTTTTGGTCTCCCTGTCATGAACCTTGTGACCAGCGCCGGCGCTCCGCACACGCACACCACGCACAGCGCGTAGGGCACCACGCCGGGGAAGGGGCACCAAACGCAAGCTTATGAAAAATAATATATATATGATAAAGACAGATTTCGATTAGAAGATGTGCAAAGCAAGTTAACAGCATGTTTACAGAGAGAAAACAATACAAAAAGGAAAGGAGATGGACCGTGTCCACTTTTCACTCTGTCCGGGGCGTCCGGACTGGGGGTTCTTATTTTGATGAAAATGTCCGGCTTTTCATCCAGGAGCAGGGATCGAATTATGGGGGAGCTGTATATCCTACACATCCAGGGGAGCCGGAAAAAAGTTTTCTACCTATATTACTTCATTTATGGACTCTTCTGAGCAGAGAGCACAGAGAGCGGCACAGCGCTGCGTTGTTGCGCAGCGATTCAGGCTGCTGCTTCCAGCGCACGGTCCATTCTCAAAGTGGCGCAACCAAAAAACTATAATTAACACACGATCGTTCATGTCCGCTCATGTTCTCTACTTTCTGTCTTATTTGTGCCTGACGCTCTGCTACTGCAGAGCTCATCACCTGTGCTGCGGTGATTTCACCTCACTGACGCAGCATCGAATCGCGCTCTCCGCATTGAGGTCAGGAGATCCCTTTGATCTGCTCAAAAGTAACAGATGAGGTGAAAAAGTAAGAATCCAGGCAGCAGTTTTTCTGGAGAGTTTAGAGGAGAAGCAGGAAGATGAGAGACAGACAGGACAGGAAAATAATTCAATAAAAACAAGAAAACAAAACAAAGTGTTGAAAAGTAAAATGTAGGGAATTTATCTCCACTACACGTTTTTACCTGTATAAAACAATAAGTTACACACATGTAATATTTATACATCTGATACAATTCAGATCACCTTCAAAACTCAGTCACATACCCAGGGCCGTTTCAAGACATTTTTGGGGGCCAAGGTAACTCTATTGACCCTGTTCCAGTTCCTCCATCACCACCCACCCTGAGCTCCCTCAATACTGTTTCATACTCTGAGCTGAGTAATCTTGTTGCGAGGCAGAAGCCATCTGGCTCTCCACTTGACGTTCTGCTGCCTTGCCTCTGGAAGGCTGCCTTTCATGCCTTGGCCCATCACTTGGTCAGATTATCAATGGGAGCCTCAGCACAGGTGTGGTCCCAGCAGCTTTGAAAGCAGCAGTTATTCAGCCGACCCTGAAGAAACCTGGTGCTGATGTCTCTGTGATCGCAAATTACAGGCCTATCTTTACCCTGCCCTTTACATCAAAACTGCTTGAGAAAGTCGTTTATCAGCAGCTGGATTCACATTTAGCTGACTCTGATCTGTTTGAGGTTTTTCAATCAGGGTTCAGGTCTGGCCATAGCACAGAGTCTGCTCTACTGAGGGTCCTAAATGACATCTATGTATCACTAGATCAGGGAACATCTGTGCTGCTTCTGTTGTTAGACCTGACAGCAGCCTTCGACACAGTTGACCACGTGATTCTACTCGATCACTTGGAACGATGGGTTGGGATCAAAGGGTCAGCTCTGGACTGGTTTAGATCGTATCTCCACAACAGGACATTCTGCGTTAAACTGGGTGATGTTTTTTCATCTTGGGAGGGGCTCCGCTGGGGGGTCCCACAGGGGTCGATCCTTGGTCCTCTTTTGTTTGCCATTTATCTGCTACCTCTGGGGTCAATCTTTCGTAAACATGACCTATTTTTCCATCTCTATGCTGACGATTGCCAGATTTACTCTCCATTGTGTCAGGAGAAAGGTCACTCTATCCAGTCCTTTGTGTCCTGTATTAATGAGGTGAAGTCTTGGCTAATGTCCAACTATCTACATCTGAATGAGGGAAAGACAGAGCTCATTGTTTTTCACCCCAACAACAGGAATGTGGATCGTTATGTTGATCTTGGCCCTCTTTCTCCCTACTCAAAACCAGTTGTTACCAGTTTGGGGGTGAAACTTGATGCTGGACTTAAATTTGATGCTCACATCAATTCTGTGATCCGGTCCAGTTTCTTTCACCTGAGACGCCTTGCTAAAATCAAGCATATGCTGTCGAGAGCCCACCTGGAGCGGGTACTGCATGCCTTTGTAATTTCTAGACTTGATTACTGCAACTCTCTCTATAAAGGGTTGTGTCAGTCATCACTGTGTCACATACAGGTTGTGCAGAACAGCACAGCCAGGTTCCTGACTGGGACCAGGAAACGGGACCACATTAGTCCAGTTCTGGCCTCCCTGCACTGGCTTCCGGTTTGCTATCGCTCACAATTCAAAATCCTTGTCTTTGTTTATCATTTGTGGGGCATTATGGTGGCCCCCCCATCTAGCCACACTCCTGAACAAACATTCCCCATCACGTGCTCTGCGCTCCTCTGACCAAGGCCTGCTCACTGTGCCTCGTTCTAGGTGTCGTACTCGCGAGGTCCGGGCTTTCTCAGTCCTAGCACCGTCACTCTGGAACCAGTTGCCACCCTCAGTTAGGCTGTCCCCATCTCTGCCAGCCTTTAAGAGTCGCCTAAAAACACACCTCCTCTGCTTGGCGTTTCCTGAACATGTTTGATTTTGGTCCTCTTTTATGTTGAATTTATTTCCCCGTTTTCATTGGTTTACTCTATCCCTTGTTTTACACATTTGTCCTGTACCAGAATGTTTCACCTATTTTGTAATTTGTATTTTGTCATTTGAATTGCTTTTATTTTTGATTTATTCAATATATTTACCTTCTACTGTACCATGTTCAGCGCCTTGGGCTTCCTGACAGGGTTGCGGAAGGCGCTTTATAAATAAAGCTTTGATTGATTGATTGATTGATTGATGATTGATTGAAGAGGTGTGGCCCACCTCACTGGTTCCATTAGACTACTAACTAGCTCAGGGGTCGGCAACCTGTTCCCATCA
The DNA here is from genome assembly GCF_043380555.1 of Nothobranchius furzeri. Taxonomy (NCBI): domain Eukaryota; kingdom Metazoa; phylum Chordata; class Actinopteri; order Cyprinodontiformes; family Nothobranchiidae; genus Nothobranchius; species Nothobranchius furzeri. The sequence goes on along the minus strand of NC_091747.1, from coordinate 42,151,329 downwards.
AAGAGCCATTATTACCAGTTTCCCACAGTAAAGAAAACACTGGGAGCCACAGCAGCCGCGGCGTTGTGGGCGGGGCCTACCCTCAGACAGCAGAGAGCTGCTTTAACCAATCACAACAGGTGACAGCAGCCAGTACCGGTCGCTCGTGTACGTCAGAGTTATCTTTCATAAGACAATAATCAATAAAACGATTTATATAAAGTGGATCCAGAAGTTGTAGCCCATCTCTGCCTACAATATTTTGATATTTTTCACCCTGTTGGTGGTTTTACTGAGCAGATGCCACTTTTGTCATACGTTTCTTTTTAAAACATGTTTAGACTGTTCAGAATACAAATCCAGGCTGTCACGTTTGACTGTTGTCATTAAACTTTGTAGGTGGGGAAGGTCAGAAAAGAATCCGATCATTTTGTTATTCCCTCATTTACAGTGACGGAGATAACGGTGCAGTGCACCTGGCTCTGGTGTTCAAGTTAAATTTAACTATTTTCACAAGAAAACAAAACGGTTAAAAGCAGGGCTTGTGTTGTGTTGACCGGACAGTTCCCGTATTTGACCGTTTATTTTGACAGAGAAAGAATAGAAAGAATTACCCCGACGCATGCAGACAAACTGACATTTTATTCTACGCAAATCGCAGATGTAGCTAAATCACTCAAGAAAAGATTCCCATCTGAACATCTGAGCTGGACACTGCTCAGTGCAGCTCACTGTCAGCGTGTACTACATAAGGTCCACAGTGAGCTGAAGATGTGGAGAGGGGCTTGGAGGGCGTTGCAGAACCAGAGCGCATGCAGGAAGATTCCTCTGACTGAAGCGAGACTTGTCACTTAGAAAATGTTCCCTGATTGTGAAACTTTGGCTGAATAGCGCTTGTTCCTGTTTCCAATGTGGCGACACATCCAGGAGCCGTCTGAGGAGAATCCCAGAATCTCACATCCTCTTCAGCTCAGAAAGCGCCGATATGATTACGCACAAGCGTCTCACAGTACGACCGGGTTAGAACTGTTCAGGTTTACGCAGACAATCTTTACATTTAGAATTGGCATACAGATGTAAAATCAATGCAGTAAAATATAAAGCATTTTATTTAAATATCCATTCATTATTTTACAAGCACAGAGAGCCGCATCAGATGGATGGAAGAGCCGCGGGTTGCCGACCCCTGAGCTAGCTGGTCTACTGGTGGTCTCAGACCTGTCCCAGTTTATCCTCGTTTTATCTACATTTGTCGCTCTGATTCAGGGAAACTTTACTGAGATTTTACAGGAAACCTGACCCTCATGAATGTTTCAAGACATTTTTGTCACCAACAGCTGATGGGTTGGACATTAGACCGCTGTGCCGCGGCGACTGGAAGGAGATTTCAGGAGAAAGATAAACAACCGAAGTTTCTGGTAAAAAGCGTAGAGATGATTTACCAGAGCAGGACTGTGTCTGTGGAGCAGAGCCAGGCAAGTGAACACCGTCTTGTTCTCCTCCTGGTCCTCTTTCAGAGGGAGATGTTTCACCAGAGCAGGGACGACCTGGCAGTGAGAAGAACACCGTCAGACTTCACTTCCTAGAAACAACTAGAACGCGGCTTGGGTCAGAGACCTGCTCCAGGGGCACAGCGTCCACGTTGCCCATGATCATCCTGCAGAGGGCAGCACACAGGTTGTCCAGCACTTTGGGGTCGGACTCCTTGGTCAGCAGGTTGGAGAAGACAGAGAGCATCATGGGGTAGTCTCTGAGGTGCGTTTAGCTAAGGATCAGCTTTATGTGGTTCGGCTGCTTTTACTGAACACAAGCCAGCTTCTGCAAGGATACGATATGATGATGGGTCCAGCTGCCTGAGCCAGGCATCCTAACCCAAACACAGCGTTGTTGCGAACCTCTGAATCACTGTCCCTCACTCCAGCCACCAGGACAGGAAGCAAACGGTTGGACAGTCGTCCTGCAGCTCCCCGACCGCCCTGCACGCTGACGAGAGCTTGGAGGATTTCTGCGATCGTTCCCATGGAAAAGGACCGCTCTGCCACCGTGCACGAGGATTTCTTAGAGAGCGGAAAGCATCGTTGTGAGGAAGCACCTAGATTAATTATGGCGGGAGTCTGCATCAGCGAGCTCAGACTCACGGCTTTGTTGATGATGAAAGGCAGGAGATCATTGAGGAAAGGTGTGAACTTGTCTGCAGGAACACTGGAAACCAGGAGAGGAATTCCCTCTCCTGCAAACTCCTGCAGCATGGCGTCATACTCCGCCTGCAGCACAGCAGAACCCCGTAACGGGATGAGAAAACTCAAGAGCATGACTTAATTTATGACACAACAGGAGAGTTAAATAAGAACAGGAGCGGTACCTGTTGGTCTTCATCATCATCATCGATGCCACCGTCCTGACACGCCGTCTGATTAGACAGAAAACATTTAAATGTCGAGTTCTCTCTGAGGTCAGACTAACAAAACCAGCGGCCTCCTCTCCGACCTTCTTCTTGAGCACGTCACGGATGACGTCGCTGATCTCCTTGAGGAACGAAGGGTTTCTGAAGGTTTCCTCCTTACAGGACTTGATCACATTGTTCATGGTCTCCAGGACGCCCATCACCACCTGTCGCTCTCGCTCCGTCCTCACCGTCTCCACCAAACAAGGAACGACAATGTCCAGTAACTTCTGCAGGGCTGAAGGTTGGATGAACAGGGGGGATTACAATTAGCTCCTCCTTTTTAAAAGACCACAGTTCCAACAAACTAACAATGTTTTACCCTGCTGGTTGACTTCAGAGGGATTTTCAGTCCACACTTTGTGCTGAGCTCGACAAAACTGGCCCATGGCCTCCAGAGCTGCCCTGCGGACGTCCTCATGGGGGAACTGGAGAGGCAGAAGAGGAACCATTTTTCTATAATTTGTAGAGAAACCTCACATGGACACTTGCAGACAAACTTCAGGTTACCGGGGCCAGAAGAGTTTGGTTTAAGAAATGTACCAATTAATAACGCAGAACTGCACATTAGACTCTAGTCTTTAGTCCTGAGAAGATCATTAACAGATAACTAATAGATGAAGCTTAAAGCCTCAGCTAAAATATTAAACTAACCCAGTCCAACTAGAGCCAGCGGTAAAGGGTCACGGTAATGATTTCAGGTTCAGGTGTGCTCACATAGGCTGAGAGTCTAATGTTATACGAGTTTCACAGACATGAATGTCTTTGATGTTGATGCAGTGAGCTTCTACATTTCCTTAGATGTTGATATTGTGGTGCTGTGTCAGTAGCCTGGCCTGCCAGACCCCTCCTCTGTTTAATTCTGCACAGAGAAAGAGTCTGGGAACTCTCCTATTCAAATAACCCCGCCCCGTGGGAATTCTAACCGAGCCAATCAGCGCTGAGTATCGTACGTCACACACCGCAACACTGAGTTTGTCACAAACATGGTGACTGAAGTGGAGTTTGCTGCGGCTCTTTCCTTTGTTCTAAATGATTTGAAAATGTCTATAAAACCACAACAAGTAGAAACGCTAAAAGCATTTCTTCTAAACAAAGATGTTTGTGCTGTCGCCAGACCCTATTTTTATAATACAACTAGAAATCTACTGCGTCGTGCGGGTAGTCAGGATTTCCATCTTTTTTCTGATTGGTCATTTTTGAGCTGCCTAGTCCCGCCCCTCAAGTGCCTCTCTGCCTGTGAGTTACCAGACTCATTCTCTGTGCAGAATAAACAGAGGATGAGTCTGGCAGGCCAGGCTACTGTGTCAAGGAGGCCTGGGTGAAGGGAGCAGCACCACCTGCTGGTGAGTCAGACCCATAACACCAGACAAGCCTGGTAAAAACAAACTGGCCAGTGTTCTGTCGTGTCCCCCCCCCCCCTCCCGTTTATGCTACTGAACTGGAGATTAAAAAAAAAAAAAGAAAAGTGTGTGAGAAGTACGATTTGAAAACAATCCTCCTCTCGTCCACAATAATAATAAAATTATCACCAGAACATGTGTTGATATGTTTATCTGTCTTTAAGTCAGACATGTGGTAATAATATGTTATGTGTGTTAACAGAAAATATCGGCGCTTACACATCTGGGTCAGTACGGTGGGTATTGGACCAGAATTTGGTTTCATCCCTGGGTCAGATATGAGTTATCTGATCTGAGGTGACTGTTTCCCAGGTCCGACTGGGACCGAGGTGACACCACAGACTGATTGGCTGGCTGAAATTCATGCCTACCACCTCCGATTGGCGATCTCGCTCAGTGGGAAAGGGACAAAAGAGCCATGTGTGTGTCCTCTGAGCAGCAAACATCTCCGCATGGAGCTCTCGCCACTGCTGCTCAATGGGAGGAGAAAGCAGCGAGTGTGTGTGTGTGTGTGTGTATCATGCATTAGCCTCCATTGTTACCCGCTCCAACCCTGAATTGGACCAGAATGAAGCAGGAAGTGATAACGCTGACTTTAATCCCCCTACAGCTCTGTCCCTTTATAACCAAACACAAAACTGCTGAGACAGGGTAGATGGACACACACACACATTCCACATAAGGCCACACACACCCGGCTGAACAACCACACTAACTCACATCTTTTAACTCAAAGACCTGCTGGAAGCTGGACTCCAGGAAGGGCTGGAAGGCAACGCTGTGAAGGGAAACAGAGCAGGTGTATAAATGATGTCTGAAGGCTTCGTCCAGGTCTGAGGTAGGCAGCGTTACCCTGTGCTGAAGGCGATCTCTCCCAGAGCGTCACAAGCATCCTCCTTCTCATCGATGAAGGCGTTTTCCACGCTGAACCTGAAACATCCAGAGGAGTCAGACAAGTGCCGACACGGACAGGACACACACAGATGTGAGACGTCCTACCCCGCAGCATCAGGGACATCCGTCTCTGACTCATTCTCCAAAAAGTCTTCACTGTCTTTTCCCTCTTCTTCTTCTTCATCATCATCGTCGTCGTCAAGGAGGACGAACGTCTTGTCCTCTTCCAGGTGTGCCTATAAGATAATGAATGTAAACAGCTTACAGCCCGGATGCTTTACGGCTCCCTGCGTCCCACTCACCATGATGCCTTCGTTGGACTTCAAGGCGAGCAGCATCACGGTTGTTATGGCAGGAAGGTGGGGGGTCAGAGTTTCAGGGCAGACTGTGGAAACTGCCGAGTACAGGCTGTACCTGATTAAAGAAGACTCGTGGTTATTAAAGATCCATTAGTCAGAGTTCATAACTACATCAAAGGAAAAGCAGGTGGTGACACACGTGCAGCGCCTCAAGTCAGGGTCATCGATGGCGTCGGTCAGGTTGAGGCCCAGACGGATGCACTCCGCAGCCAGAGGACTGAAGACGTCTTTGCCAATCGTACGAGCCAGGACGGACAGAGTGTCTGAGACAAACAACTCGTTATTAGCTGGTTTACTTTGAGGTCAGCCGTTCTAACGTTAACAGGAAGTGAATCAGGCAGATGAAGGTCGGTCTTCTACCCAGAGACTGAGACTGAAGAGGCCTCATCTCCTCCGTGGTGGCAGTCAGGAAACCTTTCAGGCTCTCAATAACTGGGGGGAAGAATGGAACCAGCAACTCCTTGGCAGCGTTGGCTGGAGGGGGGTTTGGAGCAAAAGGTTTACAGAGAGAAAACCGTCAGCTCGGGACTCATAACGAGTCCGTATTCCTGAGATCAACCCTCACCTATGGCGCCTATGGCAGACACCACCAGCTCTTTGATCTTCAGGTTTTCTGTGCTGTTCAGAGCAGACAGCATGGTCTCCATCAAGGTGGGCAAGTAGGGCTCAATATCAGCTCCTGTCAAAGACACACCACATGGTTAGAACCTCAGGGAAACCAGTCCATCCTAGAGAAGGTTCTTGTTCCTTCTGCTCACCCAGGTTCTCCATGAAGTTCTCCAGAGCGTAGAACGCTTTAGTGACGTGGCCGACTTTGGCCTCGTTCAGGGAAGAGATGTATCCCAGCAGCAGGGGCATCAGCTCTGAGCAGTACTTGCTTATTTCAGGCTGAGGAGGAGAGGAGGACACACCAATAATCTCACTGCATCACAGAGAAGGTCAGGTGATGCTTCCAGACTCACCTGCAAGTGTTCAGAGAACTGTCCAAGAGCAAAAAGAGCCGCGCCGCGCACCACCTGGTTACTGTCTGAGAGACTCTGGCAAACCGTCTGCAGCACAGATGACAGCATCCTGCAACACACACACACACGAAAGGGTGAGCATGTATCTTAAAGTCTGTAACAAAAAGAGGAAGCTAAGGAGGTGCATGTACTTGGTGCGGATGTGGTCGGCGCATCCTTCAGCCAGCACAGCCAGACACAGGAGACCTCCTTTCTTCTCATATGTGTTTTCACTGGTCAGGCAGGCCTGGGTCAGAGGGATCTAGACACACAAACACAAAGTCAGAAAACTTCGACTCAGTGAAGCTCCAGCTTCAGAGGACCTACCAGATGATGAAACAGCTTCTCTGGTGGCATGTGGAGAGCCATGGTGTCGATCAGCTAAAAACAGATCGACTCATTTTAATATTCACACAATCAGAGTGTACGAGGCAGAAATTCACACACACTCATCTCTACCTGAGCAGCACAGTGTTTCGGATTATCGCTGTCTGAGCTGTCCTCCTCGTCTTCATCGTCTGGGTCCTGTTCACCAGGTGGGGGCGCTGCAGTCAGAATGGGGAACACCGCTTGCAGGATGGGGTTCAGCAGCTTCAGCTTGAGCACCGTCTAGCAAGCAGAAAACATGATTGGTGACGATAAATCTGGCGTTTGATTACTAAAGACAGCCTTCTCAGCTTTGTGACGAAGGAAATGGAGCCCTAACAGCTCGTCACTGATCACATAATTCATCATTTGGCTGACTTACCTTACTCTTCAGCTTAATGAGGAAAGTGATGCAGGAGAGGGCTTTCACTCTCAGGGACTCGCTCAGAGTTTTGTCACTGCTCACCTAAAACACAAAACCTTAAGACTCTTCAGTCATTCTAACAACCAAACCTAACAAGTCTTCATTCTCACCTCCAGGCAGAAGCAAACGATGTCAGAGACATGCGGAACTATAATGGACACCTCGATCTCCATCAGCTCAATGAAAACCTCCATGGCTTCACAGGCTTGGACCTGTGCAGATGTAAATTAGAACATCTGGCGCAGCCAGAAACCCGACCCCCAGCAGGACAGTTACAACACACACCTGGTCTGCCTTGATCAGGTGTTTTAGAGCAACGATCAGACTCGGGGTGACGTTTTGCATCTGCTTCTGCAAAATACACAACAGAATCAGAATCACATCTGAGATTTGTTATGAGCTGTGAGACTGCCTCACCATCTCATCTGTGCCGGTGTAAGCAGTTATAGCCGTGAGAGTGAGAATGCAGTAGTACAGGGCTGCTGGGTTGTTGTGGTCCTGCAGAACAGAGCTGAACAGCTGCAGCAGCTGGCAGTAGTGAGGCTTGAACGGTTCAGGGTTGGATTCTATGACCTTATTGAGCAGCAGGAGGCCCACCTGTAGGACCGAACCACCAAAAAAAAAAAAAAAAAAAAAAAAAAAAAGCCCAGAGAACACACGAGGAGACTTGTTCAGTGAAGGTAAAAGAAAACAAAAATAAACTTGCTCCAGAATCGACAAACCTGTCTGTCATGAGGGTTTGTGCTCTTGGTGGACTGATTGAGCAGTTGCAGCAGGGCGGGCCAGCGGTCCGGCGTTTCATGTTTAACCATGACTGCACACAGCTGGGAGAGGGAGTGCTGCACGGTGTGTCTGCAACGGGTGGGGGGACACCGCGTATGTATATTCAGCTGAATGTAGCCATTAGCACAGTGATTGTTATTTAGATCTCAACACTTACTCAGTCTCCTGCATGAAGGCCTGCAGCACCACTGCCTTTAAGCTACATGAAAACAAACAAAACAATGTGTTATTAAACAAGTGAAGAGTTGTGTTTAATAATAACATTTGTGTCTTCAACACCTCTCTCTGTCATCAGGACTTATCTTCTTCCAGTGTTTCTTCACCCTCAACCTCAGCATCACTGCAGCAGACTGTCGGATCTGCATGTAAACAAACAAGAGTAAACAAACCTTTAAACGTGTGAAGGCTGACAATGCGCCTTCATGAATCTTTTAAAGAATCATCATTATGTAATCAAAGCAGAGCTCAGATTACAGTCAGGCCTCGCCTCCATCCTCCTAAATTATTAACTCACAAAACTATTTAACATGTTTTAGAGGCACCCAGCTCAGCTAGACACAGCTACGACCCTAAATATTAAAATACTGCTTGAAGGAGTTAGAATATTGCTATATGCATTAGTATTGTTTCATATGACGAATGTAATACATTTAAGTGTTTGTTAGAAACCTCAGGGTTATTAATTACTTCATAAAAGCTGTTCCGTGGACTGTATAACAGTAGATCTGTATTAGGTTGACTTTTTGTGATTTTAATGCAGTAAATATATAAATAAAACCAAAATGACACATTTTCAGATGCTTGGACACCTTCATTGAATTTGACCAAAGAGAGATTAACACATAGTTTTGATCCTAGTTTAAAATTTCAAAACGTATAATAACCCTATCTATTATTAATAACAATAATAATGTCTTATTTATGTCCAATTGTCACACATTCAGCCTGACTCCTTGGTAAGTGTTTTATTGGGTGGTGACCTTTACAAAAAAGTCAACAAAACACAAAAAAATTGGTTTTTAGTCAACTGTTTTGCACAAATGACAGGATTTGACCCTCAAAGATTGGTTTATTTATATATTTTGTACTACTTTGAGTGTTTAATCATTCCGGAATTAAGTGATCCAGTAGGATTTAGGTGGCTCTGCCCAGTGTCAACATACCTGAGGGTTTTGAGAGCCACTCATGACAGCACACAGGGCTGGTATGATGGCTGGATCTTTGAAAGCCTGTTTCAGCTGCGCTGTGGCCTGAAATAAAAGAAGTATTTATTAATTAGATAACCAGACTAATACATTATCTCCTTTACAGTCATTAGCTCATACTCGTCCAGAACAGCAGGGCCGTCCACTAACTTAGTTAGCTAACGATTCTTGTTGTTTTCTAACGGTTTAGCCAAGCAGCTGTCATCTTTAACGTATAGTATGTCGATGTCTTTAACCCAGTCATTGGAGGTGTTACCTGCTGAATGACAGCATTGTCGGGCTGTGTCAGCTGTGACAGAAGCTGCTCAAGTTCCGCTGTCATCCTGATGGGACACGATCAACTTAAGCTTGGTTTAAGCTAACCTCAACGGAGCGTTAACGTCTGATAAAAACACCTAACGATGATGAGTGAGCTGTCCCGCCGCGATGAGGCTCACAGGACTGTCAAACATGTAAACTAATCCCTTGTCTTCAGGACACCAGGGAAGAAACGGAGGCAGCAAAAGGAGTTAGAAGTAGTTATCCGGTGGGTTTGGGTGTGACAGACTTCAGTCTCTCTAGCTCGGACTGGTCCAGTCTGCACGCGGACAGAACACCGGCCAGCAGGTCCACGTGAGTTGAGTTCAAGGGACCTCGGATTTTAGAGCTTTTACCAAGACCCAAACAAACAGAGCCCCCTACTGGAGCGGAAGACACAATGTTTATGGTCTTGTCTACCATCTTCATGGTTGCAGCCAATTTTCTGTTTTGTCAGGAAACCTTTTAACACAGCTGCAGTTTTCATACTTTTTCTTTAAAACCAACCACATTTAGGTACTTAGTTACTGTTTCACAAATTTCACAAATTGGTGTTGTCTGCTAAATAGCTCGGCCACAAGCAAGTCAAAAGATTACCATTGAATCACACGTGCACAGTTTGAAAATCATTCAAAATGTGAATTTTCTCAATTTATAAAACCAAAAATATTGTTCTGCAGTCACTCACAAACAGGCGGCCTCCTGGTCGGTTTATTCTACTCTACGTGTACATAACACACGCAGAAACTCAAATATGTGACTATGTGATTATGTTAAATGACAGAAGACTGACTTATTTTACAAAAGTCACAAAAGGTTTAAGACTAACTAAAAAGTATAAAAGATTATATATTAATTTTTAACATTATTGTCCATAATTCACATTTTCAACAATGGTAACCTTTACAATTACTTTAGAAAAACAACATATTAGTCCACTTACATTTTTACAAACTCCATGATGGAAAAAGTTAACTTGAAGAAAGTTAAAGTTAACATTTTATGAACTTTTAAAAAGAAAACAAATATGAAAATTCTCCAAAAAAAAAACATAGGATGATGCTAATTTACATCTGCAACTTCTAGTGCAGAGACAAATTTCCTGGTATAACTTCCCCTAAAAAAAAAAAAACAGCCCAGCTGGTCATCAAAGACATCCTCTCACCACATACCTATGCTAATCCATGGCACACCTGCACCGCCCCACCAGCTCGTACTGCATCAAACAAACCCTGCAAGACCAAACAACACTTAGGGATGCAAATGTCCCCAATAAGATCACTCTTCACATCAATTCACCACTAACAGAGTCATTATCACACCAATGTAGGCCAGGAGAAAGGAAAACAAGCTCAGGAGGACAACACACACAAGCTAATCTGAATCATCTTTGTGAAAAGACACAAAGACAAGGGCCAAGCAAAGTTCCTGTAAACATGTCCAGGAGCAACCTGGAAGATCTGTTTGTTTGGGGAGATGCTGCAGGGAGGAGTTAAAACCTCCCTGCAGATGCAGGTTTTTAAAAAGTCTAACCCCAAATAGTATCTACAAAACCTAAACAATTATTTTACGAGATAAAATTGTGAGGACAAAAGAAACTGTGGTCAATATTTTAACGGCTCAGGACAAAAGAGGAGGTAAACTTTTGTGTTGCTGTAAGTTTCACGAGTCAGTGTTTGCAGTGTGGAAATAAATGAATTTAAATGTTAGAAATTAATTTAGAAACACAGACAAAAATAAGAGAAAACAGAATTTTGTTATTCAAAGTAACATTTACAGATATAATATCTAATGTAAGTTAGAATGAAACAAATAGAGGTCATAAAGAGTTGTTTAGCACTTTTTGAGCAGCAACCTGATATCCAGTTCAAAGAAGAAACGGAATCTAATTATCAAATTTAACTGAAACTATTGGAACTTGAATTAAACTGATCAAGTTGGGTTTATTTTCCTTTCTTAATTTCGATTTTTTTTTTTTGTGTTAAAATGTGACACGTGACTGACCCTACCTGCGCAGATGCCTGATGGATGACGGGGATTGGCTGAGGTGAGGCGCGCGCCTCCACCCTCACACCGGCGCTTAAAACCAAGAGGCGGAGCTACGGCCGCGCGCAGATTTTAAACCTACCGGTTTGTTTTCACGTCAGTCTCCGTTTATTTCATTCGGACTTTACCACCGCGCCATGTTTTTAATTCTCAGCAACACCTGCTGAGGTATTTTAGCGGTGTTTCTTTTTTATCGAGAGACTCAACGTTTAGCAGAAAAATGGCGGACTGGAAGAATCAGACAACTTACAACTATAACCACTCTTACCACGCGTATGCCTACGGCGTCGTGTATACGCCCGAACAGAACTCCGGCTGGAGCCAGAGCGCCCCTACGGATTTCAGCTATAATTCCGGGACAGCACAGGCCTGCTACACCGCCAGCAACGCCGTTCAGACCGAGGAGGGGTCCCCGGGGGTCAGCTCCGGTTCTTACACCGTGAACGGGCAGCGCTATCAGGGTTCGGGTCTTGTCTACGTCGGTAATCCCCAGACAGGTCACCTGCTGCTGGCAGCTAGACCCTACCGGACTGCTGCCCTTGAAGCTTGGGGTAACCAGGCGGAACGGGCCAGGCAGGACTCTGTCAGCGACTCGGAGGCGCACACCTCACCCAGTGAGTGAGCTAGCACTGCCAACAAAGCTAACGGAGCTTTTCAACAGGCTGATAAAACGTCTTTGCAATAATTGTTGCTTACATGTCCACGCTGAACAGTAAAAATGGCCTCTTCAAATTTGGCCCGTGAGGTTCGGTTCAGCTCCATTCTGGGTGGAAAATGGTTTGCAGTCATCCCGCCAGTTTGGCGTAGAACACACGAAGGAGCGACATCTAGCGGCAGAGTGGTTGATTTGCACCAACAAATTGATTTAGGTCAATTTATCACGTCATGTTTTCTGATAATTCCTGCTGGAAACCCTCATGAAGAACTTATGACGTTTAATACCTCCAGTCTATAGATTGTTTTTTCCCCAATAAGGACCGATCTACAATAAAACGATATTGTTGATGAACCTTTGCAGTTCATTGATCAGTAAAACTGTTCCTCTTGGTTCAGATTATTGGAGCTCTGGCAGCAGCCGTGAAGTTGGCTTTCCCCAGACGGACCCGTCTCTGTGGATGCAGAGAGCTGTTGCAGGAGGCAGCGAGGATGTTTCCAGCTCTCTCATGGATGAGCCCCAGACTTTTTCCACTTCTGAGAACATGAGCACCAATGATCCAACTCGTCTTGCTGCACCCCAAACTGACTTGAACTGTCCTCAAAGCCCCGCTGCAAATAAACCTACATCAAAGGTTCGCGTTGCCTTCTCAGGGGCTCAGATGAATGCTCTTAGTCAGCGCTTCAAAATTCAGAAGTACCTCACTCCTAAAGAGATGAAGGACTTGGCAGAAAAGATTAATCTGACCTACAAACAGGTGAGTGACTACATTTACTTGTGCTTTGAACAGCCATGATCTCATTGTTCTTTTACAGGTGAAAACCTGGTTTCAGAACCGTAGGATGAAGCTCCGGAGACTTCAGAAGGATAACAACTGGCAGTTGGAGTTTTCTGGCCAAAATAGAGATGGATCGGTGTATGCACCTACATTCTCCAGCATGCCCTCTCCTGTGAGTAACTCAGCTTAAAATATGTGTAACTGATTTAACTAACTTTGTGGTCTGGTTTTGATGTTTTTTCTTAATTTATCTTGGTGTGTTTCAGTATTCAGACGAAGGATGTCCTCCACTCAGGCAGCATTGCAACCAGCACGCGCTGAAGGCCTACTACCTGGCAGCTGGATCTGCTGGTTACCCACCCTGGTCTGTTAACTTGCCTCAGGCTGCCATACCTCATGTGAACAGGCGGTCTGGGGCACCTGCCAGCAGCCACCTGGAGCCGAATCTCTATGCATTCAGCTCTGTGCGCAATGAGAGTAAGGATGGAGAGCCGAGAAACCGCCAAGGCCCCCCCTTGTTGTACGCCAACCAATAGCTGCCTTGTTAGCCGAGGTTTTGTCCTCAGGCGACGTGCACGTGTTCCTTGTACTTTCAAATGTTCAAAAGCATTTCTTCCATTTTTAAACTGCTTGGTGTTTTGTGACAGCAACAGGATTAATTTTGCTTTGCAGTTTTGTAACGAGTGCGTAAAACACTTTCCAGTGTATTTTTTTAAAAATACATGTGTTCAATTTGAAAAGTCGTTTTGTGATCTTTGGTGTTTGGTTGACCTTTAGCCACAAGGTTTTCGTGTTAAACTCTAACCAGGTGTGTGCTAATTAGGTGACATTAACAGGGTTTATATTAAAAAGCATTTTATTGAAAAGGCTATTTACATCAGAACCAGCGTAGAATACATGGATACAATTACAATATTGCGCCCATCACCAACATTTTGCAAAAGCAAAAATCTACAAGGCATCCTTCCTTCCTTTCATCCACTGTGGGGAGTCTCCCTCAGACCAGTTCTAGTAATAATACTCGCGTGTTTAATAAATGTACTCTACATGTTTTTGGAGGCGATACAACCAGTCTAGAACATTTTGGTCTCACTTGGCTTACATACACACTTGATTAGGTACCAGCTCTGTAGTGTTTTACTCCCCCAACGTGGAGACATCGTCCCTTTTCACCAACATATTTACTTAAATCTGCTTTAATCCCAACTCTTCCTTATTCAGCCATTTTACATACTCTTCATTTTAAGTTAAAGGCCCCTGTTTCTTCTCCCGTTAACACAACCGGAGACGTGTGTCTGATGGAGACGGTCCGCGTCGAATCCCGGCTTTAATCCATCTTGAGGTTACGGTAGATGTAGCGGATGAACGTCAGCGAGGCCCAGAACGACACGCTGCCCAGCATCAGAGAGAAGACTAGCGCTGTGAGCAGCGAATATCCGAAGAACTCCGTGCTTTGCACCAGCCCACTCATGGAAGACCGATTCCGGTAGTAGAAAACTGAGTAGACGAAGATGAAGAGGCCCGTGGATCCAGTGCTTAGCACGCTGCGCCACCACCAGCGGTAGTCCTCACCAGACAGCAGGAAGTACGTCAGCGCCACGGAGATGCAGGCACCCACTGAGAGGAGGATGGCGTAGACGCACAGCAGGATGCCGTAGAGGGTGTAGTGCTCTCTGCCCCAAACGGTGGCAAAGATGTAGTACAGCTCCACAGAAATGGCGCTGAGGGAGGCGTTGGAGTAGAGTTCAGTGTGAAGCTTAACACTTGTGATGTTCAGATTCAACATTTCCTCACCTGAACGGCAGGAAGCCACCGATAGCCATGTGTATAACGGCGTGCTTGTACCAGGGCTGCTTGGGGATCTGCCGGGGGATGTTACGTGTGCGGCACGGCGCCTGGAAGTTCCCGGCCCGATTCTTTCCCACGATGCCGCCGATGACGGTGAGGGGGAAGCCCACCAGCACCCAGGCGCCGAGCAGGAGGAGCACGGTGGTGGCGGGCAGAGCCTGAGTTGAGCCGCTCCACCAGTGAACAGAGTTCACCACGCTCCACGTCAGGAAGAGAGGAGCTGGAAACCGGGTTAATAAGATGTGTTATCAGCGTTTCCAGTGGACAACTGGTGTGATTAAAGCATTAATCATTTATTAGAGAGCTGTATTTAAACTCTTTCAGCTGATTAAATAAAAAGTAAGTTCCATAAACTCATTGGCCAATTTAATTTGTTTTGTTGACAAACACCCTCATCTGCACGATTCCTATTGGCTAAAGCTAAATAAATAGATGCTGAGTTGGCAAAAGCTCTCAGCCCTGAAAAAGCATCACAACTCATTTGCTGCAGAAGCAAAATCACCAGGAAATCAAATAAAAGGCATTGATGTTCATTCTTTCACCACAGACTCAAACCGGGCAGTGTGACTAAACATAACAGCAGTGAAATCGTCCAGCATGTACTGCAAGACTTATTTCTGGAATGATAAGAATCAGTACCAGTAAAACTTTTATAATACCTGCAACACAGCAAACATGGACCCTGACAATGTTTTATTTGCTTCTGAAAAGATTAAAAACTTTCAAAGTATTTCTTTCCTTTTAGAACATTTTCTGAGATAAAATCCTCAAAGCTCAGCACGTGTGCGAACAAGTCATCTGTTGAACCTCAGTCGATTTCCACCTGTCAGCTAAGAAAATAACACCAGTGCATCTCTCTTCAACGGTATTTTAGAGCGGCTGAGTACACTTTGTGGAGTTTTTTTATTACGGAGAACCAAAAAATAATGTCATGTGGCATCAGATACTTAAAAAAGCTCTCCAGCAGGTAAAAAAGTGGTTTCTTTTACTATAACATGGATTTTTACAACCATAAACCAGCAAAGGGAAGATGAATTTTAGCCTAGGACTTCATGAAATTAGCATTGCTTGTTTTGCTGCTGAGTTTCCATTTATTGGTGAATATTAAGCATGTTTTTGGAACAACTTTGTTGGATTCAAGCTGTGTGAGGCATAATAATAATAATGTGTCACCCTCTAGTGGTGATACATGGTTAACGCATCTGAAAACAGATCAGCCAACACAAGAGTTGTGAACTATTAGAATTATGAGCAATGCGGCTATTTTTAATACATTCATGATGTGAACACTCTTCTAATCTGTGTTTCTCCTGAAAAACTTTTGTTTTCGACTAGAAAAATGAAAAAATAATGATTAAACACATTTGAGACTAATGTTTAGTGTGTGTTTTTATGTTTCTTTCTTCCTGCTTGAACAATTTTGCTGTTGGTTTAAAAAACCAGGAATGTGACTCAAAATTACAAACATTCTACAGATTTATCAATTTTATTTCAAATAAACCATAATTTATTTTATTTATCTGCCCATTAACCATCATTTTGTAAGGAACCAAATGGTTAAGACATGTGTTAATAGTACAAATTGTACAGTACAAGATTAAAACAGCACCGGCGTGAAGGTTAACAGTGTAGAAATAAAGTGTTGCAAGATAAAAATCTAGAAGATGAATAACATGTGGGGTGAGCCAAAGGTGAGGTGGAATGTCAAGACGCTCACCTGAGAAGAGAGAAGACGTGAGGATGATGTTCCACACCCAGCGCTGGCCGTTGATCTGAGTGTAGAAGCTACACGAGACGTACCCCGACACGCAGCTGGTCAGAGCGTACAGGACGATGGCCGCAGAGTTGATGGCGCCATGGCGATGTACGTTGAACCTTCCCAGCAACGCCATGATGATGATGGCTGAGGCAAACAGGTGTGTTTTAGAATTCAACAGGGTGTTTTTTGGGCTGTTTGACGCAAGACTCACCGGTGGCGAGGGTTAGGAACTGAGCTCCGACTCCCAGCACTGCGCACAGCAGGCTTTTGAAAGGAGGAAACCTGAACACGTCCGTGTGGATGATCTTCCATCCGTTATCTCCTTGGTCCAGATCATCACAGCCGCCCTCCTCTTCCACGTTATACCTGCAGGGATCACAGACGTGCATCAGAGCCTGGCTGAGATGCCAGCGAGATTAAAATCTCTGCTCACTAACCGAGCAAAGTCGTTCTTCAGGACCCTCATGAGGATGATGATGACGAAGCCCAGCAACAGCACCACTAGCACCAGAGAGTTGATGATTGACAGCCAGTGGATCTCCAGGGTTTTAGGGAAGAAGGAGTAGTCTCGGAGGCGCTCAGCTCTCCGGGCGTAGGGCAGACTGGACTCATACCAGTGCACGCTGTAGGTGTGTGTGACCGTCAGGCTGCCTCCCCCGACTCCCATGCCACCCACCGCAGCACCCGCCCCCTCCTCCAGGGGGAAAGGCTTGACGTCTTTCACCGAGACGTTTGCGAAGATCACAGATTCGCCGTTGTACTCGATGTTGAAGTCCAGGTGAGTCCACAAGCCCACCTGGTAAAGGTCAAAGGGGTCGACAGGTTAAAGGAAAGAGATCAGCACAAACAGCCGACCTCACAGACCAGATTCCTCCTCTCACCTTGTGGCTGTGAGGCAGGAAGCCGCTCTCCTCGATGTAGCCCACAAACCCCCAGATGGGTATGTCATCCAGGACAAACTCAAAGTAGTACAGCTCCTCGATGGCCTCGCGAAGCTCGTCCACCTGACGCGCACAAGCACCAACAAGCGTTTCAGAGTTCATAAAAGTTAGTCAACAAAAAACTTTAAAAAAAAACTGCAATTTCTGGAATTTTAAACACGTTGTTGGCAAATTAAGGTGCGTTCATGACGGAGTCTATCTCCTGGAAATGACCTGTTTTTCGGACAGAGTGAGCTGGCAGAGGACTTTCTTCCCCACGTTTTCTCCGAAGCGGATGTGATACAACGACTCTGCCATCCTGTCGCCATCCAGCACTTCTCCCAGACTCAGGGACTTGTGGTGCACCTGCATTAAAGGGTGACGATGATTATGTCAGAAAAATGAGCTCAGAACAGAACCTAATGCAGTTAGACTGAAAACAGTCAACCTTCATCACTGATAGTTTGGTGCTAGACGACAAAATATAATTTTCTTAAGCTACAAGGAGTTCAAACCTTCCGCAAAAAGAACAAAACACATCTTATTTTGAAATCTGTCGAAGCATAACACAAACATAGATAAGGACTGATACAATATGACCCATGAGCATTAGGCAGGCACCATCCCTTCAAGTCTTTAAGTCTCGTTTAAAGACTCATTTTTATTTGATTGCGTTTTAGCGCTAGGGTTCTTTGAATTGCCCTGACATTATGGTTTTAATTCTTCTTCTTTTTAACCCAGATGCTTGATTTTATTTTGTCCACCATTTGTTTTTGATCGATTAGTCTTATTTCCGTTATCTCTCTTTATTTGTAATATTGTTTGCTTGATATTTTATGATTTTATGTTTTTATCTTGCTTTTATGCCCATGTACTGGGAATGTTTTTCTTATGATGATGCTGTTCAGCACTTTGGGCTTCCGATAACGTTGTGGAAGGTGCTCTACAAATAAAATTTGATTGACTGATCATCGTCAGGAGTTTCATGAAAAGCTTCTGATCAGAGAAACTGAGTTTACATCCTTCATTATTAAGAAACTTAAAGCTTATTTTGCTGTTTTCTTTTAATAAATCTCACAAATTCACACTATTTTATTTAGACTCCTCCCCAGCACCCACATTTCTCTGTTACGCAGTTATCTCAGCTGGATTTGACCCCTGGATGGCGCCAAGGTGCTTCATTTTGCTGCTGCTGGTGATATTTAAGCTCTTAAATAACAGAAAAAATGATTAATGACCATTTAATGAACTGAATGATATTTTTAAATTAAAACAACTTGAGTTTAAAGAAATGAAAAGGTTTACAGTCCACATACACACAGTAATTATATGCATTCATAAGAAAACATCAAAGTAAGCTGATATGCACTCATCCTGTTAGCACCAAGGTAACAAGCAACATATCATCTAACATCTCTCGATACATGACATCTTTTTATTGCTGCAGTCAGATAAAATTACACCTTAAATAAAATAATGAATGCCTCCTTTCTCTGTGCTGCAACACACTAATTACATAGAAACACAGATCAAACACTGACCTTTTCCGGTCTGCACACAGGTAAGGTGTAGTAGTGATACGTCTCCTGAGGGTTGTGATATGGACCTACTTTATTGACATAAAGGGTCACATTGTCGCCCAGCTTGTGGCCCGCTGCCCAGCCGACCAGGACCAGGATCAGGACACAGACCGGAGCCATCGTTTACTGGTATCACAGCGCGTAACCCCTGTGGGTCAGAGGGCATGCTGAATTTGAGTCCCACTTCATGTTTGCATCTCACAACAATCTAATCTAGAACTGAGAGGCCGTGAGTAACCAGCAGTGCTCTTCTTCACACTGGATGGATGAACGAATCAAGACCCAGATAGTGATTTAAACTTTAGATCATCCTAAAAACAAGTTTCTACTCAGCTATCTGGACTCATTTAAGATGAATGTTTTGAAGCATTTAATTTGATTTAAAATAGATAAGATTAAATTTAGTTAAAGGGAGGACCCAGAAAAGGAATGTTAAAGACAAATAAAAGTCGCCGTATTGTAAAATATTACTAGGAAATGACATTTCGCCTACCAGACAGAATCTTGAAGATTTTAAGATTAAAAAAATAAGACCAAAGCCAAGCAGATCACAATAGCTTTGTTTATGTTACTCTGTAAAAACAAAGAAGCTTCCCTCTGTGACAAAAGGTGAAACAGATGTTAGACTAGTTCCCAGAATGTGACTTACCAGTCTCGCTGTCGTGTCACTCCAGTCCCGATGCGTCCAAACCAACAGAACCAGTCCGTCCGCCGGGCTCCTGCTCGGGCTCCGGGCCCCAGCAGCGGTCTCTTCCGCGGGGCTCACTCACAACCCACGCACACAACGGACATCCTACATGCAGCCTATATAATAACCACCGCGTCCATATCCGGGTACACTCGGTATTTTCGCCGACACACGAGAAAACTGCTCCAACACGTCACCTCAAGAAATAAAAATAACGACGACTCAGTTTGGTTTTCCGGGGGTGGGCGGAGAAAAAAAGAAAAAAAACACACGAAACGACACCGGAAACTTGGGACTGGGGATGTGTTTCTCTTCGTACGCAGTTAAAAGTGTTATTTGTAATCGTTAAAAGCACTAAACCCCTCAATTAAACCGTTTAGAGCTCATAGCATGGCGACTCCACTGTTTTACAGGACGAACCGGATTTCCTTCAACACCGATGAACCAATCAGGTGTTTGTTTGATGCTGCTGCTCGATCTCCAGCCAGTTTAATCGCACCCGCATCATTGATGTGCGGATTGAATGTGGACAACGTTCTACAGTTCTAGTATTAATGCCTGCAATTTGATTTCCCGCGAGTTACACGCAGATTCTCGCGCTCGATAAGTCCGAGTGGTTAAACTACGTTTTGCTAACTGGTGAGGACTATCAGAACTGACGTTATTTCATCAATTCAACCTCTTATGTAGCGTGTGTATCGTAATGAAACCCCCCAATTGAACGTAGCTTCCAGTTACTGACTGTAGAGTCATCTAAAAGTCGTGGTTTGATAGGTGTTGACTCGTTAGCGTATTCTGATGTGCAAACACATTGTCTTGCTGTATGAATGTGACACTGTGTGCCGCTGCATTAATACGTTGAGTTTATTTCTGTTTTCAGATAAATCACCATGGGAATACACGGACTTGCCAAGTTGATCGCTGACCATGCCCCTGGTGCAATTAAGGAACAAGACATAAAGAACTACTTTGGTAAACGTGTAGCTCCACTTTACCTTCGTTTAAATGATTAAGCACTCCAAAAATGAGAAAATACTCTAGTTATTCTGTGTGTCTAAATAAAATTTTAACTTTTTATTTACACGAGGCCTTAAACATGATCGCAAATGTTCACATTTTCTTGAAAAGCCTAATGTCTTTCCTAAATTACACATTTCAGGCAGGAAAATTGCCATAGATGCTTCCATGTGCATCTACCAGTTCCTGATAGCTGTTCGACAGGATGGGAATGTTCTGCAGAACGAAGAAGGAGAGACTACAAGGTGCAGTGTAAACAACAGGGACTCATTCATGATATTTATGCGATTTAAAGATAAACTAGCACTTGAAGCAATTGCTTTTAACTACAAGGCACTTTTGTCATTTATTCTTCCGTAGCCACCTGATGGGAATGTTCTACCGTACAATCCGCATGTTGGAGAACGGGATCAAGCCTGTGTACGTGTTTGATGGAAAGCCTCCACAGCTCAAGTCAGCCGAGGTCAGTATGAACCCAAAGCCTAAACGAATTCTCTACAGTGTGACATCAGAGGAGGAATAATAATAAAAACGGGTTTATTTTTCATTCTCATGTTGATTTTTACCTTTTGTCAGTTTGTAATTTCTGTTTTTCATCATTTAGCTGGAGAAGAGAGGGGAAAGGAGAGCAGAAGCAGAGAAGTTACTCGCTCAAGCCCAGGAAATGGGTAAATGTTCCGTTTTTATTCCGATAAGTGAATTTTAAACCACTCTGGACATTACACAGTTTCTTTTACAACTTTATCACGTTTTTCCTTAAATCAGGGGAACAAGAGAATATTGACAAGTTCTCCAAGCGGCTTGTAAAAGTCACCAAGCAGCACAACGATGAGTGCAAACAGCTGCTGACACTGATGGGAGTGCCTTACATCGAGGTAAAATAAAGTTTTAACTCTTAACACGTAGAGTCATAATCAAGCATTTAAACCCCCAGATAACCAACAAGTTGCTTTAGTCCTCATATTTTAGACAAATTATCTTCTTTAGCTGTGATTATTTTGTTTAAATTTTAGGATTCTGTTGTTTTTCTCCTTTGTCGGGTTTTATTTATTTTAAATAAACTGGAATCAGAGTTTGGAGGAGATCTACCAGAGGAAGTCACATTCAGCTGAGCTGTTCTTTTTGGTCACCAGTGAAATGCTACACCAGTCAGGAGATCCTTGTCTTATTATTTAGTCAAACACAGTTTGAGGAAATATCTTTTTAAAAAATCAACATTGTGCATGTTTGTTGTTTACATAACGTATGCAAGGTTTGTATTTTTAATGCTAGGGTTGAGATCTTAAAGGTAGTGGCCAGACTCGGCATTAAAATTGTAGAAATACAGTATAACTACACTTTACCATCAATATAAATATGAACTGGGTTCAGTTTTTGATTTTGTTAAAGAATTTAGTCATAAATCATTACAGAAAATCAACATTCTCTTCTCCAGGCAGCGAAGAACCGTGTTTTGCATACATCGTTCACACACACGTCATACTAGGGGGTCAAACTGGGGTGACGGTGGCACAGGAGTTAAGTGCTCGACCCGTAATCTGAAGGTTGCAGGTTCGAGCCCCGCTCAGTCTGTCGCTGTCGTTGTGTCCTTGGGCAAGACACTTAACCCACGTTGCCTGCTGGTGGTGGTCGGAGGGACCGGTGGCGTCAGTGCGCCCCAGGGCAGCTGTGGCTACATTGTAGCTCATCCCCACCAGTGTGTGAATGTGTGTGTGAATGGGTGAATGACTGATTGTGTTGTAAAGCGCCTTGAGGGGTTCCAGGACTCTAGAAGGCGCTATATCAAATACAGGCCATTTACCATTTAGGTAGCTGCTGTTGCTAGCATGGGTAAATCGGTGTATTTTGTTTACTATCGTCTTCCTGATTAAAACAGAAAATTGTTTGATCTAAAATAATAACCTACATCTATAAATCCATTTGGAACCGCACCGGTACTTCTGGACTCCTGCAGGCGAGTCCCGTTAGCATGACTGCTGCAGCACTAACCGTGTTAGCTCCGGCAAAGAACAAGTAATTTGTGAAAGCTACGAGACACACACACACACACACACTTGCACATATAATCTAAATGATGATCCCCATTTTTCAACAATAGATCCTCCTATAGGACCGGTAGAACCTCCGTGTCATCCTGGATTAGAAAACAACAATCCAAGCTAGCGAGTTAGCATCAGAAAGTTTAATTCTGGTAAGAAATCGGTTAAATATTTTCCAATGTTATATCAATAAATACACACAGCGGTAAAGCTGGCAACATGTTATTTTACTCATCTGTAGATTACTGAATTATATTGGGACAATATGGAGAACTTAACTGAAAACTATCAGTGGAGCACAGGCTTGAAATCTTTAACAAACTTTAACAAACGGAACCGATTTTGGTTCAGAAGACAAACAGAATCCTCCCCGGTGTCTTAATCGGGCCGCGGGTTGGTCCAAAGCATTTCTGCACCTCCGGTTCTGATCTCCAGCTGCCGGGCACGGAGTTCGGTTGAACTTCTCCGGTAATCCAATAGCCGTCCTCGTCGCCGTATCCCAGAGAAAAAACATATCTGACCGACTAGCAGAGGCTTCAGAAGCTACATCAGACTGATGACACAATGTTCTCTGCTAAAACGCTAACGCAGAAACACCGGAGTCGGGCGTTGTTTACTGCAGCTGTTTCAGCAGAGCGCCTTGTGAAACGTCACCAGGTGCCCAGGGCTTAGACCGGAAGTTAGTTTCTGTTTTTCCCGTGCCAGTAAAAAACATCAGATTTTCTTAAAATTCCAGCCGTGAAAATCCAAAAACCTTTTTCATCTGAGGTTTTAATACTTCTTTACACAGAGGAATTTTGCTTCTGGCCGATATCTTTAACACACCAGGCCTATAATAATGATTCTTTTGGCTAGCTCTGGTTCATTATTTAGATTTTTACGCTGATAAATGGATATTTTCTGTTTTCTAAATAAAGTTTAAATGACCATTTGTTTGGTGTAGGCTCCATGTGAGGCGGAGGCCACCTGCGCCGCTCTGGTTAAAGCAGGAAAGGTGTTTGCCACGGCAACAGAGGACATGGACGGTCTTACCTTTGGGACAAATGTCCTGCTCAGACACCTCACTGCTAGTGAAGCCAAGTATGTACCACCAGTTCCTGATTTAAGCTTTGCTGTAGAGACAGTTTCTGTTTTATGCATGATTATTTTCTGTTTCAGGAAACTTCCCATTCAGGAGTTCCACTTCAATCGCGTCCTGCAGGACATTAGCCTGACCACTGAGCAGGTAGGGCTTTACTTTTTCTCCTAACAGGATAGAATATATCATGCATGAGACTAAAATCTCTCCTGTCTCCAGTTCATAGATCTATGCATTCTGCTGGGTTGTGATTACTGTGGCACCATCAAGGGAATCGGACCCAAGAGAGCCATCGACCTGATCCGACAGCACGGCTGCATCGAGGAGATCCTAGAAAACATCGACTCCAGTGTGAGTTATTGTTTCCTCTCATCCCATCTTAACCGGAACTTATGTAGTCAGACCAGCTTCTGAATCTGATTCCTACAGAAATACCCCACTCCGGAGGACTGGCTCTACAAAGAAGCCAGGAATTTGTTTCTGGAGCCAGAGGTGGTAGATTGCTCCTCAGTGGAGCTGAAGTGGAACGAGCCCGACGAGGCGGGACTGATCCAATTCATGTGCAACGAGAAACAGTTCAAGTGGGTCAAAAGTTGACTTTCCTGTCCCATTCTTCACCGAGTTTGATTGTCTTTGTAGATCCTGTTCACTGTGCTTAATGCAGCTGTTCTTACAACGTTTGACCATTAGTCTGTGCTGTTGGCCTGTTTTATGTCATGTTTAGTAGCTTTTATCTTTTTGGGAGAGTTCATTCACCGCTTTACAGCAAATCCTCCCACATTCCTTATTATTATTTATAAACACAATTTAACCCATATGAAAACACTTTAAAATGATTATAATTAGGTTTTTATTGATTTTAGTCGTCTTGATCACTAATCTTTGTGTTTGCAGTGAAGACAGGATCCGTAACGGCTGTAAGAAAATCCTGAAGAGCCGACAGGGCAGCACTCAGGGGCGACTGGACTCTTTCTTCACCGTCACTGGATCCCTGTCCTCAAAACGAAAGGTATCCCCTCAGATCCTTCAGCAGCCATTAAGTGTTTTATCTCTGCTTCAGTGAGCAGTTTTATTTTTGTTTTCTCAGGAACCAGAGGTCAAAGGATCAGCAAAGAAAAAGCAGAAAACTGGAGCCACTCCTGGCAAGTTTAGAAAAGGCAAATAAATAAAAATCAGATGCATTTGAAGTGTTTTTGTTATAAATACTAGATATTAAATAAGGATTTTAACTGCAATGCAGAACGATTATTTCAACTCAAACTTTGTGCTTCAAATAAAAAACAAACTTTTGTAGAAAACATGGTGTGCTGATGTGTGTTTTAGTGAATGATCACAGAAACTCACAAAAGAACAAAACTGGTGTTTACGTGGATGCAAAAAAACAGACTTTAATGCTTTTATTCTGAAAGGTTTACCTATGGGTGTAAAATAACCCTTGGGTAAGTTTGTGTTTTTCAGGGAGCTCCGTGATTTATTTAAGAGTTTAAAACCATAGTAAGCAGATTTTTCATATTTTTAAATCATTTTGTTGAGCCAGTTTGTGCTAAAATGACTTTACAGGGTTAATGAAATGTCACTCACATTCCCACTGCCCTTTGTGACCAGAATACCCCACTTGCAACTTCAGAGTGCCGGTCTGCTCTCTGTTGTACTTAGGAAAAGTGGAGCTGACACCTGTTGCTGGAGTGTGTTTCTACGTTTGATTTAGGGATACCACCGATACCGATACTGGTAGCGGTAAAAGTTAACCAATATCAGGAACCGATACCAATGCAGTTGTCTGAAAGTGGCTTCACTATAACTTGTCATTTCCATTCACCTTATATTTTAGTTTTGTGATCATTTGTATTAATATATTTTATTTTTTATTTACCTCACAGTCTTCCTGTTGAAAGCAGAGAAGAAAATAAAACCTGTATTCCAATTCATTGCATTTTTGTGGTAGAAGTATCTGTATCGGCGAGTACTCAGATCCAAGTATCGGGTATCATATTGGTTTGGGAAAAATTGGTATTGTTGCTTCCCTAGTTTGATTTGTTTAAGTGATGAGCCACTCCTGTAGAAACTACTAAAGTCTGGATGATGAGTGGATGATGGTAACATCATAGATTAACTAATATATATATATATATATATACTCGACATGTCTCTATATATATATATATATGTGAGAATGTAGAGCAGCCAGAAGGTCTTCAAGTTGAAAGAAGTAGAGGCAAACTGCAGCACATGGACATTTTTCCTTGAGAGCCAAAATGCTTCTCAGGCATTTATTTCACTGCTTTCCTTTACAAATCACACAAAAAAAACCTCAAGCCTCCACCTGGCTTCCTTTAAATACCCCAGAAAATCACACCTGCAAACAATCAGCCCCAATCATCAGTGCTCCAACATTAAATCCAAAAGGAAATAAACATCCCCATAAATGTACCTAAATGTTAACATAAACAAAAGACAAAACTGTTTCTACAATACAAGAAACATTTTCACACTAAGACCAAAGAAACAAATCCCATTTCCTTTGGTTTGTCCAAATGAAGCAGCCAATCATGGGATGATCACAACCTGCCCTGGATACAAAGCAAACATGAAATCCCAAATGGTAACTACATCCACACCAGTGCAATATTCACATTTATGTCTGGTTAAAATATCCCCCATCACAGTGCCAGCAGGACACAGATATAAATTACAGGGGGCGAATGGGAAATCATCCAAACCATTTGTCACTATATATATATATATATATATTTCTCGAGACCTATATTGTTCAACCCTTAATGAAATAAACAGAATATGGAACGTATTCCAGTGGGCTACACCTTGGTGCTCAATTCCGATTTTTTGAGTAAATCAGATTTTTTGTGTACAGTCAGTACACGTATACAAATATGTGTACTTACTGTAACGGAACAGCTCTGGGTGTCATCTGTTTCAGATGTAATGTCTTTAAAGCTTGGAAAATTTCTCTGTGGCAAAGATTAAACCTGCTTTCTCTTCAGGCATGATTTACAACGATGTTTAGTTTTATTTTAGTCTTGTGTAACTGTTGGTTTTGCAGCCAACTGAAGTAACTTTGACGCGACCGTACATCCCCTTTCTCTTTCTTCCGTCTCTCACCCTAGAGGTGGGTTCTCAAAAAAGATTGCACGCTCAGACCATTAGACGTCCGTTGGTGAGACACTTCTTGTCCTGAGGTTAGTTATCTAAAACACTCTATATATGTTGTGTATACGTGTGTGTTGCTCTAATAGATTTGTGATTTAGATTGTTTTATTTGAACTTTATTAGAAACAGAAAGCTGCTGACAACTTTTCCAACTGTTTTTATGTCCTTTTATTAAAAGACACCCATCATTGCTGCACATGGTGGAAACAGGAGAGCTGATGATTGATTACCACTTACTCAAGTTATTATAAATGATTCATAAATGTGTTTTTAAACTACACACTGGTTCTGATTGCAGACTCGTCATGTCTCTCATTCTGGTGACATCTACGTTGTTCCTGAGGTTCCTCTTTGTGTCCGGTGAGATTTTTGTCACCTTGTTTTTTACAGTTTATTGATGATCTTAGTTGGATTTTAACAGTAAAAGCACATCAGAACGGAGCAGCATTCCACTAACTGAATACTGAATTTACAGGTAGCCCATATTGTGCTGCTAACGAAGCAAAGCTCTTCATTACTACTTCAAAGACCTTGAAGGCCACGAGTGGATCTTGTTTAATAATCCCGTGTCACTTCAAAAGTGAAGAAGGGGTCCACCTCTCAGGGATCACCTTTGGAGTGTGGATCAAAGACAATCCCAAATTCACAGACTACCCAGAAAATGTGGTTTTCAACAGCAGTGGGTCAGTGAGAGACTATCCGATGGAAATGACTGGAAATCTGAGCCAAAACAACTGCACCACCATGTTCTTCAATTTAACCAAAGATCACTCAAAAGATATCTTCTTCAGAGTTGAGAATGCAACATTCAAGGCGACGGCTTGTAGTAATCCTGTTAAAATCAAGGTCAAAGGTGAGCAGGCCTGAGTTTCAGCCGTTATTTATACATCTATACAAAAAGCATGGTGAAAGGTCATTATTCTGATTTATTGTCACTTAAATGTTTCAGATCAGCAAACAATCTTTCAGAAAATTAACTGGTTTCAGGCAAAAATGGGATTTGTGTTCAATGATCAATGATCTGAAATTTCCATTTATTTTGGAATTTCATGCTCAATAGACCTCATTTATATAATGGAGAGGGGTGGGGGGTCCAAAACTGAATGCCGGCAAATATTTATGCGTAAGTGAAAAAACTAAATATTTTATTTGGGTCTGTTTAACATGAAATCCCAGATTCTCCTTGGAGACCCAGGATTACCACCTCAGGAGGTCTGGAGGAGCTGAAGGAGAAGGAGTCTGTCTCTATAACCTGCTCAGCTCCGACTCCCTGTCCACTCTCACCTCCTGAACTCACCTGGAATCTCCAACCAGACTCTGGCAGACAAACACAGAAGAACCCAGATGAAACCTCTACAACTAAAATCCAGGAGAACGTGACTCTGTCAGACACACATGATGGATACAACATCACATGCTCTGTCTCATACCCTGTGGATGGAGGAAAACGTCTGAAAACAACAGAGACAGTGACTCTTCATGTTTCCTGTAAGTGATCCTGTCAGCACGTCATGGTTCAGCTGCTTCTGATCAATAAAGTTCAAGTGAGTCCCATTTTCCTCAGATGCCCCTAAAGACACCTCAGCATCCATCAGTCCATCAGGTTTGGTGTCAGCAGGTAGCTGGGTGACGCTGAGCTGCTCCAGTTTAGCCAAGCCTCCCGTCAGCAGCTTCAGCTGGTTCAGGATCAGCTCAGAGGGACCCGTTCAAGTATCTGAGGAGCAGCTTTACAGCTTCGACGTCTCTGAGGGAGGAGAGTTTTACTGTGTGGCTGCAAACGTTCTGGGGAATCAGACGTCATCAAGGATCAAACTAAGAGTTGGAGGTAACTTATTCACATTTTCTTCTTTCACTTGTTTTATTTTGATTCTTTATAGTTTTGTATTTGATCTGGGTAATCAGACATCATCAAGCATCCTTTGTAGTCTGAACTGTAACTTTTAACATTTCTGCATCTCTCCACCTCTTGAGTCACTCGGCTGATTTGAATGAAAAAATTACAAAGTAATTAGTAATCAATTATCTTGTTCAAGATGGCTGCCACGGCTAACTGATATTAAATCATAAAAATAAGTAAATAAATGAATGGAAACAATCATGATGTTTTTTAAATGGAAAAGAAAATTGAATATTTGAACATGTAGCAGCAGGATGGGAGCAGCATGAGACTCAGCACATGGAGACTATTATGTTTATATGTCCTTTTATTTCACAGTTAGGACAATGTCTCATTCATCTGGCTTTTAAATCATGGATCTGAACTGGGTTACATTTTAGCTTGAATCGGTGTTAATTGATCCACGAATCACCATTTTAGTGTTTTATTAGTATAATCTTATAATAATCAGCTGATTGGGTGTTTTTGGTTTTATTTTCATGTTTTATTCTTTGTCGTGAGTGCTTGTTGGTCTTGTATAATTGCTGAATCCCCTGTAACGCTTTGGTCCACTCACATGCTGTTTTTAAATGTGCTTGATAAATAAACTGGTATAGTGTGGAATGGTATGATACAACACAGATTATACAAATAAATTATACAATGTTACAACAGCTATGTTTTTATGGTGCAATTAAATTATGACATTTGTCTTTAGTTGAGGTAAAGAGATACATGTTGAAATTGTCAGACGGTGTAAAAGTTCATCAAGAGTTAGAAGCGTTCTTTTACTTTTATTTATTTATAGGACATTTTTCATCATCGGGAGCTTTTGTTGGAGGAATTGTTGGGATCATCTATTCATCTGTGCAGTTATTGTCTTTAGGTAAGTATAAATGTCCCAGCACCACTTGTCTCCTTGGTGTGTGTGAGGTGTGTTTATGGCAGCACAGCGGCCTGAGGTCTGAATTGAACCCCAGGTAGTTTCACAGCAACCCAACACCTACAGGTACGTGATCAAAACATCTGACCTGTGGACCAGGACAACAAAGACCCTCATGAGGAAGGGTCAGGGTTTCTGATTGTTAACAAGCTTTATTAAGCAAGGTCCCAAAACAGTTTAAAAAAAAAAAGAAAAACCTATAGAAACATGTGAGTCCCATTAGAAATGCAGGAGGGTTGTTGTTTAGTTATTTATTTTTGCATTTTTCCATTTGAATTAAGACAACTTCAACGATTTAAGTAAAAAACAGTTTAATGAAGACTTTTTAGCTTAATTTCTTGAGAGATCTGTTGGTAAATATTTGTGTCATTATTTGGATGGACCCTTGCTGCATCACCTTAAGGTTTCTGAAGAGCTGAATTAAAGTCCACGAGTAACCAGTAAGTGTAGTTGACAAAACAAGCAAGACACACTCTCCATGGTGACTCCGTGAGGTCTTTCACACCATCTACGATATCGCTGCTGTCTTTTTTTTTCTGTCCTGATCTCAGAGTTAACCAGTTAGTGATCTCTTTTAATGACGCCAGGTTTGTTTTGGTTGTACCCACAAACCTGGCTCTCTATCCAGCCTGAGTTCTCTAATGCTACGTGCAGTGCAGTGCTGTGCACCAGCAAGTATGTGAACAAAAACGCAGCCTGCTGCCTGCACCAACATGAGGTTGGACAGCAAGTACATTCCAGGCCTTAAAGGAGATTGGTAGGAGATTTCTTTAAACGAACGCATGATGTGCTTGAGAGGAAGAAGGAGGAAAAGTAGAGGCCCCAGCACAGAACCTTGAGGGACACCTTGGGTCAGAGAGGTGGTGGAGGACCTAAACTTGGGAGACGGCCACAGAGAAGGAACGCTTAGACAGATAAGAGAAGAACCACACCAGAGTAGTTCCTGATAGGCCTACCCAGTCTCTTCAGTAGCAGGTGATGGTCAACAGTGTCAAAGGCTGCAGTCAGGTCCAGCAGGACCAGAACAGAACAGTTCCCTGCATCATCGTGAGTCAGAAGGACATTAGAGATCCTAAAGAGCTGTTTCAGTAGAATGAGCTCTATGAAAATCTAACTGGAAACTATCATAGATGTTATGTTCATCAAGAACAGCTGTGAGTTGTTTAGCCACAAAATTTCCCAAAGACCTTTTAATGGATGTAATTATATTAGAAAGGTTCAGCTAACTGTCTTTAATTTTTAAATTTTCTGCTCCAGGTGGATGAAGTCAACACGTCCAATCGTACATCAGACTCA
The DNA here is from genome assembly GCF_043380555.1 of Nothobranchius furzeri. Classification (NCBI taxonomy): domain Eukaryota; kingdom Metazoa; phylum Chordata; class Actinopteri; order Cyprinodontiformes; family Nothobranchiidae; genus Nothobranchius; species Nothobranchius furzeri. The sequence goes on along the minus strand of NC_091747.1, from coordinate 42,120,484 downwards.
GGTGGGAAATTCCAGCTGCATTAAGTATTTCTATTTAATTTTTTTCTTAATAGCCCTTTTTCTTATCATTACTGTGGTTGCTAGATAAATATCCGGCTATGTGGGTTTTAGTGAAACCCACATAAAGTATGTGATGTAACATCCTTCAGCAACCCACATCGTCATTTTTATCTGTTGGTGTTCAGAAACAGCAGATTCAAGGCGTGAAGGAAGAAAAAAGTAATATTTATAACAGCTTATACATTTTCTCCCCCACATGGTTATTTTGCAGAGTCTAGTTCTTGAAGAGCCCTCCAGTACAGCTGAACATCAGGACATCCATTATGGACGGATTGACTTCTCCGTGCGTAGACCTACTACTGCGTTGGTGCAGGACGACACAGATCAGCAGAACATTGTGTATTCACAAGTGAAGCTGAGTAAGACCCAAAGCAACAACCAAACACAGGCTACTAACGACATCTACGCCCAAGTCCAGAAGAAATGAGTTGATACAACAAACATTACACACATACTGTATCTCATATTTTATGTGAGGTCTCCCTCACACTATAGAGCCTTTATTGCAATGCCTTGAGGAGGTTAGAGTATGGATGTCCTCTAACGTCCTACATTTTAATGAGAAGAAGACTGAGGTTGAGATTTTAGTTCCAGCATGTCCACTGGTTCCAGTAATATTGACCTGGGACCACTGGCTCTCTTTCTGAGCTCTATTGTGGCTAACCTGGAGGTAATGATAGACACTGACTTGGTTCTGGTCAGGCAGATCAGTGCTGTGGTGAAATCTAGTTTTTATCATCTGAGAAGGATCGCCAAGGTTAAGAATTTGCTTTTAAAACAGGATTTTCAGATGATTATTAATGCTTTTGTTACATCACATCTTAACTCTTGTAATTCTCTGTACCTTGCTCTTCTGAGATCAGCAGATTAGCTGCTTCTGGAAGTTCAGAGAATGAAGCGCAAACTTAAGGGGGACAGGGCCTTTTCTGTGGCAGCTCCTCAGTGCTCCCATCCAACACCGGACCCATAATTGCGGACATGAACATCAACAAAGCATCAGTTCCTTATTGTCAAGACACCCTCATCTCCCCGCATCCTAGGCCACTCCACCTTCATGACCCTTGTATCTCCTGGTCCTCTGGTCAGCTTCTAAACTGGAGCCCAAACTGCTGCCCCTGATGTTTCACTACCATCAACCCTCTAGTTGCAACTCAGAATCCAGGAAGTCCCAATCTGGACACCTTTCCTTCCCAGTACCATGACCTTGCCCAGGTCTTAGATAAACCATGGGCCACAACCTTTCCACCTCATCGCCACTATGATATGGAAATCAAACTTCAACCGGGAACTGTGCCACCACATGGCTGTTTCTTCTCCCTTTCTCCTGCTGAGACCCAGGGCATGAACCAATATGTCACAGAGGCCCTCCAACAAGGCTTCATTCATCAGCAACGTCTCCAGGGGCAGCTGGGTTTTTCTTCGTTAAGATGGATGGGGATCTCCACCCTTGCATTAACTATTGAAGACTCAATAAAATCACCATCAAAGATCACCCACCACCACTGACGGTCACCGCTCTTTCACTAAGCCTGACCTGCGGAGTGCATACACCTGGTGCGCATTAAAGTGAGATGAGTGGAAGGCCGCTTTTATACCACCCACCGGCTATAGGGAGCCTAAGTCCCTTCCGCATCATAGAACGAAAAAAATGAATGCAAGTCAACGAGGCTAAAAACGCTGTTTTCTAATCCGCTGCTTAGACCCTGGATCACACAAATGTTGCACTACAAGTTAAATGAAAAGTAACGACGGGTGTTTCGAACATGCCAGTCACGTACTTTGAGATTTATTAGCATGTAAAAGTTTGTAATTTGCATGACTACAAACTAGAAATCGGCACGTCACATATGTGACGTCACCACATAATCTCCTCTTCCCTAACGTAGCTGCTACTTACCAAATGACCAGATTTATGAAGGGTTCTTTCATAATGTGGGAAGTTTGCTGAACTTACAGCCCTTTTCTCTCAGTTTTCTCCGTGTCTGGTTTGATGACGTCACTTTTGTGAAGCGCATTTGTAGTCCTAGACTTATTTTCACACAAAACCTAAAATATTGTTCCCCCCGTTCGAAAATAAGCGTGTTCTTGGTATCAAAATGCGTCTTTAAAATTCACAGACATCATATGTGAAATCCATGGCACAAAACAAGCAGAATTAGAAAATAGCGGTTTTAGCCCCATTGACTTGCATTCATTTTTTCGTTCTTCCGGGGACCCATGATGCAGAAGTGACTTAGGCTCCCTATCGGGAGCACCAGGTCATTCCCTTTGGTCTGTACTACAGTCCCACCATCCACATCCAGCACACAAAACCGCTCAGCCCATCAAGCCTGCTAGGCCCTCTTCTTTGAGTCCTAAAATTTTCAACTAGCCTACTGACCTGGTTCCAAGAACCACAAAGCTGATGACCACTCCTGGCAGTTCACTCCTTCAGTCCTGTCTCCTGACCCAGGTCCCATCCAGCTGTCTCCCCGCTCTGGCTCACGGAGATGTTTCATCTCGGCCCAGCCCTCACTCTGGCCTCATTATCTCTGGGTGGAGTTATCACACAACCGGAAGTGGAGGTTCCTGCAGCTCAGACTCTGGTCGGACGGTGTCCCATGGTCTGGATCAAGGCACGAGCCACCATCCCTGTGTCAACACCCAATATGCCCACCAGTACCGTCTCTGTTCCTCACCCTCCTACCAGCCTGGGTACAAGGTTTGGCTGTCAATTACCAACCTACACTTGTGAACCGAGTCCAGGAAACTCCCGCCCAAATTCATTGGTCCCTACATCTTTGAATGAAAGATCAACCCTGTCACAATCTGCCTCCGTCTGCCTGCCTACCTCAAAATCCACTCAGTCTTCCATGTCCCCAAATTTGAGCCACAATCTGACTCTTTGTTGGCACTGCCGCCTGCTCAGCCTCTGCTACTTTATGGATGGCGACTGGGTTTACACAGTGTCACGCATCCTGGACGTCCGTCGTCAGGGCCGAGGCTAGAAATATTTGGTTGACTAGGAGGGCTGAAGGACTGAGGATCACTCTTGGGAACTGGCTCACTCCTTCCTAGACCTCTCCCTTTTCACAGATTTTCGCTTCCGCCAACAGTGTGCTACTAAGGTCACCTATTTAGTGCCGGAGGGGTTACTGTCAGGAACTCCATCATTCATCGCCTAAGCATCCCACAAATTATCCACATTATCACAATCCACTATTAAATTAGGTCAACTGAAACCAATCATCACTCAGTTCAATCTATGAGTTCAGAGCATCATCGCTCACCTAACCTTCACTCATCTGACGAGTAAGTCAGCTACTGAGCCTTTAGATGGTCTCTCAGTCTAAGTTTGCTTTAGCACCATATTCTAAGTTTTCCCCTTTATGTAGCAGTTAAAGTGTTAGATCTGGTGTCCAGTCCTGGCCCCTATCCAGCTAGTTATAGACGCTTCCCTGCTTCAGCACACCTGTTGTCTTTTTACAAATGGTTAGATGATTTCTAACAAACAAAAAAGTGAAACACACATTAATTTGGATTTTGAATAAAATGTTAATTTTATTTGGCTTTTCATGGATTTTTTTATGTTGGTGTTTTTCAAAATGTGTTTATCTTTAGTATTTTATATTTTAATCTTTCTTTTTCTATGTTCAGCACTTTGTGGGCAGTGCTCACAGTTTTTAAAGTGCTTTATAAATAAAATAGGCTTGTAGCTTTTTTAACACTTCACTGATCGTCTTTAGCTATTTTAAGATGTAAGCAGCTAGATTTCTGGTGAAACCTGTTTTAATTAGCTTAATTGTTCCGAGAGGACAACGGAGCCTCCGGCTGTGTAAAATGTTTATTTTGGAGACTAAAAGAATGAGACAGCAACATTTTCTTTCCAGCTGAGACAGCATTTCAGTTCAAAGTTTTTAAGAGTGTTTTGAGTATTTTTGTAGCTGCATGTTAAATAAACCCAGTAGCCACTAAAGATTACTCTCCGCTGCAGCTTGGATGCAGAGATGGTTTCTGACTGCAGCTGCCGATAGAATCAGTAAAAACCACCAGATAACAGTTCCTACACGTCAAACCCAGGCAGCAGAGTTCTTGGACCGCTTACAGATAAATAACACAGGAGATGCAGTGGTCACAAGGCTGAAACAGCATGAGCTTGCCTTGGTCTGATGCACATTTCGTTAAATTCATTGCAGTTTTTCCTTTACTCTCATTTGTCCTGACGGGCTCTGCAGATTTCACAGACAAAAACGTGTTTGTTGTTTTCTGTTTGATTTGTTGAAACCTAATTTGAAAGTGACTTTGCATCAGTATTTTTGTAAAACTAAAAATACAGACTCTTGTCTGAGCATGTCATGATATCCTAAAACCGTGTCATTTTTCTTTTTCTGAATGTTGTTAGTATTGAATATTTTCCACGTAAGTTGTCTTATTCCAACCATGTGAAGATAAAAATGCTTCAAGTGAATTGTGTATAGCAGTGCTCCAAGATAAGTTCATGAGTCATGACTACATCAACTACCAAAATGGTCAACGGCCTATGTATAATCAGCATCATCTTCCCTTTTTAAGCTTTGTTTTTCCTCTCAAAACTGCTGTTGTTCCTCTCAATGATTTGCCACAGAATCACTGGACGAGCTTAAACAGTCACAGCAAACTGGCAGCAACAGAGCGTGAAAGTTTGGGAATGTTTTATAAAAGTAAAGAGAAACAGGTGCAGCATCTGCAAGGTAGAAGCTGCCTTCCATGGCAGTACAACTGTGATTTACAAGCATCTTAAAGGCACACTTGCTTGCTTTTAGCACCCCCTAGTGTCCTTTATTCTCTGTGGCCAAACCAAAAGCAAAACTTTTCTCGCTGTGCATTCGTCTTTTTAACACCTTAATCTAACAGCAAAAATGTCTCCCAGCCTTCATTAGTGTCTACAGGAGCGGTTCATCACTAAATAAAACAAATCAGCTGTGTTCATGATCTAAAACTTTCAGGAAACGTGCTTGAAACAGTACAACATGCCCTATAGGTTATAAATTGTAAGTCGCTTTGGATAAAAGCATCTGCAAATGTAATGAAATAGATTAGTTTTTTTATGAGCCATAAGGCGTGGGATTCTATAGGAAATATGGAATCCACCTTATGGATCGCAGGGTTATTTAAACCAGAAGATTGGATCTTTTTATTGCAGGGATTAGATCAGTGGTTCCCAACCTTTTTCCCAAGGGACCCCTTTTTTACCAGTAAAATTTTTGACGACCCCCTCCCATTCTCTCTTCCTATACAAACAGTATTAAGAAATGATAAAATTGTTCAAGCACATTTTAATATGCTTTGATTCAATAGATAACAGTAATAGTAGGCTCCAGTACAGAACAAAGTCATTAACAAAACCAGAGCATAATGTGCTTGACAGTTTGTGTTACTTTTCTGAACACATTGTTTCTTGTAAACACTGATAAATCAATCATTCCTTTCAATAAACGTTTGACACATAAAAAATACACTGAGCAAAATGTACTTAAATGTGTATATTACTGTTTATACTAGATTATTTACTGTAAAGGCTGTGATTAATCAACCAGTCCTATCTTTAATGAACTTTTGACGCTTGAAAACAGTGAGCTGAGCAAAATGTTCTTAAAAGTGTGTTACTTTTTCTGTACTAATTATTTCCTGTCTTAATATCAGTAAACTTTTCTCTCATAATAAAATGTGAGCAAAATGTAGGCTATAAACAAGTAATAAATGAAGTTTTAACCCCTTAAAGTGGAGAGGTCCTGGCGACCCACTGAGAGGATTTGGCGCCCCCTTGTGGGGGTCGGGACCCCCAGGTTAGGAACCACTGGATTAGATAACCGTTACGTATTCACTCAGAGACAACAGAATAGAGTCAAGTTTAAAAGTTAAGAATTTAATTACTAACAAATTAAACTAGACTGACTTAAAAACTAAATGTATAATGTAACTAAAATGGATGGGACGGTGAATGGATGACGTGTGATGTTAAATCAGAACCAACAAATCCGAAGAAGGGATTGTTCTGACGGGAACTGAAGATGTTTTCGCATTAAGCTTTGGTTAGGAAGTTCAGAAACACATGAGACACCATCATGCTGGTCCACCTACCCTTAGTGGAAGTCCTCTGTACATCAGGAATATCGAGGTCCAGTAGACACTCTCTGGAACCGAGCCAGTAGGAAAAGCCGCGGTTCCGATCAAACCCGTCTTGAGTTACTTCCGGGTACACGTCAAGTTATTGGCGTCTGGTGAGACCCAAGCCTGGGTCCGGAAGGTTGAGCTTTTATTCTGAAAGGAACTGCTGCCGCTGGTTGGTATAGCGACTGGATTTTTCAGTTTGTCGTTGGTTCTTTCGGTTAAAGAGTTTAGATCAGGATTGGCCACTTCGTCACTTTCTCTGGAACGCTTTGAACTGGCGTTAGAGCTGACGTGGCAGTTTTATACTTTGGATGTTATGGTTTATTGTCGAATGAAAAATTACCAAACACCATCAGAACCACGCCTCCATCAGATCTGTAAGATTCTGATTGGATCAGTGAAAATAATGTGTTATGTCTTTTTAACACTACGTTGGAACATTTAAAGTCACAGTACTTATTATTTCTATAGGATCATAATAAAGCAATTAATATTTTGACTTCACAGGTCGGTCACATCTTATTTATTGACTAACATTTTGATGGATTAGCTTATTAAAATAAAGTTCTTTGATTAATTAAAAGAAAATAGTTCATTGTTCGTTCTTCTGTTGAGCTGGAAATAAGTAGGTTAGAAGGAATGCATGAGACCTTGAGACTATCTCTCATGCAGACTTCTCTTGAGCAAAGAAGGGAAAAAACACAGTCTTCCGTTCCGTTACACAAATAAATAAACATAAACAGTACATCAGCTAAAATTTTTTTCAAAGTCCCAACAGAGCGGCCCGCTAGTCTGAAGTTGCAGGTGTGGTATTCTGGCCACAGAGGGCGGTGGGGTCTAAGTGACATTTCATTAACCCTGTAAGGGGTCATTATAGCACATACTGGCTAAAGGAAAGGATTTATAAATAGAAAAAGTTGAACATTATGGCTTTAAAAGGAAGCACGTTGTGGTTGAGAATGAAGAGACAGTTTTCACGTACAAGAAAAGTCCCGTTGTTCCAACTAAACCTTCAAGGTCACCACCAACTGAGAAGCTACACAAAAGATCAAAACAAGAATTCATGACACAGAATATTGTTTCAACTGTTTTTTATTTCTGTATTGAAAAAATCCAACACATACAGTCTGAAACTGAAGTTTAAGGGTTTGTTTTACACTCTAAAAAAAATCACACACTTAAGCTATGCTTAGCAGTAAATATGGGCAGCACTCACTCCAGATGAATGGAAAGATTTTGATTCTACTGTAAAACGTTTTCCCAGAAGATGATCTTTTTATTTGCACAACATTTAATTTTAAGATCAAGCTTTAAGATGTTTATATTTCTGTCTCGTTGGATAAAATCTTTAAGACTTCAAAGATTTAAATCGACGACATTTATGGATTGCACCAACAAGGTTTCATTTTAACTAAGATTAGCACTAATCAGAGTTAAGTAAAACTAGGTTTAAAATGACTTAAACCAGGTATAAAGTTAAGCTGAGCTGCATTGCACCACTTAAACTTTATCTCAGTTTAGTTAAACTCAGTTTATGTTTCTAAACTGTGCTTAAACTGATTTAAATTAAGGGGAGTGGATGTCAAATTCAAATATACTAATTAAACGGGCCACGCAATTAATATATAAACATTCAGAAGCTTGTTAGGACCTGGATTGAAAACCTTACATCTTTGGTGCATATAGCAGCTTTTGTTTGAAGAGCAATTTTTTTTTTTTATATTTCTTGTGGTTTCTCTGTTCCTCCTTTGCGTTTTCTCTCAGAAGATCCAATAAATCATGTTAGCTAAGCCTACAGCTAAGCTAGCTCCACACTCCAGAGCAGATAGTACATAACATTTGCTCAGCTGCAGAGCTACGTTAGCTCCATACAGCAGTGCAGCTTTAGAAAGAGAGCAGGTGTATTGTGCTTTGACTGGACCAGCTTCGTGTCTGCAGACCTACGTATGTCCATGTGAACAAACTGGAGGTTCAGAGACTTTTTACTTAAAAGGAGAAGAGACATCGCTCAGGGCTTCCTGATTTAAAAATAAATAAATAAACAACAGCTCTAAAATAGACTATTTGGGAAACCAGTATCTTACCAAAAGTTAACTTTTATAATAAAATCCAATTGGACTGAGCCTGTTTCTCAATTTTCTTTGAATATCATCATCCTTTTTCTAGATTTACCTAAAAAATACAGCCATGGCAAAAGTTAAACCTCCTCATTAGCAGGTTTAAAATTAAACCTAGATCATAGTTTCAATTGAGGTTCAGTGTTCTGGTGCAACTGGCTTAAAGTTAAACTTGGTTTAGTGTAAAAATTAAACTGGGTTTAAAACGGGTTTAAATGTAATCCGTCTTAATTTTAAACTAGGTTTAAAGTTTGGTGCAATGGAATTTAAATGTAAACTATGATTTTATCTGAGTTTAAAGTTAGACCTTGTTGGTGCAATCTACCGGCTGGATTTAACTTTTACACTAAATAAAGTTTAATTTTAAGCCCGTTACACCCGACTTTTAAACCCCAGTTTAAATTATGATCTGGGATTTATTTTAAACCATCTAATGAGGAGGTTTAACTTTAGCCATGGCTGTATTTTTGAGGAAAATAAAAAAACTATTAAGTTCTTTACAGAAAATTGACAAACAGGTGCAGTCTAGTTGAATTTTATGACAAAGATTAATTCATGGCTAATGCCTGGTTAACCAAATAATGTTTTTTAGAGCTGTTGTGTTTTTCAGCAGGTCTTAAGCTGAGCGATGTCTTTCTTTTTAAGTCACACGTCGATCCATTAAAACCATCCGCTGGACTGACCATCGATCATAGGTCGACAGAACCCAGACTTTTCCTTATATTTATTTGTTTAAATGTAGACATCACTCTGACCGACCCATAAAACCAGCGCCTCAACAGCTGGGCTGGCTCGATGTTCTGAGATGGAGACAAACAAAGGAGGAGCGGAGAAAGTTAAATAAACAAACGCTGTTAAATGCACCAAAACGAGTCAGCGGGTGAGAAGAGCAGAGAGGAGGTATTTATTGTTTGTTAAAGCCCAGGGTCTAACGACACGCTTCCGGTGTTTATAGTTAATATCGTGCCTTATTTAATTAGTATGTTTATTTTGATGCCCACGTCTTTTGACTTGAATCAGTTACTGAGTTTAACTAAACTGAGATTAACGTTAAATAAATGACCTGCACTTGTATAGCGCCTCTCAGAGTAAGGACTCCAAAGCGCTTTACACTACAGTGTATCATTCATCCATTCACACACACATTCATACACTGGTGGAGATGAGAGGCGAGGCTGCCGAGCACAGGCGCCACCGGACCCTCCGACCACCACCAGCAGGCAAGGTGGGTTAAGTGTCTTGCCCAAGGACACTACAGCAGAATTCCCTGTCCGGAGCCGGGATCGAACCTGCAACCTTCCAATTACTGGACAACCCGCTCAACCTGTTGAGCTACTGCTGCTGCCAAGTGGTGCACCGCAGCTCTGCTTAACTTTAAACCTGGTTTAAGTAATTTAAAACCTAGTTTACTGATCTCTGATGAGTGCTAATCTTACTTTAAATTAAACCATGTTGGTCCAATCCACCCATATTTTTGTAAAAGGTTTAGTTGGTAATTTGTTTATTATTGGATGCAGACTTTCTTATTAAGAAACATGTTTCAGAAGCAAACTGGTGGGAAACAAAGCGAGTGAGCTGGGTTATAAGTGCCAAACAGTTTAGGATTTACATCGCCGCCTGTTCAACTCAACAATCTCACCAACTCTTAAGTGCATTTAGTCTTTTACGCTGATTCTTGATTTCCAATCGTCATCAGACCTGTGGGTTCAGTTTAAAAAGGAGGAAATAGTGTCAGTGCAGAAAGTGTGATTTATAAAATAAAGTACCTAGAATTAATGTGGTACATACCCGAGAAAGGTGACTGTAGGTTTTTACATATCTGGTTCTGTAGAGAGAGCATGCATTAGGTCAGTGTGTGCTGCTTAACCATCAGCAAAGGCCTTTTAGTAGGGAATAAAGTAATCCTGATGCATAAATGATGTGTTTGTAAGATCACTTGCACCACCTGTCTGCATGTCATGATTATTACATCTCAGAAACACAAGACAGGTGAGTGGTTTCCAAACATTTTAGCTTCTGGCCCTAAAATTATCATGAATGTGAGCAGAAAGAGAAATAAATGATAAAAATAGAGAATATTCACCCCAAAAGTAATGCTTCGTCTTCCCCATGTGAGATACTCTGCATTCAAACTTATCTCCGGTCCTCGGAGTGAAAGGCACGTGTTTGGTCATGTGATAATGCCAGTCCTCCTCAAAGGCCAGGTCAGTCTGCTTTGCTGCGGTTATTTCTTGTCCATTCTTTAGCAGATCAACGCGGATCTCTGGTGGGTGGAAGCCGCTGACGTGGCAGATGAGGACGTTTGATTTATCATACTGTCCTGGGTTACGACTGTACACCTGGACCTGTGGTTCAGCTGCCAAAATAATACATAAAAAAACAGAAAACGTTTAACAAACGCACACAAACTGTAACATCTGTTCTATTGGTTTAACTCAAACACACTCGCACACATCAGTAAGTCACATCAACTGTTATTTTTGAAAAGCTTTGATACAAATGTGTGTTTTAGCAGCTTTTATTTGTTTCCACATACTCAGTGTGTATGCTTGTGTTTGCTTTCATGACAAAATGTAAACAAACCAGTTCCTCCAGTTCTATCACTTTTCTAGCTAACACGAATATTCCTCTCTTAACTTTAGTCAGTTAGTGTTTCAGAGTTTCAGTTTGAACATTTTAGTCTTGTGTTTATCAGACAGCAGACTATTAAAGGTCTGAAACCTCATCTGATCATTCAACTAAAACTTTATAAATGCTTCAGACGCAAAACTTTATTTATAACTTTATAACTACTTCCTAAACAAAACAATAAAGAACTTCACGTTTTTCATTCATGCTATTAGAAGTAAGCTAATGCTGAATTAAACTTTAACTACAGTAAATAAATAAAATATAAAACGTAGGAATAAATAAATGCTTGTCCTCTAAATTCAAACATTACAACCAAAGTATGTTTTAGTACCCCCATCATATAGTTTTAGGATGACTAACTAACAGCTCCTGATGTCTCTGTGTAAGAATGCTGCTGTAGACACCAGATGGACCCGTTCCACTTGTCATGGACGTGTCCTATGTTCCTTTATTGATCATCTAAGTAGATTACGGTAATCTATGTTCCAACATTATAAAATCAACACCTGAAAGTTTATAAGCACCCAAAGCATACCTCATAACAACTCAAAACTAGCAACCAGTCTGATTCATAAAAACGAATAATCAAATTTTAATATCCTGGCCAAAAGCTTTAAAATAACATTAATTTGACAGTAAGACTCCATGGTAATAATGTGGTACTACAGATAAGCACATTTTTACTACAGTCATAAAACAAAAATATGTTCTGCGCATGCGTGACGTGATAACACCAAACCAGCAGCTGGCCAACATCCAAAGCCTGATTCATGCTTCTCCGTCTGCGTCAGTGCATCACATTTATGTACCTGGCTCTCATATACGTGTGATTAAAACAAATAAAAACACCCAAAAATAATAAAAAAGAAAGTAAAAACTCCCAAAACAAAAACGTCATCTGACTTTAAGAGGAGGGTTATTTAAATGTATTCGTGAAGTTTTCTCCAGACGGGTTGACATTATCCATAATAAGTGTAACATTTTTGCCCTTCTCACAAACTACATGTTCTTATTTTACAAACAAATGAATAAATAAAATAAAAACTGCCCATGAGTTCAAGTCCTGACAGTGTCAGTACTTCCTGCTGAAAGCACAGCGCCATTTTCTCCTCAGATTAGAACATCAGTGAGGAGAACAGTGAGGTGTAAACAATCACAACTCTTACCTAGTTTTGCTGATATTAACTCTGTTAGGAAAAGCAGAGCCACGACATAGACGAGTTCCTTCATGGTTTTGTTCTTCAGAATGTTTCTGGTAAAACAAAATTGTTCTATTGGCCTACAAACAGGCACAAGTGCGTAACAAACCAAATCGAAAGTAAAAATGTTCAATTGTTGTGCTCAGGTCTATCATGGCGTCTCTGCCAGAAATTAACCAATCAGAGATCAGTTTACTGTAGCCCCCGCCCTATAGAGGAACTTTTTTGGTGTTACGTCGAAATGTGTCTCCCACTGAAAACCGTTCCCAGCTTTTCCATGAACACTAGTTTCGAGTTATGTCATTGAATGAACTTGCCAGTACAAAACGTAATGATGCTTTCTTTGTGACCATTTGTTTAATCGCAACTTATTTTGCAAGAGCAACACCCGGATGACCGCAAACAGAGACTAGCGGGACATCGTTTTTTTTACCTTTAACATATCTCTGCTTAACACCTATCACTTTCAAGCCATGTGACTACGGTATTTAGTAAACCAATAGAACATTTCGAAATGCCTGTAATAACTTCAAAATGTTATTATCGGTCAGTTCAGCGTTTTTAAAATGGGATGTTCTTATCTGAAGGGGTTTATTAGAAACCAGTCATGAAACAAACAAACACGGATTTCTCTCATAAGTGGACTAAATAATGCCATTTTGATGTTTAAGTTGTTTTTCTGATCTGAAAAATGTGTTCAACGGGTCATCAAGCTTTACAGAAGTTTGTTAATTACCTGTAGATTTTATTCAGGTGTGTTGGAAGTGAAAAACATCTAAATATGAAGAATAACGATAACCCTCGATACCGATTTGACACCGAACATCCATTACGAACCAAATGGCCACAAGAGGGCGACAAAAATATAAGACTGGAGTATTTTTAAATGACACACTAGATAATACTTGAAACAAGGATTTTTTTGCGTCTATAAATTTACTCTAAAGAGTTTAATTCAGGTGTGACCTATGATCAAACAGCAGCAATAAAGCTTTTATAATAAATTTGAGTTAAAACATTTACTTTTCAGGAGAAGGTACATTACAAATCCAACTTGCTACTGCAACTTATCATAGTTACAATCATACATAAACGTTTAACAAGCTGTAATGGTTCGATATCATGAGGTCACAAAGAAAGATGTTTATTTATAACAATTTATGATAAATATAAGATTCAAATGTCATAAAAAGCAAATAATTTCTGCTACTAGTTCTGATTCCCATATAGATGAATAATTTGGGCAGGAAGATTTTAAAAGAAACAACTGATTTCTTTAAGTTGCCATGTAAGTTTAGTTTTCACATTTGTGATAAATTTTTTGTGCCTGACAGTTTTGCCCTGAGGATGCATGTTGTGCCACACCTCCAGCTGGGGTGTTCGTCTGATGACAATATTCTTTCCAATGTGCAGCAGTACCAGGACCAGAGTGAATAGGGTGTGTATGGGGAGCATGAGTGGGTGTCCGGCGTGCATTTTTGTAAGTCTTGGGTTGTAAGTAAGTAAGTAAGTAAAAGTTTATTTATTCAGCGCCTTTCACAGATATAAATCACAAAGCGCTGTACAACATGATAAAGATCAGGGCAAATACCTCTAACCAATAAAAACATCAGAAAAACAATAGCAGTGATAAAACAGAAAATAAAATCATGAGTATAAACAAAGTGAAGGTGTTAACCCGAACAAAGCCATCTTTTTGAACATTTAGGGAGGGAACGCCTGGATGAAAAGGTGAGTTTTTAGATGATTTTTAAAGTGCATGTGCATTATGTGCATGTGTGAGCATGAGGGAGGGAGTGTGTGACTGTGTTTGTGTATGACTGTCTATGTCAGGTGGGGCCTTTGACTCCTCCCCTCTCCTGGAACTTCTTTTGATGATATAGATCTTCGTCCCCCTCCCCCCGTCTCCTACGCATCTTTGGGCGGCAGATCTGTGGTCCCTCACACTCTCTATTGGATGCTCCTATAGAGAAACCTTACATAAGCAAGTGCGTGTACACACACAGGTGCTCACATGGTGCTTTCAAAAGTATGGACTTGGGCACGTTCAACACAGGTCTTAAGACTATGGTGGGCACTTAATGCACTGTGATTTATTATCGTGTGATTGTTCAGTTAAGCAATGTTGATTTAATATTTCTTCATCAAGTTGACGCAGTGATAGCTTGCTCTTGTTGTATTGTTGTTGTGTCCCATTTGTTTTGTTCTTTTGCTCTTTTTTAGTCTATTTCTGCTGGTCTGGTTCATTATTGTTTATTTTTGTGGACCCCCCCCCCCCCCCACCTTTTGTCTTTTCCTTTCTCTTTCACCTCTATCTCCGTGTCTGGTCGGAATTACAAAGCATTCAAAAGCAATAACAATAAAGTTTTAAGTATCAGGCGTGACATTAAAAGCAAACGCTTTGATGCTCCACCTGAGAGTAAATCTATAAGGCTTGTCACCAGCATTCAGACATCAATTCTGTTTGATTCACAGCCAGACAGGACACGGTAAAAAAAAAAAAAAAAAGGAAAATATTCTTTCCTATAAATTTAACTGGTAAAATATTTCAGGACGTAATGACAGCAAAGCCCCTTTAATCCTAATAATCTTTATTCTAGAAGGAGTTTCACTCCACCCAAACCTCTCACATTGGGCTCTGTAATTTATTATTAGTTTGTTCATTGTGAACACATTAATCAGCTGATTTATGAATACAGAGAAGCTTTTCTTACACCAGTCTCAAAAACAACACACACAGAAAATGCAGGAATGTGTGTGGGGACCCATATCACTCACACTCATGCAGGTTCCTGTTCTGCAGCATTTCTAGCTGGAGTGTGTAACCAACACTGCAACAAGCCGCCGTGTCGTCAGGTGCCAGGAAAAAGCTCGCTCAGCTTGTCATATCTTCCTTCCCGTTCTTCCTGCATGCCCTGCCTCTTGTCTTATTCCCTTAAACTTAATTTCGTCACTGGCAGTTAACACTTTGGTGTTTGTACACAGATGCTTCAGGTGAGTTTGATTAAACCGTTTACTTTCTCATCTTTTTGCTCATAAGACCTTAGTGTGAATAGAAAATAGGAATTATCTGTATTTGTTATCTGCTTCAGTGTCTGAGTTTAAAAGCATGAAGATGCAGAGAAACAGGTGAACGGGTTCTTGATTCTTTTCATGCTGTTCAAATCTTTTCAATTGTTGTTTTGTGGAAAATATTAGAACAAGTGATGGTTTACCTATTTTAGATAACATTGTATAAGAATTTGTTTAGAAAAAAATAATTTTGACCAGATTGATGAGCTAACAGCTAGGCTGAGCAGGGTGGTTTATGGCATCTTAAACCAATCTAAAATATTTTATAGAAATTTATATAATATCTTTTTATAATATTTTACATTGATGTTAATTTGTTTTATTATTTATTTAGAAGTCTTTGGTCAGCAGCTAGCTGTAGCACATCTGTAACACATCTGGTGCGTCCTGGAACACTTCCAGCAGGAATATCAACACAACTCTGGCAGATTAACAGCATATTGCTAAACAGATCACGTTATGAATGTTTATTCCATGCTTGTGTGACCAACTATGCAACATATGAGGCCGAAACTGCTTAAAGACTGCAACATTCCTCTTTATACTTGACCCTACTTGTACTAGCCGTTAGCTTGTCATTCTTACCAAAACAATGTGTTTCCAGACTGAAAGAGCTACAGGATAATCATTGTTTATCACAAACTGTATATTTAAAATACATTTAAACTAGTGTAAGTCTATTTTATATTAAATCGTTTGAGCTGATGAACTAGGGAAGGAACAGGTGTCTTATGGGCTCAACACACGGGAGGCGACAAACGATCGCGATCAGCGAAATTTGTCGCTGTCGCTTTTATTACCTGACACACGGGAGACGATCCGCTTTGCGGCCAACGGCAAAGCCGTCTACGCGTTCTGTTCCATGGCGAAATTGAAACTTTCGTTGATTTTGTTTGGCTGTGTCAGGTTGGAGGGAATTAAGGTTATTTAAGCGGTTCAGAGTTAATAAAGCGATAGATATGATGTTTCACAAGGTGCTGCTGGAGTTATGTGAAATCTTACATGTGATTTTACTATAAAACATAATAATAATCAACTTCTCCTCCATGTTTGCTCGGAGGTATGCGGAGCATCCTGTCCAGTCATTGGTCAGTGAATGAAACCTCCGTTGATTGGTCCTCGTCCGAGCGACAGCGATGAAAAGTTTAAAATGTTTCAACTTTCTGGAATCGCGTCGCTGGGTCGCCTGTGCATGACACGTGCACAAGCGCAAAA
The DNA here is from genome assembly GCF_043380555.1 of Nothobranchius furzeri. Classification (NCBI taxonomy): domain Eukaryota; kingdom Metazoa; phylum Chordata; class Actinopteri; order Cyprinodontiformes; family Nothobranchiidae; genus Nothobranchius; species Nothobranchius furzeri. The sequence continues at coordinate 42,104,061 of NC_091747.1, read as the reverse complement.
TTTCACATGCACGATTTCGCGTTTCGCTTGGTAGGAGGGAGACCCGCGATTATCGCTTTGTCACGCATGTCTCATTGAAAATGAATGGAGGAGAGGCGAAGTCGCCTCCCGTGTGTCGAGCCCATTAATGAGGGGCTGCATTCCTTCTGGAGGCTTACAGATAAGTGCAGTTTCAGTAGAAGTGGAATGCAGCCCTCAGCCCTCTGGCGACTTTGTAATTTGCACGTTACCTGAAGGAAAATATTCATGGTGTGACTTCTAGTGGAAACAAGATGACCAAAAAAGCAGATTTCTTCTCCTTTAACAAATCTAGAGGTTTACAGCAGGAGTGTTCAAAACCTTTCAAGACAAAGACCAAAACTGTCAAGTTAATAGTCTTGGTGGGCTTCAAAACTGTTATTAAAAATACAAAACTTGTTTTATGATTAATTTTTTATTTGCTCTCCTAAAAATAGGTAAAAGTGGGCATTTTAGTAAAAATCTGAATGTAGAAATGTTAGAGAATGTCGATCTACATCAACAACATTGAGAATTTACAGCAGGACAATCTGTGCACGTTTACCAAAATGAGTGCAATGCAAACAGATCATACTGATGAATAAGAAGGTTATAAAGAGATAAAGGAATAAAAGTTAACTGTCTTAAAAGCATCTCCACTGAACAAAACTAAAACATCATTCTTTATGTTTTTTTAAATCACTTTAGACATCTCAGGAGGGTTTCATTTGTTATGTAACGTTGGAATATTTAGCAGTATCTCTAATTGCAGGAATCTGACAGTGCTGAATAATCCTGTCTCAGCAGAAGAAGAAGAAGAAAAGAAGAAAATATCTTTTATATAGCGCCTCTCAAGATAAAAATCACGAGGCGCTTAACCAGAACCAGAGGGAAGGTCAAGATGCCCAGCAGGTCCGCCGTAGCTCCTAAAGTTCCTCAACCAGAGAGAGTAGATCAAGTCTATGAGGCCTTAAAGAAAGGCCTCGAGTAAGTAGACCTGTCGGTATGCAGAGGGCAACTCATCTTATCCTTTATATTAACCTGTGTGTGTGTTCCCAGGTCTTACCTGCATGTTCATAGGACAGACCTGGATAACTTAAACAGAGAAATCCAAGAATCCAAAAGGAATTCCAGACTGGTACGTTGGGCTCTGAGGTAAAACTGTCAATCACAGATAACTGGTCTGATGACATCATGGTGGGTTTTTTTTTCTTCCCAGGGTTTCCTTTATGAATTTGACCAGGTGAGCTGCTGTGATTTCTTCATGTTTGTGAAACTGTTGAATCAGACCAGAATGAAGGGCTCTGACTCTGCTTTACTCTCACAGCAAGTTAAGGTGATTGAGAATAACATAAGAAGTCTGGAGGTTCACCTCAACAAGGTAAGGGCCTCCATCCTCGTGGCACAAGGTGCGATGTAACAGGTTCAATAACGAAAACAAGCCACAAACAAAAACTAGAAGGAAACCAGTGAGGCGTGAGTCATACAGGTGCAGATGAGTAATAAAGCATGACTGGCATGAAATAAAAAAAACTATAAAACACACAAAACAACATAAATTATGAAGTTTTTATCCTTTTTCTCAGGTTAAGGGGATTTATGAAGGCTACTGCCAGCAGAGGAGACTGAGAGATGAAGCCACCAAGCTGATGAAGGAAAACAAATCCGCTTCAGGAGGCAAAGAAACCAAAGAGAGATTTGTGAAGGCAAATAAGGATTATAAGGAGTACTCTGAGGTGAGACTGATCCATCAATGAAGAATACTGGGAAACTTGTGGGAAACCAGACTAAATCAGAGTAAAGCAACATGTCCCTCCATGATTCTCTGTAGAGAATGTGTGCGTTGGAGAATACACTACAGAGTCAGCTGGGACAGTTCAACATCAAGATGAAAGGTAAGAATGGTGGATTATTAGTCCTTATAGACTTCACATTCAAGAGTCTGAGCAGGAAAGCTGAGCGGGTTTGGATGAAACCCTCTTCAACAACTCAGAAATATTAGCTAGACTTTATCTGGAGGTGGGGGTGTTTTCTAGCAGCTCCTTGTGGAGTTTACATTTAGATGACTTCACCTGTTCTTACTGGTTTTTCAGGTCTGGCTGGATTTGCCAGGCTGTGTGCAGGAGACCAGTACGAGGTTTGTCTCCATCTTCTTTTTTCCTGTTTCTGTCAAAAGACCCTTTCCACTTGCATCTGTCACTTTGTTTTCTACTAATTTAATAATATTGAGCTCTTTTTTTTTTTCAAATCTTCATACAAAACAATGTGGCTTGTTAAAGGAAATCTATGTTTAGTAGGTCTGTGCGGCTTGGAAGTACTTCAGTGTGCCGTCACAATCCTTCATGTGTGATTTTGCACGATTCAGAAAGATATTTTTGTTCATTAAGATTTTCCTGGACTCCCTTCAGATCTTAATGAAGTATGGCCGACAGCGATGGAAGCTGCATGGAAGTATAGAAGCAAATAATAATCAAGTCTGGGACAACGGAAAGGTGGCGGTCTTTCCGTTCATTGGCGAGTTTCTTTGTGTAAAGGTTTGTTTCCTTTCTGGTAACCAGATGGACCGGTGTCTGTGTTTAGCCGTGGTCACTGAACACACCCTGACCTGTGGTTGCAGGTGACAGAGCTGAAGAGCTTAGCCCATCACGTGGTTGTAGGAAACATCGTCTGTGAGACCAAGGACCTGTTTGCTCCTCTGCCTCAGAAGGTTGCTGTAGACGTTAATGACCCGGGCACCATCAAGATGGTCCTGGAGGTCACCTGGTAGTAAGTAGATTCTTCTACTGATGGACTTAAGAAAGGAGCTTTGCAGAATTTGTTAAGTCAGCTTTTCTTTAACCATTCAAGAAGACAACTGTTTATTGTCATGTTCTGTCCCCCTTTGTTCCCCTGCCAAGCTCCTTCATTCCCATTCAGTTAATTGGTTCCACCAGGCTCTCCTCAGCCCTCTCTAGCCTTCCCTCTGGTGTCCTCCTAATCACTCCCTGCTGTCCCCACTTGATTTTATATTAGTTCTCCTCATCCCTCTAGTTATTAGTTGTTTATATCTGCCCTCAGTCTTTAAGTGTAGTTATCTGTGTTGTATAGGTTTATCTGCCCTCCTGCTTGTTTCTCGCCACCATTTAGATTATTGACCACACCTGCCTTCCCTCCAGCTCTCACTACTCACACCTGTCACCTGTTCCCCTGATCACCTCCCTCTGTGTTTAAAACCCTGTCTTGTCCTTCTGTGTTTGTCGGTCCATTGTCTTATGTTGGTTTGTCCCGCCCTGCTTGTCTCTAGGTCTCATTAAGTGAGCTTTTGGTTTTTTGCCTGAGTTTAGTTATTAGGTTTTGGCCTCCACCCCTTTGGATATTTGGTTATCTTCCTAAATAAAGGATTTTACTTTTTTCAATCTGCTCCTGCCTGTGTGTTCTGGATTTCTGCATTTTGGGTCCAGACCTCCTGCTCTCAACGTGACACTTATTTTTTATGTCTCCATAGTCCAGTTCCCAAAGATTCCTCAGGTTCCTTCACAGATGTGGAGAATTCCCAAATATCAACTCTAGCCCTAAGTTCCTCCCCAACTCTGCCTCAAAATGAAAACCATGTGAGTTTGTCCATTTTTATGTAACACCTGCGTGAAACCTTAGAAAGCTGAAGCTGCTTCAAAGATAAATTTAAAACATCTGCTGCTGTTCAACATTTATTTATTCCTGCTTCTTCAGCCTTTTGAGGCAATGTCTGACTTGCAGCAGCTTCCTGTCTGATAAGATCAACATAAAACTCCTGGAGATCAAACACAACAGCCCATGATCATGTTATTTATTATAAAGTCTATGAAGATTTAAAAATGTCTGTAAGGTTTATGAACACTTGTCTGATTCATTATGCCAGAGACCGACCTCCACTCGTGGACTCGTTAACGTGTTTGATCAAACCTCAGATCAATAATCCAGATTTTAGCAAAAGTAGAGCTGAGGTTTCACTTCCATCCAACCTCTGCTGCAGACTGATGCAGGTCAGTGAGAGCCGGACCTGCAGCTGTGTCTGATATGAAACTCATCCATGATGACGGTTTTACATAAACTGGTCGGCCAGAAGTCATCCAGCACAAAGATGCATTTAAGCTCATAAGATACTTGTGACTCAAAAGGTAGAGAGGTATGGCGCGGTATGGGGGCCAAAATTAAGACTACTGCCCAGCAGCAGGAGGCTATATAAATTCCGAAGCAAACTACTGATCTGATTAATGATACACTGGCACTGGTAACTGAGAGGCTGGCGCTGCTTACTGAGGAGTAGCACCTTTACCGGCATTACTAATAGATACGCTAGGGACTAGCATCCCTCGGCTGGTCATTGACTGGTTCACACACTCCCTCTGCTGTCTATTACATGGATAGGCTAGCGTTAGCCTGGACGGGCTGGTGTTGGCATTGGAGAGGCTTGCCATTAGCGTGCCTAGGCTGGCCACTAGCTGGATTTCCTACCTCCTCGATGGACCATTAGCATGGATAGGCTGTCGTTAGCATCGGAGAGGCTAGCCATTAGCGTGCCTTGGCATGCCACTAGCTGGATTTCCTATGCCCTTGACGGACCTTAAGCATGGATAGGCTGGCATTAGCGTAGGAGAGGCTAGCCATTAGCGTGTCTCGGAGAGTCACTAGTCAGCTAGTGGCCAGCCTAGGCCTCTCCGATGCTAATGCAAGCCATGCTAATGGTCCGTCAAGGGGGTAGGAAATCCAGCTAGTGGCATGCCTAGACACGTTGATGGCTAGCCTCTCCGATGCTAATGCAAGCCTATCCATGCTAATGGTCCGTCAAGGGGGTAGGAAATCCAGCTAGTGGCATGCCTAGGCACGTTGATGGCTAGCCTCTCCAATGCTAACACCAGCCCGTCCAGGCTAACGCTAGCCTATCCATGCTAATAGACAGCAGAGGGAGTGTTTGAACCAGTCAATGACCAGCCGAGGGCTGCTAGTCCCTAGCGTATCTATTAGTAACGCCGGTAAAGGTGCTATTTCTCAGTAAGCAGCGCCAGCCTCTCAGTTACCGGCACCAGCTTATCATTAATCAGGTCGGTAGTTTGCTTCAGAATTTATATAGCCTCCTGCTGCTGGGCAGTAGTCTTAATTTTGGCCCCCATACCGCACCATAGTGAGGTTGTTTGTCTTCATGCCTCATTTTAATCCCAGCTGGTTTAATCAACCGCTTCTGGAATTTTGAGGTGACTTGTTGCAGCAAGGACTCGAGTCAGGTAGAACTCATCCTGTCTGCATAAATATTCTCTTTTAGAGTCTCGACACCCCAATTGATGATGATTTATATGAAGTACCGGACCTCGACCTTCCACCTCCTTTACCGGAAAAAAAGAGGCACCGACCTCAGAAGGTAGAATGTGAAACGTTTTAATTTAAGTCTGCAATCAGACTTTCTCATGCTTCAATAAATCAAGTGGATTTTTTTATTCACTTGTTGAGGAAAATAATCAAGTTTCCTAAAAATGAACCAGTGTTTTATTTTACTCTATGAACAAAACAGGAGTCGGTCTATGAGCAAGCAGATCCACCTGTGGGAGCAGCAGGTTATGCATTTAACCCGCCCTCAGAATACGGTGAGTCTGGCCTGGTGGACAGCGACCTGGAGGACACTCTGGAAATTCTGATTTCCGCTCTGGAGGAATATAAACAATTCTGTGATTTACAAAAACTGGAGCATGAACTCAGACTGCTGCAGAGCTCACTAAAGGTAAGGCGTTAATTAATTTATTACAAGACAGTTGTTGGTTTCAGGTTAAAGCTGAGAAGGGGACACAGCTGGTCTTTATAAAACGTATTTCCTGGTGCAGATGAAAACATGTAGGATTCCTGACTTATACCTGATTATATGGTTCTGTGTGTCTGAGCAGGGCTGCAGCCACAGGCAGTCACGCAGCATGGACAGCGCGGACAGCTCCGTGGAAAGAGCTCTAAGCAGCTTCGACTTCCTTGGTGCATCAGACGGTGTAAACAATAGGACAAGCTGCACGAGGCCCACAAATGGCAGGTGAGTGTGGACAAATGTGTGCTCTCCATCCATCCATCCATCCATCCATCCATCCATCCATCCATCCATCCATCCATCCATCCATTTTCTTCCACTTATCCGGAGTCGGGTCACAGGGGCAGTAGTCTAAGATGAGAGGCTCAGACTTCCCTCTCCCCAACCACTTGGGCCAGCTCTTCCAGGGGAATCCCAAAGCGTTCCCTGGCCAGGTGAGAGACCCTCCAGCATGTCCTGGGTCTTCCTTTAGGCCTTTTACCAGTTGGACATGCCCGGACAACCTCACCAAGGAGACGTCCTGGAGGCATCCTGACCAGATGCCCGAGCCACCTCAACTGGCTCCTCTCGATGTGTGCTCTACTATGAAACATAATTAGTCCAGCATTGTGTTCATTTTACTTTTCAGTAATGCAGACTTGGAAACTTTTAAAGTGAGCAAATGTATTTAAAACACATAAGTGGTGTCTAACATCTTTACAGAAAAAGGGACAATGTGGGACCTGAGAGATGCTTCAGCGATTCCCATTTTTTCTAAATCACTTTGAGACATGAAAACTAATCAGCTGCAGTCCAGGGATGCCTGATATGAATATATTTAGGAATTGATAAGTTATTGAATGTATTTACTAATAAAAGATTCTCACCACATCTACCTACAGACCTCACCTCACCACAGGCTGCACCACTCTGGACTGCTGCCTGCTTGTTCACCTGAACAACTGTGGAGCACAGCTGATGGTAGGATTACTGCATAAATAAACCACTTCCTGTCCTTCAGATTATAGATTAAGTGTCTGATTGTTGGTGGATGATCCTGGTTGGTGTAAAGTGACATTATGTGTGCAGCACCTGGGTGTGTCGGGTCCTCTGAGGTGTAAAGAGACGTACGCCATCGACAAACTTCTGAGAGAGGCTCGTGTTTTAAAAACCATCTGTTTAATCACTGAGGACGACCCCCGCAGACCCAGACAACCTACTGAAGGTCTGTTCTAGAACCTTTTTCTTATTTTCCTACAAAACTATGAAACATTTATGGGAAAAATAATGTCAGTTTTATTTATAAATCTAATGTGAAACCAGCTGTGAACCAAAGTAACATTGAACCCAAAGCATTGTGAGGATGAGACCCGTGACGACCCTAAACCAGCTGCTAGAATAACCGATGCAGTCACATCATGCGGCCTTTTTAAAACAAATGAGCTCATATAGCAGCTCTTCTCTCACAGTGATACCAGAGCTGGCTCAGTGTCATGGAGCCGAGTCACTATGGAAGCAGTGTGTGGGACACGACAGCGTGTACGCCGTCTCTGCTGATAGCTTTTTGACAACCTTGTCCACAGTCTACTCCAGTGTGCTGAGTGAAAGAACCAACCCAGGTACAAAACTGTGTGTGTGTGTGTGTGTTTTCCAGGTGCATGATTGTGTGCTTGTTCTACTAACACTCCTACACACGTTTGTCTAGTTGTCCTGTGCCTGGCTGAGCGGATTCTGGAGCAAAGGCTTTCACAGCAAGACGACACTGATGGACTGATGATGACAATATTCCAGCTGTGGAATTACCTGGGGTCTAATGGCATCAGTGACATGGAGACGCACCTCATCGAGGTGGCAGAGGAAGGTATGCCTGCATGGAAACAGGAATAAACGCACTAAAAGCAAGTGTTGGACTCTATGGTGCACCTAAATATTAAGTAGCAAAATTAAAATCAGGAAGTGCATCGAAGTGAAAAATCCAAGAAGAAGGTGTTTAAAGAAGCATTCACAGGAACAATTAGTGATCTAACTCCTGGAGCGCTCCAAGATTGAGAAGAGGCCTGGAGACGATGCAGACAGAAACCCTCACGAATCATTTTAAATTTTTATTTAGCTTTAATGTTTACCAGTTCACTCACCTGATGTGGAAAAATGAGTGGATTAATGGTTTCTGTTGCAGGTCACCTCTCAATGTCTGATTAGGATTTCCCTTAGCTGTGAACAGGATTACAATTGGATTTGGAATGCCAGGATTCATTTCTCCCCCCCTTTTAGGAATTTAAACACACAGTGGAGTTATGTGAAAGGAATACAGAGAACCTTTGTAAAATAACACTAATAGTTGATAAACTTCCATCAGTGTGGCTGCTGCAGAACTTGTCTTCAGGGGACGAGGATGTGGTCTTAAGTGTGCTGCACTCTCCTACTGAGTGCAGCCTGAAGAGGGAAGGAGTTCAAGCTGTGGCCAATTTACTGGACGATCCACGAGTAAAAGTGTCGGCTGCTGCCAGCTCCGTTCTGAGAATCCTGGCTGCTGAGCCCAGACAGAGAGACCAGGTGATGGATGGATGATGGATAGATGGATGGATGAATGGGTGCTGAATGAATGGATGGATGGTCATATGTATGTATGTATGCATGGATGGATGGATGGATGAATCAAATCAAATCAAATCAACTTTATTTATATAGCACTTTTCATACAAAAAATGCAACTCAAAGTGCTTCACAGATTAAAATGGCCCCATAGATCCCACATTCCCATCCCAGCCCCCCTCCCCAAGTATAAAACAATTGACAATTACGGTTCCCCTCCCGCACCCAACTTCCAAAGTCGACACACACACACACACACACTCACACTCACACACGAACAACAGAGGAAACAATAGGCTGAGTTCAGATGGGTCAGGTAATGAACAACACATCATCAGCAGAGCCATCTGCCCTGACAGCAACAGATCTACGGCAGCAGCCAAGACACCGGCCCATGACGCCCAGTGGGGGAGGGCAGCAACCCCCACCACTACCCGAGGAGCGCCCTGGCCTCCGCCGCCAACCACCGGCCCCAAGGCGGAGGGCTCCGCAGAGGAAACACTGGAGGATTAAAATATATAACATGAAAAATAACAAAAGCTAATATGGATGAAAAGTAACTGATAAAAAGTGATTATAAAGATAGTAAAAGAAAACAATAAGATGTAAATAAAATGATAAAATGAATTAAAAGAGATAAATATGTATATATATAAATAAACAAATATGACAGACGATTCAGTTAAACAGACTAGATAAATAGTAATCAGTTAAAAGCTAAGCTAAAAAGGTGGGTCTTGAGCCTATTCTTTAAAGCCTGGACGTTCCCTTCGGCCCTGAGGTCCTCCGGCAGCCCGTTCCAAAGACGAGGGCCGTAGGACTTGAAGGACGCCTCACCGTGGATGTGAGTCTTAACTTTAGGGATAACTAGGAGACGGCTGCCAGAGGAGCGTAGAGACCGCAAGGGTTTATATAGTAAAAGCATTTCTGAAAGATAAGAAGGCCCAAGACCATTAAGACACTTAAAAACCATTAAAAGAACCTTAAAATCGATCCTGAAACATACGGGGAGCCAGTGCAGTGATTTTAAAACCGGAGTGATGTGCTCCCACTTCCTGGTCTTCATCGGGACACGTGCTGCTGAGTTTTGTAAAAGTTGTAAACCTGAGATGCTCTTTTTGGGAAGACCAGAAAGCAGGCCATTGCAGTAATCAATTCTAATGGTTATAAAAGCATGCACTAGCGTCTCTGCATTGGCCCGAGAGAGAATGGGGCGGACTCTGGCGATATTCTTAAGATGGTAAAAACCTATTTTTGTGATGTGTTTAATGTGGGGGATAAAAGTCAGCTCAGAGTCGAAAATAACACCCAGATTCTTCACTTGTAGTGATGGATTAAAAAGACACTGATTGTAGTCTAGGTAAAAGTTTCTCTCTCTGGGCCTCAGGACCGATGACGGCTCAACCAGGGCAAAACGTGTGGACTAGGCCTTAGGCTCAACCAGGGCAAAACTTCAGTTTTGCCCTGGTTGAGCTGGAGAAAGAATGGTGGATGGATGGATGGATGGATGGATGGATGGGAGATGAATTAATGGATGGATGGTCATATGTATGTTTGTATGTCACGTTAGGAGCCAGGAGGAGGTTAGGACCCAAAGATGAAGAAATTCCAGATGACAACAGGGTGGAAAAATAACAAAAACCTAGAGAATCAAAAAACCAAAATCGGGAGGGGGAGGGGACAAGAACAATGACCCAACAACAAACAGACGCAGACAGGGTTAAATACACTGGGGCATGATGGGAGGCAGATAGGCTGCAGGTGTGTGGGGAGAAAAACCAAGTGAAAGCAATTAACTAATCAGGGAGAGGAAACTAACATGACCTAAGAGTAAAAACCCTAAAGACAGGAAGAGCCAGAAAAATAACTAATATTCTAAGGGGGAAGGAAAACTACAACAACCAGTGGGGAATGAAACACACTAAAGAGACAAATAAAATGAAAAGCTGAACCTATAGAAAAAAACTGCAGAGGGGTGACTGGGGGAGACCAAAGGAACACAGGACCTAGGAGGGATAATCTGGAGGGCTGAAGACCAGGGGACACATGAGGAACACAAAGAGACACATAAGGGGATTCTTAGAGTGGAGCACACAAGGAGACACATGAGGGAGACACAGACCGTGTGTGTGTGTGTGTGTGTGTGTGTGTGTGTGTGTGTGTGTGTGTGTGTGTGTGTGTGTGTGTGTGTGTGTGTGTGTGTGTGTGTGTGCGTGTGTGTGTGTGCGTGTGTGTGTGTGCGTGCGTGCGTGCGTGCGTGCGTGCGTGTGTTTTGAATGGATGAGTAGATGGGTGGATTGATAAGTGATGGATGGATGGTTGTATGATCGTATGTAGGCTATGGATGGTTGATGGATGAATATGTGATGAACTGATGTTGTGATTCTAACTCTACTTTCATCCTCAGGTTCTGGTTCACTGTATGGAGATGTTAGAGGATGATAACGTGGAAGTCAGAGTTTGTGGATGTAAAGCTTTAGGATATCTCATGGTAAGAAACACTATTATGGGATTTTCCATCCTGGGGAAAAGAAAAAGTTTATTTAGAATTATTGTTCCTGTTCATGGCTGAGCTTTCCCATCTTTACCTCCACCCAGCTTCAAACTTGTGTCGTACCTTTTAAATAGGAGGTCAAAGTGATTATCAATATTGTTCTCTAGGTGTGTTTACTGATTAGAATTTGTGTTTAAATCTAGTCTTATAAAACATTTAATTATAATCTCAATGAACACATACCTGGTAGAAGCAGCTCCTGTATTTGTATCTCTGGTAAACAATTAAACTTTTTTCTAACAGCAGCTTCTTTACTTTATTTTTATTTTTCTCCTCAGGCGACTGAAAGCATCGATCAGCTGGTGTATCTTTGTCAGATGGACAAACAAGAAGTTCAACAAGCTGCCACAGAAACTCTCCTGAAGCTGGGTAATGTCAGCCATTATGAGATCAGCAAGTCCTGTTTGTTGGGCTGGTCATAAGATATAAGGGAAGTGAGAATTGCTGATGTTATAGCACGGCTGCAGCAAAGTGTCCTCCACTCACAAACAGAATCATCAAAACAAAATAAAAAAAATAATCATCGCTGTCATCTACAGGATTCAGTTTGGTTTAAATGATGTTTCAAGTAAGATTAAATAACATTAAATCTCTCTTTCCCCATTCTTTGTTCTTGTGTTGAATGTGTGGAACAGGTGAGGAAGGAGTCATGGCCCTCAGAGACACCGAGATGTCTCAGGAACAATCAGCAGACGCTTTACCTGAGGATTATTGGCGAGTTTAGGCGTCCAGCAGCAAACAACAAGCGTTTGCTCCTATTTAACATGATGGATCCAGAGCTTCTGCTGCTCCTCGTCCTCCTGGAAGAACAGCTCCAGAACAAACACAATCCATCTGCACTAACAGAGGGCTGACGGAGAAAACACAGTGGAGGAGAACTGATAATAGACTGAGCTCTGAAATCGATTGATAATGGGATTACGTGTTTTATAAAAGCCTGAGATGAAGGCTGAACTTCAGTCTCACAAAAGGCAAAAGCTACACCCTCACCTTGCATCACTTTGCAGATCACTTTTAGTCTGGGTGAAGCTAAGTCATTCAGCAAAGAGCCTTATCTGCTTATTGTTACAACTAGATTAATTGTTTTGTAAATGGCTAAATAAATGACAGGATTACAGGCAATGCTTGATTTGTAAATCAAACGTTACAGGTGTACGGTGTACCATCAAATCGCGCTCCCCCATCACGTCAGACCAAAGTTCACTAAAGGCAAAACAGATGCCAGAACACGAACGGGGGGGGGGGGGGGGGGGGGGGGTCCAGTTGGTTCGCTGGAGTTTTTGACAATTAAAAAATGCGCCCACACTTTCAAAGTTAGTACGCATTTCTTCTAACAATAGTAATTTTTGCATCTTTACTGTTCCCCTACTTCATTATCATCACTGCTCTATTGTCATCCTGCATCTCCTCTCAATCCTAAATAAAAACTGCTACCTGGCTTCATATATTTTCACCGCATGAGCTACCTTTGAACTGCAGATCAAAAAGATCTACCGACCGCAGAAGTAGCGGAGTGCGCGCCGCGCGCAGACCGCACCGCTGAGGTGAAGTCACCGGAGGACGAAACAGGTGATGCGCTCCGCTCCACAGCAGCGAAACGCATCAGGTACAAATAAAAGACAGAAATCATAAAAGGATATGAGCCGACATGAACAATCGCGTGTTAAATTTGTCTTTGAGGTGGTAACACTTTGATAATGTTACTGGCCGTGCTCAGGATCGACGCATCTGTCTGGAGTGCATCAACGATCAGAGCTCTGTGCCTCTCAGCTCAAAATAATCCCCGGAGAATCCTTAAGTTCTCTCTGCAGCTGTTCACCGATGTAAACAAGCTGCCTACTTTGCCTAAATTCACCCCGAACGGATTTATAACATGTTATAAACAGTGTTTCACTTTTCACCGACGCTGATTTAAAAAATGTCCGGATCCCTACTAGTTTTTGTTGCTGGTGGTGTCACCCCGTGTTCAGCTGCTGCTCTCACACCGGGGTGAGACAAGATCTCTCTCAACAGCGATGCTCGTACCAAATAACGTAATTTTAACACACGTAATCCTACATTGGAGCAATATTGTAATAAATTATCTCACATTTCACTACAGTGGACGGTACCGCGTGTAATCCATGGTGAAATATCCATCCATCAGAAGAACGCATCACATTTGTCCCTGTTCCTGTCTTCGTCATGAAATAAATAAACGTTCGCTGTAAACCTGAGGGCTGCTAGTCCGTTTGATTGATCGCTGCAGTTCATCTCCATCCTCAGTCTCAAGCAACGTTATTTGAAAAAAATAAAATAAAACGAGTTGACTTCCCCCCCCCCCCCCCCCCCCCGCGACCCCATGTGGACAAGCGGGTTCAGAAAATGGATGGATGGAGTTGACTTTACATCCTTGTCTGTTAGTGCAGCCAGCCACATAGCAAGTTGTTACCATTTTACTGTGAAACTAACTAGATAAAAGTGATGAAGGCTAAAAAGGGCTTGTTTTGACTAGCTTCACCAGAGTTTCAACGTGTGTAAATGGTCTTTATGCCATCCATCATGGCGAACAGGGCGGTCCCATGAGTGGCGTGACGTCACTTGCAAAGGGTCAATAGCACAAGTTGGTCGGTGAGTTGCCGGATCCTAGCAGACAGTTGCCAGAACGGTCCTTTCAAAATAAGAGGATCTTGTTCCGGCAAGATCCGGCTCAAATTAAGCCCTGATTACAGGTAAAGAGACTTTTTCACATCGTCTAAAGTTTAATTAAGGCCTCAGAGGGTTGCCAACCCCTCCTTTGGGTTGAAGATAAAAATGAAATTAAAGATTCTCCTTCTGTTTACAGGTGTTTTATTTTATTGTATTTATGTGTGTAAAACTCAGCTACATGTCAGACGAGTTTCGTATTCTATATATAACTATTTTATATTTTAAACAGAGGAAATTTGATTAGAGTTGAGTTTTATTGTATCCTGAATGTCTCTGCTTTTTGTTTGGGCTCTGTGAATATTACCCACAGGTGTAGAAAAATTGTTTCAGAATAAAACAAATTCATGAAAAGGCGACATAACATACTGTCACAGAGCATTCCTTTATGAAACACATTAGTTTTATTCTGGTCCATAATAATATAAACCCATTTAAACCCTCTGACACTATTGTTCAAGATAAACTACATATTTTTTCAATCTGTTAACTAATTAAACTCAAACACCTGAGGGCAAAGTTGTTTCACAGAAAGCTTCAACAGCTTCACCTGGTGGGAAGTGCAGACGTAAAACAGACAAATCAATAACTGATGGCAAACAGGTTTGGTCGAGGTCAAGTTTAAATCAAATCAAATAAATACAATTTGTTTATGAAGCGCTTTTCATACAACAAGTGCAGCTCAAAGTGCTTTACAATATTAAAAACAACCACACAGCAACCCTCCCCACACAGATTAACATCCAAGATCCCTTCTGTATCTCCCTCCTCACACCCTCAAGGCCTGCTGGCTGACTGCAGATGTGGTAGGCACAAAGAAAACGGAAATGCCATCAAAGGAGCCAGCTGCACCGGGAGCAGCAGTCCGGGTACCACCACCTGGCACCAAGAGGAGGCACGAGAAGCACCCAGACAGCCACAGCCAAACGCTGCCCGCGGGGGTTTAACAATGACCGCCACTGGTGCTGTTGACCTACAGGGTGCTGGTGGAAACTGGACTATTGTTGGCTGATGAAGGAAATGAAGATGACATATTTGTAGGAAAAGAGAGAGAGGAAGTAAGGCAAGACAGAAGAAGCTAGAGAGCTGATGGACGTGGTGCAGAGAAGGTTGGATGATCAGGAGACCAGGTGGAAAGGTAGCAAGGCTAGAAGGTTGGGAGAAGGGTTTATGTTGTTCTACCATGGAGTAGATGATGATGATGACATATTTTATTTGAACATGTTTAAACATATTTCAACATTTTTATCATAACATGATAACAAAACAAAATAAAATTTAATTATGTCCAAAGGGAGCAGGAAGAAGCATGAGCTTTTTTAAAATTTCCTGCCCCTTGTCCCATTTGTTCAAAAATCAAAAAAATGATATCGTTTGCGTTAAATCATGAAATTCTCTATAATCTACAGTCAAATGTCCCATTTACACTATTACATACAAAATAGTTCCGCATGCCTTTTCCATTTACCCACCACACACAGCGATTAACATTCCCTACTACACATACAACACACCCCATTTTCTTTTCAACCATAGTGTCCTGTAGCATTGAAAAACCCAGTGGTTACCACACTGACGAGGGTCTTCAGTCATTAGGGATGCTTGCCGCAAAATCTGAAAATTAGGCTCCAATCTCCTGGCTGGCTCGCCATTATGTAAAGGGTTAATTTACATCTATTTAAGGAACCATAAGACATAAGATTCCACAGTTAATATGAAATCAATCTTACGGACCTTTGGGTACTTTTAACCAGAAGATTGGAACTTTTTATTGCAGGGATTATGTAACACTTCATATTAACTGAGAGACAGCAGAAGAGAGAGTCACCTTTAAAATGTTTAAGAAGATTTATTTCTAAACAATTTTAAACAAGACTAACTCTAAATTCTAAGTGAATGGATGGATCTTGGTGTGAATGAGACGTGAGATGAATGGTGTTTGTGTGAGTGATGTTTGTAAACAGAACCCTTGTATCCGGAGAAGCAAGTCTGAATGATGTTTGTGATGTTTTGCTCTTAAGCTATGATCAGAGATTCATAAACACATAAGATGCCATATTGTCGCTCTACACACACCCTTCAGGATGAGACCTCCGTACAGATCCAGAGTGCCAGGTCTTCGGACCCCCCTTTGGTACCGGAGCTGATGAAACATCATCAGCAGTACGACAGACTAGTCTTCGGATTGTCTACAGGTAAAAAGCGACAGTTGGTTGACAGCGTCAGATGGACCCAGAGGGTCAGTGAGTTCAGCTTTTATTCTGAAAGGAACCGTTGCTTGGTTGGTAAAATGCAACAGATTTTATCCAGCTTGTTGGTTCTTTGCTTAAAAAGGAAGTCCGGGTGGCCGGTCTGATACTTCTCTTAGAATGCGGTGAACTGCGGTGAACTGAAGAGAACTCAGAGAACTGAACTAAGATGGCGTGGGGACTGGTTTTATTAATCTGGATGTTTTGATTTATGGTCGAATCAAAGTTGGCAGATTTATAAACACCACAGAGACTATGCCACGCTTCAGAAAGGAAGGTTCTGATTGGATGAGTAACAGCAATGTGTCGTGCGTTTACATTACGAGTAGTCAGCATGTCTAATGCAGCTAGATTAAAGTCATATTACTTATTAAAGCTTACTAATCATAACATTGTTATTTCACAGATTGGTCAGCATCTTATTATTGACTAACACTTTGTTTGATTAGCTTTATTAAAAATAGAGTTCTTTGATTTATTAAAAGGAAAGAGCCCTTTGTCTTCATTCTTCTCTTGAGCTGGAAAGAAAGCAGTTTAGAAGCAAATGCATGACCGTGAGGCAGCCTCATGCAGATTAGTTCTGTGTCAGAGGCATCTGGGGAGAGAGGGTAAATAACCGTCGGTGGAATAGCTCCTTCATCACGTTACAGCGGTATCCAAATTCTAATACCGTCTAACTTCCTCCTCATTTTACCAAGATTTACGGTGTTATCGGGACTAATTTAAAAATGATGGCGTAAGCCTTAAGTGGAATTACCAAACTGTTGGTTTGGACCTTCACCATTCAGAAACTGAACAACATAACATACAAAATATTAATAAATGTAAAACAACACAGCTTATAAACAGATGTTTCGCCTGAAAAACCAGCATGTATACCTTTTCTGACATAGGACATTGTGGACCGACTGCTGAAAATCCACTCAAATGAGCTTGTTGAAGACACACAGGTACTTTGGTGTTAGTCGTGACATCTGGGGAAGGTTGGCAGCATATTTCCAGCAGAAAAGTGTGTCGTCTCTAATAACGACAGGCTCCAGTCAGAAGTCTATTTCAGCTCCGACTCCCTCCTGTGGTGGCGGGGCATGCATCTTTCATGGTGATCTTATATTTGCACAAATTACATCCTCAGTGCTTACCGGCTCTCCTTTATTGTTTGCTCAGAACCAGAAATACTCCCAAACTGCAGAAGTTTTGTTTTTAGACACCAAGTCAGCTGGTGTGTGAGCTGTCATTTTTCTCCCCGTCTCTCTTGAGTCACGTGATGACATTGCATTCGTAAACTTTATATAGCTTCTTTAAATTTTAGACAAGACATTTGAAATTATTTAAGTAAAACTACACAGTTTTTATTTTTTATGATGGTATTGGAACTGACACGTTAGTATTTTTTTTTTTACACCAGCTGTATACGGTAATACCGCCCAAGCCTACTGGACAAAGCCAGCGCACGTTTCATGCCCCTGCACCCCCTGAAGCTCCACAGTTTCACTGAAGGAAAAAGCACCCCAGAACATTATGGTGCTTCCTCCAATGTGGCACGTACTAGAAAATATCTCAGGTGGGATCTGCTTGGCATGCCAGTAATGATGGAACATCTGGACCACCTAGATTAAATTTCTTCTCATCAGAGAATAAAACTTTCCTTCACTTTTGAGTGTCTCAAGTTTGGCTCTCTTTTGCAAATGTCCAAATGGTCAGTTCTGTGACGTTCAAGGAGACAAGGTCTTTGAAGACATTTTTTAAGCACTTCTGTCTCTGATGGTTATGGGGCTGCAGTCAGCGCCAGTAGTGGCTTTAAGGTGGGTTGAGGATTGTTCACAGCCAACTGGATCCTTCTGCTCAGTGCTGGTGATTATTTTTTCTGTCTTTCATTTGACTTTTTTGTTCCAAAACCCTCAGAATCTTTAAAGGAATTCCAAATTTCTTGCTCCTGTTACGCAGGTCAGCCAAATCCAAAGTTCATCCAAAGACTTCATGAGAGGAAAAAGTCTCCAAACACAGAACTTCACTCGGTATTCTCCCTCGCCCCAAAAGTGTGTGTTCTTCTGACCCACACCCATCCTGTTCTGCTCTGGCTCTGCTGGAGCCGAGGTCATGACCTGGAAAGCAGCAGTGTGTGTCACAAGATGTCCTGAAAACTCTTAAGTCTCATTAAGGGTGATCAGACACTTTTTTCTTTTCTTTTCTTTTCTTTCCTGCCCCGTATCATCCCAAGGCTCTTTGTCTCAGAGTGATTCTTTGTATTCTCTCTGGAAATGTTAAAACCGTGGAATTGGTAAGCTGGACTTTGAATGCATTTATTTTATTATTATTTTTTTTTTTTCAACATTCAGAATGGACAAGTGAACTCCCACATGCCCAGATGGAATGCACCTGGTGGGATACAGTTTGGATTCCTGGTAGGAGTGGAATATTATGTGTCGTTCATTGTTTTCCTTGGAGGATGCAGAAGACTTGGATTTTTGGATTTATGGTTGCTGGATTTCTGCTAATTGGAGAAGGCTTCACAACACCATCAGTCATTCACCCAATCACACACACATTCACATGCTGGTGAGGGTGAGCTACAATGTCGCCACAGCTGCCCTGGGGCACACTGAAAAAGGCCTGTCGAACACTATCACCACCGGTCCCTCAGACCACCACCATCAGCATGCAAGGCGTGTTAAGTGTCTTGCCCAAGGACACAACAGCAGCATTCTCTCTCTGGATGGAACCGGGATCGAATCTGCGACCTTCCGATTACTGGACAACCTGATGTGTGGATTCCATGATGGAGAATGCTACTGCACAGCATGGAAGGAACTAAACCCCATTATTTGGCTGACAGGATACCTCTGAGACCAGAAACGACTAAAAGGCATGGAGGAAACGTTATCTCTGGCCTGTTCCAAAACAATTAATGTTATCTGAATTTGACTCCTCTGTTCGGCCTTGGCTGAAAATCTTAAAACTCCCCAAAAAATGAATACAGACAGTAGCTCTGCCCCCCTTCTAACCTATCCCTGACCTGGAACCATGGATCTGGGTTTAAGGTCCACCGACTCAATGCTTTCTCTGTTTTTGTTGTTAATGTCTGAAATTTGTACTTTTGTTTAGGGGTGCATATTTTCTCCCTCACCCCTCTCTACCCTTGTGTGGGTATTTTTCTTAGCTTTTGTGTCCAGTATACGTTGATCACCCTGCTTCTGTCCCTCGGCCCCCTCCTACTACCTCATCCTCTTGCTCTCCATCACTTTCAGATTTCCCTACTTAAAGTAGCTTTCCAGAGTTTTCTACTTTCAGAAATGATGTATGGTTATAAATCCGTAAAAGCGATTATCTTATCATGTACTGCGGTAAGCAATGTCTTCTTTTTTTTTCTTTTTTGCTAACCACGCCCCCTGCCCTGCAGAGCTCCGGAAACTGAGTGCTCACCAGAACTAACCAATGGACTACCGCTTAGATGCTTGAATACCTCGGCTGATGCAGTTGATGAACTTTTCACGGTCAAGAAAGTATTTAAAATATAAATATATGAGAGCACAACATGACATGTGAACAATACTTGTAAAACAACGTGTTTTAGCTCTGTTTGTCAGCTGCAGAAGCACGTTTATGTACAAGAAACGTGAAGTTGTGGTCTTAAAAAAAACAGCGACGGACTTGTGATATGCTTGTCAGCCACTAGATGGTGCCATTGGATGAGAGAAATACTCTTGTAAGAGACTTAAAGCTTTACCTCATTTGTCTCCACAACATGAGTTTGTATTGATGAAGCTGACGGAGTTTGAGCTGAAGTCACCACGTCTTTATTGCAGCAGCAGCATGTTGTCATTAATGTTAATGAGAGCTCTTTAACTTGTTCTGTTTGACTGTTTTAACCTGCGTCCTGTTGGCTTCAGCTCATCTTTATTCTTTATTCAGGTTGTGGAGCTGCAGTTTGTCACGGATCAGCTGTTCTTCTCTGGGCTCAGCTCTGATGTCCAACCCCTGCCATCTGACATACCTGGACCTGAGTTATAACAACCTGCAGGATCCAGATGTGCAGCAGCTGCTGGATCTTGTGAAGAGTCCAGACTACAAACTGGAGACTGTGAGGTCAGTTGATGGTTGGAGTGGGTCCAGGCTGCTGTCAGCAGGATTGAACTAAACCCAATTAGTATCAAAGCAAATATCCAGTGTTTCCAGTAAACCTGCAGCTTTTCACTGGCTGCTTTCCTCAGTGAAGCTGTGAGGACAATGGAAACAGGCTTCATGATTGGACACAAAGGCAGAGACAACAATCAGCCAATCAGATCAGCCAGAAGCTTGTTGTGTTCATGTGTTTGTGTCGTTGTGAAGATGACTGCTGTTGTGTTCATGTCTACAGGTATAGATGATATTGACAGCCTTCAGATGTTTAGAGACAATGGTCCTCATCCATCAAACTGTCCTCCTGATGATCATCAGAGGCTGAAGCAGCAGCAGTTTGTGTGCAGTGACACTCTGACTGGATCAGGATGAACTTTTAGTTTCTCATATATTCTGTCTCCCTGTTTTTGTTGTGAACAACAAATTTAAAGTTTAGGTTCAAATCTGCAATCATTTATTAATGTTTTAAATAAACACAATCTGTATGTGTTCTAACCAAATCACATAGCTTTTAAAGTAAAGAAGCACTATTTTTAGTTTTGTTAAGTATTTGGTTTTATAAAACATTTAAACAGACTAGAACAATTTGATCTACGGTAATAATAAACCAATTTTTCAGAATAAAGTGAATTTTATTTTGAATAAACGCTCAATAAAACGTTGTATTGTTTTAATCACTTTCATCGTCTAAAAGTTGGATCTCAGCCAGAGACGGAGCAGCTTTAGAGACGACTGATCTGATGGAAATGTGGAATGAATTCCCTTTAACCGTGCACCAGACACCGTCTCTGCTGGTTTTGAAGTTACAATTGAAGACAAATGTTTATGTCGTGGCATTCCAGCAGCAGATGTAGTGTGGTTTCATTGTCCTGCGTGTAATGTGGCCTTTTATTAGGTTTTGTTTTTATGGCTGTTTTACATTGTTTTGCTTGCACTTGTTGCTTGTAATGTCCACCACCATGGGCATCCAGTAAGGTTGTGGAAGGGGCTTTACAAAGTGAGGGTTAGGGTAAGGGTCCTCTTGATGTGGAGTAGCAACAGATCTCCAAGCCTGTCTGTGATGACTGAACTTCTCAGTAAGTTGGTGAGGGTGTAGCATGAAAGTGATGCTGAGGAAGATGTAAAGAACAAAGGCAGAGCAGAGGACCAGGTGATCAGAGCCGAGATAAGAATGTTGTGATGTTTTCAGGGAGGAGTCTGAGACTTGGCAACCAGGAGGTGCTCCCAGATGACTGGACAGTTGCAGCTGCCTAAAGTAAAATAAGTAAGGAGATTTGGTGGTGGAATAAAAAGTCCATGAGCATGTACAGAGAAGCTAAACACTGAGAGGACATAGAGTAGACAGGAGTATAGGGAGCTGCAGCGTATGGTGAAGCAAGAGGTAACAGAGCGTAAGCAGTTGGTCTTGATGACGTATACATGGAGGTATGGAAGTGCCAAGGTGGTGGCAGAGTTTTTGACTAGGTTCAAAGAGATCTGACGAGTGAGAAGATGCCTGAAGAATTAAAGAAAAGTGTGGTGCTGATTTTTCAGGACAAGAGAGACGTAATTAGAATTGTGGCAACTACAGTGGAATAAACTGTCATTCAATGAAGTTTTGGTAAACAGTGATGGAAGCTAAGTTTTGGTCAGAAGTGAGTGTTTGTGAGCAGAAAAACAGTTTTATTAAAAAAAAGGAGTACTACAGCTGTAGTTTTTGCTTTAAGGATTCTGATAGAGAAATACACAGAGGCTCAGGTGGAGCTGCATTGTGTTTTTGTAGATTTAGAGGTGACCTGGTGCAGAAAGGAGTTGAGTTGAATAATGAGGTCTGGCGTGCCTGTGAAGAATGTTTGAGAAGTGCAGAACATGTATGAGAGCTGTGAGAGAATGATGAAGTGTGCTTTAGGACTGAGTTCAAGGGAGAGCGGAGACTGCAGAGGAGTCTACACCACACAATGTGTGTTTTCCTTTACTGTTGCACAGCGTGGTCATTATGATATATTCTGTCATAATCTAAGACATAATATTAAAAAATGAATGCGTTTCTGAGGAGAGCGATTCAACCAAAACAGCATTTGGGATTTTATTTAGAAATATGATGTTATGTTAGCGTTTTATGTTGAAACCATGGTTGAAACCTATCCCGGCCACTCGTTAAATCATTTTGAAAAATTACAACCAGGGGCGGATTTAGCAATTTGGGGGCCCAAGGCGAACACAGACATGGGGCCCCTTACACTAAATTTTCGACAATCTGACCTTTAACTGGATTTGCGAAACTCTCCCCTCTTCTGACATGAGTTATTTTCCCTTCTTATTAGTCCTCCTCTTTTTTCCTGTTTTTCTCTCCCTTTGAGTGCTTTCAATATTTGCTCTGCTTTCTTCTTCCTGTCAGCGCTCCTGTGCTTTAGCCTTAGTTATTTTTTTTTCTATTTTCCATTTTGGTCTATGTTTTCCTCCCTTGAAACATTTTCCATTGTCTTTCCTTTCTGCTTCCTTTTGATGTTTACATCGAAAAACGACGTCACTTTCAGAAATGAAAATAAAAGCTTTTATGAAGCAAGCTGCTTCTTTCTCTTATTGGAGCCACTAGGATAACTCCATTTCATGCTTAATGTTTTGACTATCGCTTTGGGTTTGTTACGGATGCCCCTGCCTCTTTTCTTCTTCTTATTTGTGGTCTTATGGCACTTGGCAAACAACCATTTGGTGCATTACCGCCACCAATTGGATTGGAGTGGAATGACTACCAGTCACTTCCAGTTTGTGCATCGCCATCTTAATAACCCTCTTATGACCATAATTATAACAGGGCCGCCTGGTGTTTTTTTAATCTTATGGCTGTAAAATTGTAATAAAAAGCGCAAAGTGTGTGTAACTCTCTCCTTTTTTCTCAGCTTTCAGTGTATGGTTTGTATTTAGAATTTATTTCCATTAAAGCCTTTAAAAAATCAGCTTAAACGTGAAAAAAAAAGCAAAAAACGGATTTGAATTTTTTACATTTATTACTGAACAGGAATTTCAAAATTACTGGGCAAACAATTTAAACTTTTAACTGTAATGCATCTATTCTTAAAAAAGTGTGAACCTTGGTATTTTTAGCAGTTTTTAGGACCATTTAATTTTGTAAACTTTCAGACGTTTTTATTTGATTTGGTAGACCTTGAAGCAGTTTCTCTCCAGCTGCAGGCAGAGTGCTGCACACCTCACACTGCCATGGGGTGCTTCTCTGGCACACCATGCGCTGCTATACCAAAAACTTTAGTTCTAGCAAAAATAATTATTTATGGTAAAAAGATGAATAATGCTGGAATGATGCTGAATCTTACAATTAGCAAATAGTTGAGGGTTGTTCAAATAAAAAAATAAAGACTGAACAAACATTCATACCCTGGTTCACCGGAGATCTGTCATTCTTCGTGGTCACTGACTTCAGATATAAGCCTTCTGGGACACCTAATAGATCGTGTTGATTTTCTTTGAGGCATTTCCATAATTTCATGCTGGTTTTTATGCTGATTAGCTTCCCCGTTCCGTGATCCGCTTTCACCGCGGCGCTGCGCTTCATTTCAATCAGGCTGTACAGCAGGATTTCCCCTCGTAGCGATATTTCCCCTAACTCTGATTGCTTCATGCTATAGATCGTTGGAAAGCTGCTTTTATGTACTTTTACGAACCGTTGGAATTATTTAAATCTGATCAGCCATTCAAAAGTTATAAAACGGAGCATTTTGGATGACAAACTCAGCACATCTCTGAATCTGTGTTGTGATTCGTTGCGCTCAAGACAGGGAATCCCGGTGGCTACCGTAATGTATTGTATATGCACGAAAAGCCCCATTTTTAATCTTTTCAGCACTTTTAGAATTTTAATGATATCTTGAACGGTTCAGGAATTATGGTAATGAGAAGTGCGCATGTCCAATCCCGTCTGCGGCGACAGGTTGGTAATAAGAATATTGTGGCATTAACAGAGGGGTGCCGGCGATCAGGGCTAGGGGGGCCCCCCAACACAAGGGGGCCCCAGGCGGCCGCCTACCTATGCCTAATGGTAAAACCGCCTCTGATTACAACCGTAAGTATGTTAAATGACAACTACATATGAACTACAGAGAAATAATTGATAGGTTTCAGTATAAAATATTACGTAAAATCTATCAATTACAGGCGTAAGTACGTTTGCCGTTTTATTTTGTAATGTATCCCGTGCATTTCCCGTCCTGACAGTGGCAGTCGTCCTGACCATCGACTTATAAATAATAATCCTGATGGTGGAGGTCTGCAGCCAGGTACCTCTCACTGTTTCACTCTCAGCTCAAGGTGTTTGAGGTGGAAGTGGTGCAGGGACTGCACAGTGGTGCCTTGCAGCAAGATCCTGGGTTCAAATCCCTATATGGGGATGCTTTCTGCATGGAGTTTGCATGTTCTCTGTGCATGCGTGGGTTCTCTCCGGGTACTCCGGCTTCCTCACACGATCTAAAAATATTATGCTTGATTATGTTGATTGGTCTCTGTTAGTTGTTCTTAGGTGTGAGTGTGTGTGCTTGGTTGCTGTGTCTCCGTGACTTTGCCTAAGCGGGTAAAAACAATGGATGCAAGTGGTGCACACCCTACAGGCCACATGGTGCATCTGGCTCAACAATGAATGACATTATGAAAGAATACTAACAAGGTGGAATAACATAAATGGGTCATGTTCTGCTTGTATCTTTTGTTCTACTTTTATGTCTGTCTGTCACACACCAGGAATTAACTCTAAGCCCCTTCTTTATAGTTTTCGTGATAGGCAGGCTAACAGACGATGTTAGACGGGAGTCTTCATGATGTCTGTAGACGACGTGATCTGCAGTGAGAGCAGGGTGCAGGTAGAGAAAAAGCTAAAGAGGTGGAGATGTACCAAAAAAGAGAGGAATAAAGACAGAATACATGTGTGGAGTTTAGAGGGACACAAGTGGATCGGCGATGTTACAGGAAGTAGAAGTGAAGAAGGTCTAAAGCAGCCTTACCTGGAGGAAAAGAGACTGGAATGGGTGGAGAAATGCGTCACATGTGATGTGTGATAAAAAAAAAGGTTTCAGGTGTAGAAGAGACCAGCAGTGTTGTCATGTTTAGAGACAGTGTCCATGAGTAGAAGACGGGATGCTGAACTGGAGATGGTAGCGCTCAAGATGTTGAGGTTCACTTTGGGAGTGATGTGGATGGATAGGATCAGGAATGAGTTAATCAGAAGGACAGCTCATGTTAGATTTTTAGGAGATAAAGTCAGAGAGGACAGGCTTGAGATGGTTTGGACACGTCCAGAGTCCAGAGGGGAGACAATGGTTGCATGAGTAGAAGGATGCTGAGGTTGGATCCACAAGGCAGGATACTGAGAGGAAGATTAAAAAGGAGTTTTATAAATGTGGTGAGAGGGCATCAAGTTATTTGGTGTGTGGGTGGAGGATGCAGAAGATGGGACTAAATGGGGGCAGATTCAGACAGAAGTCTGTAGAGATTCCTGAAGAAAAAAGCACAGTGGGTGCAACATGGCGGTGGGAGCATCATGGTGTGGGGTTATGGGGAACAATTTTTTGACGACTTGATTTAGAAAAGTATAAAGTAGGTACGTAAAAGTAGTTTAACAAATAATCTAAATTATCACTGTTTGGATCACAAAAGTGTGTTGAGTTCAACTGCAAATGTTTTAAAAAAAAAGAGTCATTAGTCTGAGAAGACACTGACCACCTTTTATTCAAGTCACAATAAAAACATACGAGTTAATGTTTCCACACCTGAAGACATTTCTCCATTGCTCCGAGATAAAAGCTTTTATAACCCCTGATAATCTGGGTTGGTCCGGCCATTCCCGTGTCGTGTGTACACATCAGCAGAAATCACGAGTTTCATCACAACCGCTACAGAAGGGACTGACGCTAAGTCGTCTCTGGCCCCAAAAACAAACGGTCAGCGCTTTCCCGATAAAAGTTTGGTCAAATCTTAATGAAATAATAGTTTTTAAAAGGTTTTTATTGAGTAAAAATGTTCCTGCTGCAGTAATCGAAGTTCTCTTTGGTTTTTCAGCCCGTAAACACAAGCAGACACAGGGTGGTCAGACATCTCTAAGGCACTAAAGGGTCAGACTGACTGTGTGAGGATGGAGGTAGCAGTTGTAGCCTTCCCCTTAGAAATCTATGCTTCCTGTTGGTTCAAACCTCGTTTCTACAGCTTTAGTGTGATCTGATGTCCGATGTGTAGCTTTAGATGTATCTTCATACGAACAGGAACCCCTGAATGTGTTTTCACACACAAAGAAATTCACAGACTGATTGATAAATGATGTAAGTCAGGCAGAATTCTTTGTGTATATAAACCCAGTCGGTAGCTCTGATCCCGTTTCCTCCCTTCCCCTCATCAGCTGTTTACTTGTGGACCCTGTCTTCCAGAGCCTTAAGCTCCGCCTCCACCTGAGCAGGCAGATCAGCTCCAACCTGCTGAGTGAAGTAGGCTCTCAGCTCCTTGACCTCCTTCTGCCAGAACGGTTTGGGCACGTCGAACAGCGCCCCCATGTTGACGCTGCCGCCCAGACCGTTGGTGTTGATGGCTCCGTCCTCCGGCACCCAGCCGATGATGCTCTTCTTGGCCGCCTCGTCCTCCCTCTCTCTCCCGCAGCGCTTGAAGATCCACTCCAGCACGCGGGAGTTTTCGCCAAAGCCGGGCCAGAGGAAGGCCCCGGATGAGGGGTCCTTTCTGAACCAGTTGACGTGGAAGATCCTGGGAAGGTGGGTGGGGGCTTTTCTCTTCTGCATGCTCAGCCAGTGAGCGAGGTAGTCGCCGAAGTTGTAGCCGAAGAACGGCCGCATGGCGAAGGGGTCATGCATGATCACCTTACCTGGAGGAAAAATTACACAAATCGTGTGTGTGTGTGTGTGTTGGAGGTGGGAAAAATGATCGATTCTAAGATGCATCGCGATTCAGCCGTGCATGATTCCGCATCGATGCAGCAATGTGACATAATGAGATTCTCTCCCTATGTCTATGTCGGGGGTCGGCAACCCGCGGCTCTGGAGCCGCATGCGGCTCTTCCATCCATCTGATGCGGCTCTCTGTGCTTGTAAAATAATGAATGGATATTTAAATAAAATGCTTTATATTTTACTGCATTAATTTTACATCTGTATGTCAATTCTAAATGTAAAGATTGTCTGCGTAAACCTGAACAGGTCCAACCCGGTCTTACTGTGAGACCGGGTTGACGCGTCACGCTTGTGCGTAATCATATCAGCGCTTTCTGAGCTGAAGAGGATGTGAGATTCTGGGATTCTCCTCAGACGGCTCCTGGATGTGTCGCCACATTGGAGACAGGAACAAGCGCTATTCAGCCAAAGTTTCATAATCAGGGAATATTTTCTAAGTGACAAGTCTCTCTGAGAGACAGGGTTTGGAAAACGCTTGCTTCAGTCGGAGGAATCTTCCTGCATGCGTTCTGGTTCTGCAACGCGCTCCAAGCCCCTCTCCACATCTTCAGCTCGCTGTGCACCTTATGTAGTACACGCTGACAGTGAGCTGCGCTGAGCACTGACAGTGAGCTGCGCTGAGCAGTGTCCAGCTCAGATGTTCAGATGGGAATCTTTTCTTGTGTGATTTAGCTACATCTGCGATGTGCGTAGAATAAAATGTCAGTTTGTCTGCATGCGTCGGGGTAATTCTTTCTATTCTTTCTCCGTCAAAATAAACGGTCAAATACGGGAACGATCCGGTCAACACAAGCCCTGCTTTTAACTGTTCTGTTTTCTTGTGAAAATTGTTGCAAAGAGATAAAATTAAACTTGATTAACACCAGAGCCAGGCACACTGCGCCGTTATCTCCGTCGCTGTAAATGAGGGAAAAACAAATTGATCGGATCCTTTTCTGACCTTCCCCACCTACAAAGTTTAATTACAACAGTCAAACGTGACAGAGCCTGGATTTGTATTCTGAACAGTCTAAACATGTTTTAAAAAGAAACATATGACACAAGTGGCACCTGCTCAGTAAAACCACCAACAGGGTGAAAAATATCAAAATATTGAAGGCAGAGATGGGCTACAACTTCTGGATCCACTTTATATAAATCGTTTTATTGATTATCGTCTTATGAAAGATAACTCTGACGTACACGAGCGACCGGTACTAGCTGCTGTCACCTGTTGTGATTGGTTAAAGCAGCTCTCTGCTATCTGAGGGTAGGCCCCGCCCACAATGCTGCAGCTCCCAGTGTTTTCTTTACTGTGGGAAACGGGTAATAATGGCTCTTTGATGGGAACAGGTTGCCGACCCCTGGTTTATGTCTATGCGAGGACAATAAAATTTTGAGGTATTACATCTGGGGGCAGTGTTGCAATGACATGCGCACTGCGTTGCCCTAGCGCCAATTTAAAACAGAAAAGGCGGACAGGGATACAGGGCCAACATGACCAGTAATCAAAGATGTACCCGTTACATTTAAATCGGATGTCTGGGCTATTTTCGGTTTTGGGATCCTGGATGTGAAAGAATCACTTAACACAGTATTTGTTTACTATTTTTAAGTTCAGTAATATTCTATCTTAAAGCTGCTCTACCGAAAACATTATTTCTTATATTATTTAAGTAATTATAGGCAGCACACTTTAAACATTATTGCTCACTATAGTGAATAGATGAATGTTCTGTTTTTCAGGGATTTCGAAATCAAAAAGAAATTGAAAACTATTCTACTGCTTTTATTAAGTAATGAAAATTTTTGTGTGAAGAATCGTGATGAATTTCAGACTCAAATCGAATCTTTAGGCAGATAATCGGAATCGGATCGAATCGTGAGGCAGGTAGAGATGCACACCACTAGTGTGTGTGTGTGTGTGTGTGTGTGTGTGTGTGTGTGTGTGTGTGTGTGTGTGTGTGTATACCTTTATGCTCAGCAGCTGCCGTGGCCTCAGATCTCATTGCTGCTCCAACAAAAACTCCGTGCTGCCAGTTGAAGGACTCATAAACCAGAGGGACTCCTAGAAAAACATCATTGCGTCATGTTTACAGAACTCTGATGAAAATGTTTTTACTTTCTGAGTAAATCACACCCAGAGTCTCCTAAAAAAACAGCAACCTGTCTTTAGTGTGAGAGAAGCACCAACCTTCAGGCCTCCTGCCTCCAAAGATGATGGCGTCAATGGGAACGCCCTCCTCGCTCTCCCAGTGGGGGTCGATGATGGGACACTGAGCCGCCGGGGCACAGAAGCGTGAGTTTGGGTGGGCACAAGGTGTTGAACTTCCTGTGTACAACAGGAAACATCTCATCGTCTCAGTTTTTAATGTCTCAGTAAATGATGGCGTTATCAGCCACCAGATGGCGCTGTTGTTCCTATCAGATCACCTGGCTTCCAGGCTTTGCCATGCCAGTCTGTGAGCGTAACCCCGGCACCAGGGGGGTCCAGACCCTCCCACCACACTCCCCCATCGCTCGTCTCACCAACATTAGTGAACACTGTGTTTTTAGAGATGGTGGCCATGGCGTAGGGGTTGGTTTTGTCCGAGGTGCCTGGCGCCACGCCGAAGAACCCATTCTCTGGGTTGATGGCCCGGAGTTTACCTGCAGAGAGACTCGCTTTAGTAAACCACTGCAGCAAGGTCAGAGTGTTCATGAGCGTTTTTACTCACCTTGGCTGTCAAACTTCATCCAGGCGATGTCGTCACCCACACACTCCACCTTCCAGCCGGGTAGAGACGGTTTCATCATGGCCAGGTTAGTTTTACCGCAGGCGCTGGGGAAAGCTGCCGCTACGTAACGCTTTACACCCTGAGGGTTGGTGATTCCCAGTATCTGAGGATAGGAAAGGGTTAAGTTAGGGGAGGATTGTCCCATCAGCAGGTGATTTATTTGTTTAATCAGTTCCTCACCAACATGTGCTCAGCCAGCCAGCCTTCATCTTTGGCGATTCGAGAGGCAATTCTGAGGGCAAAGCACTTCTTCCCGAGGAGAGAGTTTCCTCCATAACCGCTGCCGAAGGACAAAATCTGCCTGGTGTCCGGCAGGTGAGATATCAGGACCTTCTCAGGGTTGCAGGGCCAGGAGTTGACCAGAGGAGCTGCAGAGGGATGAAAGAACAAAAGTTAAACAAATCCTCTTAAATCCATCCAGGATGAGGTGACCTGTACCTTTGAGAGGGAACGGCTGTCCCACAGAGTGCTGACAGCGAACAAACTCCTCCCCCTCAGACAGCTTCTGTAGAACAGGCGAGCCCATACGGGTCATGATGCCCATACTGGCCACAACATACGGAGAGTCCGTCACCTGGGAGGCACACAGAGTACTCATAATCAATAAATCATAACTATAGAAATAATTCACAGCTGCACAGAATGTTTGTTTAATGCAGGACTCATGCTGCTTCTGCAGGAGTGAAAGAATAGCTGGTACCTGTACACCATATTTACTCAGCGTGGAGCCTACAGGCCCCATACTGAAGGGGATCACATACATGGTCCGACCTGGAGACAGAATACACACATTAAAGCTGAATATGTGTGTGTACATGCTTAAATATGTAGATAAGATTGTCTTTAATATTTGCTGCAAATATAGCAACATTCACTCCCTGAGGCCCCACAGCTCACAAGCTGGTGCATCGGATTTCATACTAGACTAGACTAGGTTGGTTTTCATTACGGACACTGGGTTATTTAAATCAGAAGATTGGGTCTTTTTAATGCAGGGACTTAGATAACACTTTGTATTAACTGAGAGACTGGTGCATATCTCCAGCAGTCTGGAGGCGGGGTACACCCTGGACAGAGAGCCAGTCCATCACAGGGCAACACAGAGACACACAGGACAAACAATCATAAACACACACTCACACCTAAGGACAATATAGACAGACCAATCAACCTAACAGTCATGTTTTTGGACTGTGGGAGGAAGCCGGAGTACCCGGAGAGAACCCACGCATGCACAGGGAGAACATGCAAACTCCATGCAGAAAGATCCCAGGCTGGGAAGCGAACCCAAGACCTTCTTGCTGCAAGGCACCAGCTCTAACCACTGCGCAGCCGGCCCAAAAGCAAAAATGTGTGTATATATATATATACCAGACAGCTCTCACCAGTTACTTTTATGACACACTTGGGAGTAGATTAAAATTTGGGTGTTTGTTTGAATGAGTTGTCAATGATGCACTCTTGGTGTGGGCACTTTATTCTGCAGTCACAGAATCGAGGTTTAAACACCAACAATCCAACTTTTACAGATGGAGCCTGCAAGAAAAAGGAAGTCTTCACCAGTGTGGCAATATTTTGAGTTGGTCCCTCATAATAAGGTGAAGAATGTGTGAATTAACTGTGGGATATACCCTTGCATTGGTTTATAGCTCCGCATCACAGCAAAAATTATTATCATTTCTTTATATATATAAATTATGAATTGCCTGTCTGAGGTCCTAGTTTTAGCAGATGTTTGGTTGTTACAGATGTGATTGTTTGAAAGTCTGTCCTTTAGCAGAAGTAGATTTCCTTAAACAGAAAAGCTCTCTATTGACTTTGTAGCAGTGAGACTTTCCCATACAATTGCAACTGGAAATAGAATGTGTTCATTAACACTAACTTGTGGCTCAATTTTACAACGTTTCGGAAAGCTGCTGTGTTCTTATTTAAAATATCCACAACGGCAGCAAGAGTCAAACAAACAATAATCGTTAGCCTGCTAGCAAATTTGCCTTTCAGTAATATAGCACTGGTGAAAGCCTATTGTGACATGGTGAAAGTTGAGGGCCTGGGCGGAGTTTGAACCCACTATCTCTGGCATGAGAGTCAGGCGCACTAACCAGTCAGCCAAAGGGATATATTTGTGGAGTGGTAGCCAGGGCGTGTTATAAATTGGAGGTGTCAGTGACGGGATGCCCATACTGTCACATCTTTTTATATTAATGTTATTTCATATCAAAGGTGAAGTGCATGGTGTGCGATAAGGAGCTGACTTACAGCAACAACACATCTAGCATGCTTCGCCATTATAGAGCATTACATGACCATCCTGGCCCTGCAGCAGGTCCTGCCAACCAACCAGCTACCAGCCAAGGTATTGAAAGTAGTTTTATTCATATAGGTTTCATAGGCTAACCCCTTACCTATTATTTAATTAGATTCCAGAAAAGCAATGCTGGATAACGCTGTGGTCAACATGGTAATCAAGGATTCCCATCCATTCTCTATTGTGGAGGATGTTTGCTTCAGAGAGCTGATGCAAGTCGTGCATCCCAACTACATTCTACTGAGTGGAAAGGGGTGTCAACAGAGTGAAGCTGTTCATTTCTAATGCATAGTCTTCATCTTAATTGTATTTTTATTTCATCCTTAGACTCTGAAGGAAATGGGTGAGGAAAGATACAAGGAGGCAAGAGAAAAGGAAAAAGTCCAGCTGCAGAAGGTGGTGGCTGTCTTACTTCTGACATGTGGACCTCCATTAATATGGATGCCTACCTTGCAGTGACCTGCCACTTCATAGAAGAAGACACACTGCACACCACCTTACTTGGTGTTCACCATTTCCCAGTGGTTCACCGTATGTACAGTCTATGTGGTTCACACAGCTGAAAACTTGGCTGATGGGCATATTAAGATGATGGAGTGGGGCATTGTTAACAAAGTAAAATGCCTTATTACAGATGGGGCATCAAACATGCTTGCCTGTGCAAGAAAACTGAACATAAGGCACACAATTTGCATTGCCCATGCCGTTAATCTCATTGTCCGAAAATCACGATGTGATGACGTTGATGGGCTAAATGACTTGAGAGCTAAATGTAGATGGCTCGTAACATATTTCAGGACAAGCACCACGGCAAAGGAGCGATTGTTCCAGGTGCTGGAACAAATGGGAAGGCAGCCCCTTAAAATGATTGTGGAAGTTGACACTCGTTGGAACAGTACATTCCTAATGTTTCAGTGTGTGTACGACCTGAGAGAGCCAGCCTAAACATTACGGGAATAAAATGATAAAGACGAGTTTAGGATGGAGCCAGGTCTCAGGAAAACATCATCAGAGGTTTTAAATATCCTGGACCGTTTCTGGGTGGATCTCTTCCCCTCAGCCTTATGCAGTAACAACATCAGCGGAGTGTGTGATCACAGGGTCAAAGTACCATCCTGATCAAACACACATCAGAGCTATTGGGGCTGAGTGCTTAAACTGGCAAGATCGTGTGACTAGTAGAGAAGCATGCTGTTAGTGAGTCATCATAGTGATCTCCTGGCAACAACAGAGAAAAGAAGATTTTCTAGTCATTAGTGAACCTACCTGCCATGCAGCCTGGGAAGCGCTCCTGTCTGGCTCTCTGCCAGTCGGACTCGCTCATCCAGTTTCCCAGCTGGCTTTTCCCCCCTGCAGCAGGAATAGGGATGGTGTCTCTCTGGTTCTTGGTTACAATCACAGTCTTGCTCTCTACCCGGGCCACATCTTTCGGGTCTGTGCGGGCCAGCCAGCTAGAGCAGAGGACGAATCAGAGCGTGATGCAGAGAAGCTGCTTTATGAAGGTATGGTGGAGTGCAGCTGCTCAGCTCTCACCAGTTCTGATACTTGGGAAGCTTCTTGACCATGCCGTCCCTCTCCAGACAGGCCAGGATGTTGGCCGTTTCCTCCGGAGTCCCCGTTACCACGTGGACGTTGGCAGGTTTACACTCATCCACTGCTCCCTTCACAAAGTCAGCCACCGCAGACGGTAATGAGGGGATAGAGGCGAGCGATCGAACCCCAACACTTGTCCCAACCGCGCCCGGCCTGAAAGTCAAGGTGGACATGATGAAACTCAATGGGCTAGAGGACATTTAATACCCACGCATGAACCAGTCATCTTTTCTTAGTTTAGTGTGACGTTGTAAAAACAGCAGAGACTAAACTCGTACCAATCATCCTCTTAATGACAGTTATGGAGCATTTCTAAGTGTATAAACAGCCTTAAGGTGTAGACACGTGCTTATTTACACAGTAGACAGGATAATTGTATAATTTTGTCTATTTCTGGGAAAAAAATCATTGGTTTTGAGTCCAAATTGAAAGCCTCATAATGACTTTTGAGTATAAAGAGAGGCCTGCTGGGAGGCTGCCTTTTGTTAGCTAGCAGGATCATATTCACACACGCGCACGCTGGTGGGAGGGCTGTAGCAATATTTACTGGTAAAACACACGTGTGTGAGTAGATTTGCTTCCTGCCAGTCACAAAAATGACCCAACCACACAACAAACAGCGTCTCTGCATTTTTTGAACCATCTGTTTATGTCTTCGTTGGGTTTCTGTGCTTTTCTAGCGTGAACATCCCACACAAGCACTCCTGAGAACATGCAGATACACACTTAAACTGGTTGAGATGAACAAACAGATGCATGGACGTGAAGGACTCGCAGTGACTAAGGGGATGGTGTGTATCTGCTGAGGGCAAAGAGCTGGAACAGTTAACACCAGGGTCCAAACTTCCCTTCTGCTAACTCTTGATTATTGATTAACCGTTTTGTGTGAGTCATAAATCATCAACACGTTCTGCTGAGAGTCAGGATCTTTGCTCTGATTTGGATTTGATTGCTGCCATGTGAAGCTTTCAGACCAGCTGAGGTGAAACCCACCAGAATCTGTTATCCTCTATAGGGACTAAATGTCTGAGGTGTGATGTTTGGGTCATGCGGACAGCTGTGTGAAGCTAGCAGGGATTCGTTTAACCCAGCATGTGGTCCCCATCCCACCTGAACAGGTGAGCATGTTCTTAGAGGGCTCACGCAGGTGTTAATTTTGCTCATTTTTACTCCTAACCACATCCACTCAGCGGAGTTCAGACTAAAGCAATCATCATCAGAGTCTCTCAGGGTGACCTTTGACCTAGAAACCAATGGAACAAAGATGCTGTTTGTCTCTTCTGTCATTCTAGATGAAGACACCTCTTCAGTTCTCAAGTCTGCTTCACCACAGGAGGTAAATGAATTACACCCGTCTAATTTGTCACGAGACAGCAGATTGTCGTCAGCGTGGCAGGAATAAAGAGAGGAGCTGACCCGGAATCATTTTTAATTTAATCACCAGGAGCGGAGAGTTCAGCTACCATCTGATCCTGATAACAAAATGAGCATCAGCGGCTTGTCAGAACAAACCCTGTTGACCTTTAACCCAATTTCCCTTGAAGCCATCCCATCCCCCTGCTGTGCCTGAAAACTTTAGGAATGCTGCCGCCTGACAAAATTTGCCAGGTTTTATCTCCTCAGGGGAAACAGCTATACGAGACGACGTTCACATCACCAGAATGTAACAAGCGCTGGATTTGTCTGATGAAGGACACACCTCCTCCTGAGTCCACAAGCCAGTCCTCACTCACTCACCACAGCTGTGCAGGTCTACCCTACCTCTGCTGCAACGACCTGATGGATCCTGTTTGAGTCTAGCCATGAGCTGTAGCCTCCTCATGCAGAGAGTACACACACACACACACACACACACACACACACACACACACACACACACACACACACACACACACACACACACACACACACACACACACACACACACACACACACTGTGATGTTTAGTAACACTCCACTGGGATCCA
The DNA here is from genome assembly GCF_043380555.1 of Nothobranchius furzeri. NCBI lineage: Eukaryota > Metazoa > Chordata > Actinopteri > Cyprinodontiformes > Nothobranchiidae > Nothobranchius > Nothobranchius furzeri. The sequence continues at coordinate 42,068,527 of NC_091747.1, read as the reverse complement.
CTACACATGCAGGACCACACCTGACATGCATCAGTGAGAAAAACACACATTGGACCAGAACGCTCACTTTGACTTTTCCAGTGTGATGCGGCCTCATCACAAAGCCTGAGGGTTGGGGATTAGGAAAAGACACAAAAAGCACAAACTGCTTTGGGTCATCTAAATATAACTTTCCTGAGAGTCACCTGGCCTGAAGACCAAGTCTGTCAAGTTTCTGACTCAACTCAGCAAAATGCAAACAGTGGAGATCTAAATCGTGAAGAGAACAACCACAGAGTGGTTTTGATTTAAAATACAGCACATAACATTAGGTTATTGCATATTATTCTAATTATTAATATATTTTAAACAGTTACTCACCTCCGTATGACTCCTAATAAAAGGCACGACATATTTGGTGCAATTTTTTAATTATTAACTTTAAAAACAAGTCAGTAAAAAGGCGCATATAGGAGAGAGAGAGCGATCGGCGGCAGCTAGAGCTCTTCACGGACCATATCTGATCTGATGGGACCTTGCACTTTGCTCCGAGAGGACATTCACTCTGGAGAAGTTCAGATGCTGCCCACCCCTAGAGCCCTCCACAAAGTCACCTCGCTGCTTTAAAAAAAAAAAAAAAGAAGAAAGAAAGAAAGAGAAGCTGAAAGACTCGGAGCTGCAGGAAGAGGAGGCGCCTTGGCTTCAAAGTTCACGGCTGTTTGACTTGTCAGCGGATCTGGACTGGCCCATGTCCTGTCTGTGGGATACAGCCGGCTGCTGTTTGTCCCTCTCGGATGATGCAAGTCTCCCCAGTTCCTGCACGTCCCCGCCGACTGGAGTCACGTGACGCGCAAAAAGCAGTGCAGAGGCAAACCGGAAATACGCGCTAGGGCGCGCAAACACCAGGGAACACGATGTATATGTCGATGTGTCACACATTATCATAAAGAAGTTTCTACACCTTTAAAACCAGTGCTTAAAACCCACACTTTCATTTTAGGTTTACAATGTTTTTATTTTGTAGCATCAGTGCAACAAGTTTGTTCAACAGTTTACAAGCAAACTCATTTTTAGTTTTTATTGATTCTTCCTACCCCACACATCACATGACTTAAACATCCTGAAATATTCTTAGTGCAGCATGTTTCCATTCACATACATCTGTAGTTATTTTTAAAGTGTTCTTGTATTTACTACTGAGGAGCCCAGCAAGTGCCAAGTAAAAAAAAAAAAACATCCACACATATTACAAGTGAAAAATCATCATGGTATGGACACATTTTAGTTCAGTCTTTTGAAGTTAGACCATGCTACATTTAAAGAGATATTTCAGTCGTTTTAAGGACATTACAGTTTTCTGAACAACCTCAGTTAGGAGAAATAATGTTCACATCCAACTGATGAGCTAATATAGAGCAGTCAAGACAGCTGCCTTCTTCAAACAGCTCTTAAATGTTACAACAAACCATTTTTTAAGCTTTTACACCACTGTCTGATTTGAATTGAAGTTATTTTGAATGATTTGTTAATTCCTGCAATGCTCAGCAAATTGTACCACAACATGTTGCTGCTGGTGGTGATACTGCTTTTAAAGACACACTGTGCAACTTTTTCATATTTTTAAATAATTTTCTTGAGCCAGTATGTGCTAAAATGACCCTTTACAGAATTAATGAAAGGTCACCCAGCCCCTATTTTCCCCTGCGGCCAGAATGTTCCACTTGCAACTTCAGAGTTGCCGGACCGGTCTGTTGGACTTATTTTAAGAAATGGACTTGACCTACCTGGAGCTGCGGTCTGCTTCCAGTACGTTTCCTGCATGTTTTAGATCATGAAGAGCTGATTTGTTAAATTTAGTGATGAGTCACTCCTATAGACACTAATGAAGGCTGGGGAGATATTTCAGCTGTTAGATCAAAGCCTAATTCATATTTATCCATCAGCTTCGCGAGAGAGAGACACACAATCGTTGACAGAAACATTTTGCTCTCGAACTTCTTCAGCAGCTGGGAATTGTTGCCATGTCAGGACAGCAGAAGGCATAGCACTATTCTGAGGTATCCTGCCACCATTACAGTCACGTATTCGGTCTGTGTATTTACTGTTGTGTTTACCTTGTTTTAATGTATTTCAGAGACTTGAACACAAACAAATTTGTCCCCCATTTCCCTCTACCTCATCATGCGATCGGCACCTCTAAACTCACATTTCTCGTCTTTTCCATCCACGAGAAAATCGCTTGCTACATATCTTTGTACTTCTTCAGTCACGGGTGAATAAACTTTCATATTTTCAGACTTTTCTATGAGGCATTCTTCGATCTGTTCCATGTCTGCTGTTAATTATGTGTTTACTTTTAATGGGAAAGTGCTTTTGACGAATTTACAGGAAGCAGCGTCCTGACCAATCACAACCTTGCGGTATCCATCACTAATGATGCAAAGTTAAAAATTTTAGCACTCCTCCATCACCCTCTGTGAGCCTGTCAGAGAACTCTTGCGCCATTGCGTGTCTCTGCACCGACGCAGATGGCGAAGAATAAATTAGGCTTAAGGTGTTAAAAAGACCATCGCACAGCAAGAAGATATATTTTGCTTTCAGTTCTACCAAAGTAACACTAGGTGGTGCTAAAAGAAAGCCAAAACGGCCTCTCTTTAAATAGCCAGAAGATTTAAGGTAAATAACTCTGTGTGAAACTGAAGGCAGTTTAAATCTTAAGAAATTAACATCATATGAACTACATAGCAAATGTGTGGGGATTGGAGCTTCTTTTAAAGAAAGCATCAATTTATTTAGGTCTTGTCTGCATTTGGACTAGCTTTTACCCCGTCAGTCTTGAAGGAATTAAAGCTATCACAGAGACGCACAATGGCTCAAATATCCCGCTTATATGGAAAGCACTTTTCAGTTTCACTGTTTCTCATTCATACACATACACAGTGCTTACTAGTAAATAATCTCACTCTACAACATTTATTATTAGTCATAAACCGATGAGCATAATGCGGGCAGTGGGAGAAAACTTAGTGAACGTTTGAGGCACACTGCAGGCTCTCGCTGGGTTTAAGAGTTAGTGAAGGATAAATGTCTCTTCAGTACCAAAATCGGCAGATTTAGAACGTTCTCGTGGTCTTTTCATATTGAGTTTACATGTGTGAGTTTTCTTCAGGGACTTTGGTGTCTCCGTTCAAAAACATTCATGCTGTGTGATTATGTCATCCTAAACAGCCTTTAGGTGTGTGTGTGTGTGTGTGTGTGTGTGTGTGTGTGTGTGTGTGTGTGTGTGTGTGTGCGTGTGCGTGTGCGTGTGCGTGTGCGTGTGCGTGTGCATGTGCATGTGTGTGTGTGTGTGTGTGTGTGTGTGTGTGTGTGTGTGTGCTTGGTAAAGTAACAATAGATCATCCCAACCCATGTGACCATGATCAGGCTGCAGCAGCATACTGTAGATTAAACAACACCTGAGAGAGTTTTATGTTAATCACTATCAGGGACTTTGGGGGTATAACAAGGATGTGTTCATGCATAAAATGGTCTTTATCAGCTCTAGGCGTTCACCACCACTCTTAAATATGTACACTTCAGCATTGTCAAATATTGACTCGGTGGATGTGCAACAACACACATACACACAGAGATACTGCACATCTCTCTGTGATTACTAAATTACTCATGCAGTTCAGAAAATTTGCGGACACATTCCATAAAAACAGACGTTCCTACAATACTCTGTTCCAGCCAGATATTTGGAAAAGACTCCAAATTTCAATCTAGCAGTCAACCACATTAATGGAAGTACCGGTAGTTGATAAATAGAAAATAGAAATGCATCATGATTGACTTTGGTTGAGCTTCTTTGGTCTATTCTCAGTGTTTTAGACAGCTGATGTTTAGCTCCCACTCTGTTCTTGGAGATGATGGTTCCAGGGAGGACTAGATGTCATAATGATCCATAATCATTAGACAGGATTTGCTCAGAAGTCCAGGATCAACTCCACAGTTTTAGCAGCACTGAGCTTATTGAGTTGTATGTAGTGTCTTACTTTCTCATGCTGTAAACACACTATGTTGCCAAATGAATCGGGACAACCCATTAAATCTATGCAGCTGTGTTCCAGTAAAGAGCTACGCAGAGTGAAAGAACACCTTTAGGAAGAAATTGGGGTTGAGAATGGGAGCCAAGTGTTGACATACGACACCAGTATCAGACCTCACCAATGTGTTTCTGGAGAAATGGCCAAAAAAAATCCCTTAGAAACTCTTAAACCCCATGTGAAGCCTAAAAGCTAAACTGGTACAGCTGCAAAGTGTGGAGCAGCTCTATAATTAAACCAATGGATTAATAATGAAGCTTATGTACGTGCAAAGGTAAACTGTCCATTACCTTTGGTATTATAGTGAAGGAGGCTTGTTAAAAGCTATTTCAGGTACTATAATGTTTTTGTCATGGTTTCTTATTGGTGCTTAGATAAATTTGAGGTAATACGGCCCATCTGGTTCCATTTACTTTGATTTGAAATATCTCTCTCTCTCTCTCTCTCTCTCTCTCTCTTGCTCTCTCTCGCTCTCTCTCTCTCGCTCGCTCTCTCTCGCTCTCTCTCTCATCCTAATTGGAAGCAGGCACTGAAGGAAGCTGCAGCATAAATAAAGTATTTGGAAAGAGCCGCCGTCGTCATCTTCCTTCGCTTATCTGGGTCCGGGTCGCGAGGGCAGCATCCCAACTAGGGAGCTCCAGACCGTCCTTCCCCCAGCCACCTCCACCAGTCCCTCCGGCAGGACCCCAAGGCGTTCCCGGACCAGATTGGAGATGTAACCTCTCCAACGTGTCCTGGGTCAACCCGGGGGCCTCCTGCCGGCAGGACATGCCCGAAACACCTCCCCAGGGAGGCGTCCAGGAGGCATCCTGACCAGATGCCCAAACCACCTCAACGGACTCCTTTCGATCTGGAGGAGCAGCGGTTCTACTCCGAGTCCCTCCCGAATGTCCGAGCTCCTCACCCTATCTCTAAGGCTGAGCCCGGCCACCCTACGGAGGAAACTCATTTCGGCCGCTTGTATCCACAATCTCGTTCTTTCGGTAATTACCCAAAGCTCATGACCATAGGTGAGGATTGGGACGTAGATCGACCGGTAAATCGAGAGCCTGGCATTCTGGCTCAGCTCCCTCTTCACCATGACAGATTGGCTCAGCGTCCGCATCACTGCAGACGCCTCTCCCGACCCGGAGTTGGCAAGCCACCCTTTCCCGGTCGAGAACCATGGTCTCAGATTTGGGGGTGCTGATCCTCATCTCAGCCGCTTCACACTTGGCCGCGAACCTACCCAGCAAGAGCTGAAGGTCAGAGCTGGATGAAGCTAGGAGGACCACATCATCCGCAAAAAGCAGAGACGATATTCTCCTGGCACCAAACTCGACACACTCCACACCACGGCTGCTCCTAGAAATTCTGTCCATAAAGGTTATGAACAGAATCGGTGACAAAGGGCAGCCCTGGCGGAGTCCAACCCTCACCGGGAACAGGTCCGACTTACTACCGGCTATGTGGACCAAACTCGCGCTCCTCTGGTAAAGGGACTGAATGGCCCTTAACAGAAAGCCACCCACCCCATACTCCTAGAGCGTCCCCCACAGGGTGCCCCTGGGGACACTGTCATAAGCCTTCTCCAAATCCACAAAACACATGTGGATTGGTTGGGCAAACTCCCATGCCCCCTCCATCACCCTTGCAAGGGTATAGAGCTGGTCCACAGTTCCACGGCCAGGACGAAAACCACATTGCTCCTCCTCTATCTGAGATTCAACTATCGATCGGACCCTCCTAGAGTAGACCTTTCCAGGGAGGCTGAGGAGTGTGATTGCCCTATAGTTGGAACACACCCTCAGGTCACCCTTCTTAAAGATGGGGACCACCACCCCGGTCTGCCACTCCACAGGAACTGGCCCCGATGACCATGCAATGTTGCAGAGACGTGTCAACCACGACAGCCCTACAACATCCATAGCCTTGAGATACCCAGGACGAATCTCATCCACCCCCGGGGCTCCGCCGCTGTGTAGTTGTTTGACTACCTCAGCAACTTCTGCCCCTCAGATTGGACAGTCCATCCCCAGGTCTCCCAGCTCTGGCTCCTCCTCAGAATGCATGTAGAAGGGATGGAGGAGCTCCTCCTTCCACCGTCCGACTATAGCCCCAGTTGACGTCAGCAGCTCCCCATCCCCACTGTAAACAGTGTGAGCGAGTTGCTGCCTGGACAGTTTGCCAGAACCTCTTTGGCGCCGATCGATATTCTTTCTCCATGGCCTCACCAAACTCCTCCCACGCCCGAGATTTTGCCTCGGCAACTGCCACTACTGCACCCCGCTTGGCTATCTGGTACCCGTCTGCTGCCTCCGGAGACCGACAGACCAGCCACGCCCTGTAGGCCTCCTTCTTCAGCCTGACGGCTCCCCGAACCTCTGGTGTCCACCAGCGGGTACGGGGGTTGCCAAGCGTTCCCAGCAGACCCTCACTATGCGTTTAGGTCTGCCAGGTCTACGCGGCATGTTCCCTTGCCATCTGATCCAACTCACCACCAGGTGGTGATCAGTTGACAGCTCCGCTCCTCTCTTCACTCGGGTGTCCAAAACATATGGCCGCAGGTCAGATGATATGACTACAAAGTCTATCATCGACCTGCAACCTAGGCTGCCCTGGTACCAAGTGTACCGATGGGCATCCTTATGTTCAAACATGGTGTTCGTTATGGCAAAACTGCGGCTCGCACAGAAGTCCAATAACGAAACACCACTCGAGTTCAGATCAGGCAGGCCGTTCCTCCCATTCACACCCCTCCAGGTCATGCTGTCATTGCCCACTTGGGCATTGAAGTCCCCCAGCAGGACAATGGAGTCCCCTGATGGAGCACTATCTAGCACTTGTCCCAGGGACTCCAAAAAGGGTGGGTACTCTGAACTGATATTTGGCCCATAAGCACAGACAACAGTCAGGACCCGTTCCCCAACCCGAAGGTGCAGGGAAGCTACCCTCTCGTCCCCCGAGGTAAACTCCAACACACAGGCAGAGAGTCTTGGGGCTAACAAAATGCTAACCCAGCCCTCCGCCTCTCACCTGGAGCAACTCCAGCAAAGGAGAGTGTCCACCCCCTCTCAAGGACTTGGGTTCCAGAGCCAATGCTATGTGTCAAGGGAGTCCGACTATAGCCGGTACCGCTCAACCTCTGCCACAAGCTCCTGCTCCTTCCCCCGCCAGCGAGGTGATGTTCCATGTCCCAATAACCAGTATCCTTGTCCAGGGATCGGACCGCCAAGGCTCCCGCCTCAGTCTGCCACCCGATCCACATTGCACCGGACCCTTCATGTTCCTCCTGCGGGTGGTGGGTCCACAGTTGGATGAGCCCATGTATCCGGTTCGGGCTGGGCCTGGTCGGGCCCCATGGGTGAAAGCCCGGCCACCAGGCGCTCGCTCACGGGCCCCAACCCCAGGCCTGGCTCCAGGGTGGGACCCCGGTAACGCTCCGGGATGGGTACTCCGACTCTTTGTTTTAACGTCCATGAAAGATCTTCTTCTAAAAAACTGCAGGGGTGTAACTGTTTACCGCTCCAGCAGACTTTCATTTGAACTTGCTGCAAAGACTTTTTATTAACTCGTCAAATAAAAAAAACTTAATTTTATACCATACTTGTTTAGTTGACAATCTGTATTTGCTAAAAACAAGATTGTAAATATGTACACACAGCAAAGGGCGTCTTTAGTTAAGTCTGTATGCTAATATTGCATGAATCCATTATTGTCCAACAGTTTTTATTGGGTTCAAGAGATTACCAGTTACACCAGTATTTATTTACCTCATGGTCTTTTTTTTGTTTGAGGTGAAAAATTGATCGCAGAAAAATTAGAGCAAATGTCTTCCACAGAAAATAATGTTTCCAGCATGTTCCAGAATGTTAATGATAGGTGGACTGTGGCTTTGGTCAGATACCTTTGACCTGATGGACCAACATGTTTTCTGTTTGTTCAGAAGAGGAAAGTTTAGGCTCAAATGTAGGTCAGATTCAGTTTAAAGGAGATAAACAGAACCCCAACTATGATTCTGCAATTTCCACCATGTAACTATGGTAGATAGAATCCTTCACAAATCCAAAGTTTTTCCATAAAGGCCTTTTTTGTGCTTCGTTTTCTGTTGCGATATCTGACCTTTGCTCTGATCATGTCTCAACAGCCGTTCTGAACTGAACTCTTCAGCATTTTAATCCAAACCTGTGCAGTCATGTTTATTGTTACATTTATTTATTTTGGTGGATGCATTCATCTAAATATGACTTACAGATGTGGGTATAAAGAAGCAGGAAATTACCCTAGCAAGCATGTTTTTGATCTGTCAAATTAAAGCGTCAATAACGTGTTTCAAACAATTCTAGCCTTTGCTCTTTGGATCAGACGCTGAATATTACATCAGACCCGAGTGTTAAAGGTTGTCAGCAGACATCAGAATGAGTGTGTTCCAGGCCATCAATGACTTATTAACCAAGTGACTGAATCTGGAGAGAATTATTCGTGCGGTGTTGTGAATAATCTGATGGATCTAAACCTCGGACAGCCAGAGTTCTGTTTACAGTGGGGTTCCTATGTTTGCTTTACACTTTGACCTGACCTGGTTAACCCCAACTCTGTCCACATACAGCCTGATGAAAGAGAGAGACCCTCTGGCAGCTCAATACTGAGTTCAACTACAGATGCTGACATGAAGATGTTCACCATCTTCCACTGACATCCTGACATCTCTAGTCTTAAATTATCCCCACGGGTTTAATACATGGGTGAAATCTGCTTCACATAAAAACAATATGAGTTGGACTACAAAAGCAAACCATAAAGCAAACACAATAATGTCCCTGAGTTTGTACAGAGGCTGTTAATATTTACCTGCATCCTGTAGGTCTACTACAGGTCTTCTATTGACTCCAGTCGGCACAACATTACCCTCTAGTGGTCATGGACATAATTAAAACTAGAGCGTCCACTGGGGGGAAATTAAAAATATATATTTTCTGCATACTAGCTCTCAATGTTATATTTAAATTTAAATATATAAAAACAAATAAACAGAACTCAAAGAACGTGTTTATATTTAGGATCAGTGGTCAAATATTTATAAATTAGAATTATTTGTTTAGAATCTGAACGTAAAATTTTCCAGATTTCCCAACTTTCTTTCCCATCAGTGGTAGCCTGGCGGGCCATGCAGATTCTAGGCTATGTCAGTGGGTATTGTTTGGGTCTCCCTGACCAAGTTATGCACCGGGGCGTTGTTGTCTGCTCTCACAGCTCTGTTGAGATGGGAATCAAACTCTTAAATATTAATACAAAAATACAAATATCTGTATAGTACAAGGGTATTCAATTCTTGGTCTGGAGAGCCGCTCTCCTGCATGTTTTAGTGGTTTTCCTGCTCCATCACACTCAATTCAGTGGCTGAATCGCCTGTGCAGTAGCTCATCAGGCTCTGCAAAAACCTGTTAATCACCTGCTGATTGAAATCAGGTGTGTTGAAACAGTTAAAACCAAAACGTGCTGGATGCGGCCCTCCAAGCCCAGAATTAAACACAATGGTCTAGTGGATTTAATTTAGGTTTATTTAACCAAACTACCAATGATGAAAGCATATTTTTCATCTTTTAACAACCTACTTGGCACAAAACTGGCCTTTATATTATTTATTTATTTATTTAGACCAGTTTATGGACTTAAATTCAATGCAGTTTCAGTCACTGCCCTGCCCCATTATGAGAAAGTACGCCACCTAGTGGAAAACAGTAAAAACTAAACATTTAATCTGTGAACGGTCTGGAAACCCAAAGCGGAGCGGTTAACGAAATTATGTAAATACTCATATTATTATTATGAGAGCCAATAAATGACGAAGGAAGTACGATGGAATGATGCCAGCGTTGTGTTAAATGGGAAAGGGGACACTTTTGACACATTTTAGGGTAATTCACCCAAAAATTCACACCAAGGGGAAAACATTACATAAACTGCATTATAAGAGCCAAAGGGATATACAAAAACACAGCAGTGAGCACAAAAATGCTTTTGCTTGTACGTATTGTGCGTACATCCCTCAGCTGGTGAATGTGTGTGATTCAGTAGGAATGACTGCTGCCATAATTAAATTAATGGTCTTGCTGCTCTTTGATGCTCCCTTTACTTGAGTAGATGTCCACCTTCAATGAAAGTCAATTAAATTATTCATGTGTCTTTTTCTATAGGGCTAAACGCATCGTGAATTCAGAGCTGGGTTTAAAACTACACATCCCACAATGCATGGCGGCAGGTCTGGGGAAAGTACGGAACTGTCACAAAATACTTTCATTTTCTGTTTTAATGCTGAGTAACTGCGTCCATTTCTCAGTGTCGAGTTACAGAGTCTTACGCTCTTCTTTCTTCTGCTCCTGCATCATTTTATTACCGTTAAACTTATTAAATAAGTTTGTTTTTGACCAGCAGAGTCGACATGGCGTCTTTGGGGATTGGCTTCGAATCGAAGAAGCAGGTGAGCTCGGTTTCTTTGTTTCCTGTACCAAAACCGCGTCGAAACCACTTTGCCCTGAACACTTGGCGGGTGTGAGCAGCTCACGGGTGTTTGATTAGCAGACCCACAGCAGGGCTGAGGTCAGGGGTCAGGACTCAGGTTGGCTGCAAGGCCTGTACTCCTGCCAAAATAAAAGCTCAAAATATCGCGAGTTTCAAAATAAAATGGGGTTCCGCTGCTGCTCATGAATTTTATTTTATTTTAGGTGGATGACTTCTGCCAGAAGCTCTCCAAGGAGGTAACTTTTTTTGTGTACATAGATTTAATTTTTGTTATCTTAGTAGGTCTATAAACTCATGTTTTTGTTTCAGGCAGAGGAGCTGCTGTCAAAGTTTTTCCCAGAGAAGCTTGAACAGCTCCAGATGTTACTGAAGGTACGAAGCTGATCGTTTCAGATCAACAGTTATTTAAAACAACCCAGATAGAGCTCTGACAGCTGTGGAGTTGCTGTTGTGTTTGTGTCAGACATCTTTCAACTGCGAGGACCTGGCCTCCATAAAGGCTCCGCTGGACATCCCTATACCAGATCCAGCTAAAGAGGAGGCTAGGCGCAAGAAGAAGGAGGAGGTTCGTCCCACACTCCAGGGGTCTCTTAATACAGCCTGTCCAGCAGTAACCGTGATCATAAATGCAACAGGCTCCTGGTATTCAACCTTCTTCAGGGTTGAGTGGAGCCTCTAAACTGGGGTCCTCAGCTCAGTGTATATATTTAGGGTTTTATTGTGGGTTGGCACTGCTGAAACGAGTCCTTAGTTACCATGGCAGCCAATCACTGTGTAATTTCCAAGTGCTGTTTAACAAACTGACAGTGTGTGGGCCTCGTGATGCTCCTCAGTCTCCTGATGGGGTTGCACACTGGAAAATGTTCAGAATCTAATCTAATCCGGAGAATGTCTGAAAGTGATCGGGGTTTGCTGCAGCCTGCAGTAAAGGCTTTAGGTTGGAATGCTTTTTTAAATAAACCCTATTTCTTATGCAAAGACAACAAAGGAGGTGCTTATTAAATGAACCAAACAGATTAACGCCATTTAAAGCGTCTGACATGACTCTCTTTGTTCTCGTGCTGCAGAAGGAGGCTAAGGAGGGAAAGAAGGACAAGGACAGTGAAAAAGAGGAGGAGGATGCAGGTAAGTGACAGTTCTGATCAAGATGGCGGCTGATTAACAGCGTCTAAAAATAGCTGCATATTCATTCATTCACTCCCAGGAATAAAACTATACTCAGGTTTTGTTAGAAGGAATTTTATTAGATACTGTGACCATGTTGGGGTTGTTTTTCCTCCAGGACCTCCATGTGGGCCCATCTACAGCAACGAGCGAGTGGAGAGCCTCCTGAAGGAGGTCAAACCTGAGATTCAGACTCTGAGGGAGAAGCTGAACACGGTCAGTCAGCCTTAGGTTAACGTGTGAACGGATCACTTATCTTTAGGAAGCCTCTAGTTACCAAAGACTGGTGTCCTTCTGGCAGGTGTCCATGTGGGTGCAGCTCCAGATCCCTAGAATTGAAGATGGTAATAACTTTGGGGTGGCGGTGCAGGTTGGTAACAGCTGAGAATGTGATGAAACCCCACAGCTCTGACATGAATCTGATTTTTAAACGTTTATTTTCGGTAAACAGGAGAAAGTGTTTGAGCTGCTGACCAACACACGCACCAAGATCGAAGCATTCCAGACTCAGATTTCAAAGTAAGACCCTGCACCCTTCAGCTGAAGCTAAACAGGTGGACCAGGTCAGGTCTCTGGTCCTCGTTTGGGATTGCTGTTGCCCCTTTAGCGAATGACTTCTTGTGCTCATCGGTTTGTTGTAGTTCTGGCGCTAAATGGTAACAAACAGCAACGAGCGGTTGTGATTGAGTCGTTCCTTGTTTATTGTTGCAGGTATTACAGTGAGAGGGGCGACGCTGTGGCCAAGGCCTCCAAACAGCCCCATGTGGTCAGTATCCCACATCCACCATGGTTATCTTCATCCTAACACAAGTGTTGATTGTGAACGCTACCCTGAAATGGTGATGTTTGTGTAAAACTGCTGCAGGGAGACTACAGACAGCTGGTCCATGAGCTGGACCAGTACCAGTACTGCGAGCTCCGCCTTGTGGTCTTGGACATCCGCAACACCTACGTAAGGCTCCTCCTCCATGGTTTGGATGTAAACGATTCCAGCTGTTTCCCAGCGTCAACCACGGCTAAATGCTATCCCTGCTTCATTAATAGGGTGTCATGGAGGTGGGCGGGTAATTAAAGTAATAGCCTTGCTTGTGTTAAATTGATTACTGCTCCATATGCAGTCCATTAATCAGAGTGTCAGGTCCCTGTGGCCATTGTCCCCTCGTGTTTGATGCTGTTAATGGGCAAGGCTTCTCAGCCCAGGATGAAAGGGGTTGCTGGGTGGAGGAGGAGGGGGTGTGTTACCCCCTCTGTCTTGGATCTTGTGCTGAATCTTTTGGGAATCTAACAACCGCCCTCACGAGTCTGTCCGTCTGGTCCTTGTCTCTCCAGGCCGCGCTGTTCGACATCATCAACAAGAACTACGACAAGATCAAGAAGCCCAGAGGAGAAGGGAAAGCTCTCATCTACTGAGACCAGAGACGTTTTTAACAAGCTGCAGCTACTGTTTCATAACACTGATCAAGTAACGACACCCTCAGTCTGACAGAAAGGCTCTCGTTTCCCCTCACATTGCATAAATAAAGCTTCTCCACTCACAGAGTTTCTGGCTGCTAACTTTGTTAAAACTGGGGCTGTTTGTCAGAGTCTCTGGTGCTAAAGAGGCTTTCTCCTGGGAGGCCAGGGGACCCCCAGCGTGGTGTTAGCCTGAACCAGCCCTGGTAGAGTCCCCTCCAGCCCAGGTAGCCCAGCGCCCCCCCTAGCTGCTGGGAGGGCCATACGGGGAAGTAAGCAAGTATACACAGGAGCAAGAACATCCACATGAAGAGCAGAAGTACACACAGGAAGAAGAGCACCCTCAGCGGGACACTCGGGGACCTCTGGAGCTGCTTCTCTTGGGCCAGGTGACGACCAAAGATGGACATTTCCTCCACTAGCAGCAGGCAGCACAGGCAGAGGAGGAGGGTGTCCTGGGAGACTTCGTACCCCCTCCACATCATGTTGGCTTTGAGGCAGGAGGCCTTGGTCTGGTCTTCATGCAGGAGTAGGAGAGGCTGTGCTGTAGGGTCAGGGTTCTGGACGTCTTGGTGTATGGGTTCATAACAGGCTCCAGCGGCGTCCTCCAGCAGGGTCAGGAGGTGGCGACACCCCCAGCACAGCAGGCCCGCCAGCCCGATCCGAGAGAGGTGGCGGAGGGAGAGATATGGCGAGCGACGGGCTGAAAAGGTGAGGAGCAGGATGAAGGAGCCTGTGAGGGTACAGGTCCATCCCCAAGTGGACTGCAGGAACTTCCTGCAGAAAGGGTCAGTTAGGGTCAGCTGGAATGATTATGAAGACACAAAAATATTAAATATAAAGATGTTCACCTAAAACTAGACAAGGTTACCACGGCTTTAGTTAACCTGAGGTGTTTAAACAGCTCTCACCTGTACAGGTAGTGGTTTCTGTTAGCGAAGATGCTGTACCTGGACACCCACAGACTCAGCACCGGTCCAAACACCAGCAGCCCCGACAGCAGCAGGTGGAAGTGCCTTCGGACCAGGCTGCTCCCCAAGAGCCGGGCCAGCAGGTTGGTGACGAACTCCAGAGCAGCATTCAGAGGTCTGATGAGGAACCTCCCGGGAACCGTCAGCTCCGCAGCTCTCCTCTGGAGCTTCTCCAGCTGGATCTCTGATAGGGGGCCTCCTGAGGAGGTTCCAGCTTTTGGATCCATATAAAACCAGACCTTCTGAGTTCTCCTGCTGTTCTGTGTGAGACGCAAAGCAGCTCTATGTTGTTACTGACGGGAACACAGCAGAGCACATGGTTTATAAAAATACTGCCACTCTGTCCCCTTGACCCCCCCCCCCCACACACACACACACACACACACTGAAAAAGGAGACGGGGTGTTACCAGCTGCTGGAAGGAATCCAGTTATTTTCAAAGCAACACAACTAAAGACGCTGCAGTCGTTCCTGCTTTTAAATCATCTAATAAACACAATTATTGCTCTAAATGCATCCTTCTGCTCCCGTTCCCCGATTCCCTCCTCTTTCAGGAGTGGCTGCTGAGATGGAAGCACAACTATTTTAGGTGAGAAATGGTGCCAGTCTGCTTTTGGTGCGGCAGACAGCTGTTTCTGTGGGGTTAGGGTGTAACAGAGCCAGCTAGGGCCGGCGCGTCCACATCTCAGCAGCGGGTTATAATGAGCATTGCTGCTCTGATGCAGAAACAGTGGGTGTAAATGAAACCAGACATGCCAGAAGAATCTCAGGCTAATTTTAGAGCGCCCACTGCATTGCTGTCACTACAATAGCATCCTGTTAGCTTCCACTGCTACTGCAGACGTTGCCCTGAGGCTGCTGTAGGAATCAGGAAAGGGGAAAAATAGGATTTTATAACATTTACTAAGATATAATAAAAATTTGCATTATTACAAATATTTATTAACAGAGTATGAAGATTAATTGTATTAAATAATTACCAACTAATGTATGAATAATGTAAAAATTTTGAGTTACTTATAAAATTATTGGATGGGAAACAATTGATATAAATAGGATGGAACTATATAACAAACAAAAAATGTTTATTAAAATATAACTGCAAATATTTATGAATGGATTACTTTTTAATTTTTTTTATCTAAATTTTTTAAATCTTTTTTTTTAACACTTTATTATGCTTGAGAAGCACTTTGTAATCTTTATCTTGAAAGGTGCCGTATAAAAAACCTCTATCCTTATTAATAGTATAATAAATAACTATTAAATAACATATCAGAATCAGAATAGGTTTGTTGCCATTGTCAGTGAACAAACAATTCACAAACTAGGAACTTGGACTAGGATATGAATAAATATCTGGAATATACAAATAGAAATGTGTAAAATAGGACAGGTTTTTATGACAGCAGGCGGCTTTTAGGCTGAGACTGGAGCAGTGTTGAATAAAATGCAGCAGGGACACATTTAGAGTTTTTATATATATTTTATTGTAACTGTAAAACAGCAGTATCTCATTTTCAAACAGCAGTTTGAAAGTGAACACCTGACAATTGCATATTACAGATCAGAGTGAATGTTTGGACCATGTGCTCGTCCCTGGTTCTGATTGAACACCACATCACACACATCTTTTAAACGTGTCACGGCCTACACCGGCCAACAGAACCACCCTTTAAGAACAAAAACAGAAAGAACTGAGGGTTCTGGTGCTCATTTAAATGATGCTCCCTACTGGGAAACAGCCAATCAGGTTGAAGTGTAGGGTTTCTGACTTAAATTCTAACAGCAGAGTCTAGCTGACAGCTACCTACACACTCTCCCTGAATAGACTTACCATTAAAATACTATACATGTATACAGAATCACCACCACCCACCTTAATCTCATTAGCTTACATCCTAGCATCCGACTGCAGGAGTTCCCGCTCTTATGGCTGAGGGAACAGTTTCAGACCGGGTCAGAATAAAAACACAACACCGGTCTGTTTATTCTGCAGAACACAGAGAGGCAGTTAAAAAAAGAAAAGCACAAAAGAAATACAGGGATCATTCGCCTTAATGCCCGTCTGAAGGAAAACCTGTGATCCAGCGTGATTTTAAAAGATATTAAAGTCTCTCACAGCCTGACCGAGCTAACACACACCCGCCAGGATGTCTCCTCTACTCCTCCATCTCTGCTCCTCCCTGGCTGTCCTCCTCCACGCGTCAGTCCTTGTCCCTCTCACGCTCCTCCTCCAGAGGATGGGTTTGTCTGTGCTCCCACATCCGCACCGCTCCGTCCCACTGTGGACACAAAATCTTCACGTTTTAGTCTTGTTTGATCATTTGCAGGATAAGATGGTTAATGATGTCACTGAGATCATTAACGTATTATTTAAAAATGTTCCTTAATGATCATTATTCAGATATTAAATTCTTAAATCTGTTGTTTCATTAGATTACAGGCTGCCTTTTTGATTGACACTTGGAAAAAACTCACTTCAGATTAAATTTAAGTTTCCCTGAAGGCGTTTTAACTCACAGAGCTGCTGATGATCTTGTCCTCGTACGGGTGCCAGCTGACATCCCTCACGCACGCGTCATGACCCGACAGCCTAGATACCACCACGCCAGTCAGCACATCGTAGACTAGACACACACACACACACACACACACACACACACGTTTAGAGCACTTCAGTCTTTTAACGAGAAGCACGTCCTGTCATCTCACAAAGGGTTTTACACACACACACACACACACACACACACAAACACGCACGCACGCAGAGACTCACTGATGATCTTGCCGGTGGAGCAGCCGGAGTAGATGTATCTCTGTCCAGTGCTGAACTCTGGAGAGAAGCGGCAGCGAATGAGCGTGTGCAGAACGCCGTGACCGCGGTAGGTCATCACTGAGGTGTCGCCTGTCAGCTTGTGTCTCTTTAGAGCTGAAACCCAAACACGAATAAATATAATAAATGACCCGTTCTCCTCCCCATCTGGTTCTCCTCCCTCTCCTCACCTCTCTGGGGAACCTGCTGCCAGCGGTAATCCCAGTTCTGTTGCGTGACGGCTAGGCGGGAGGCCGCCAGACCCTCTTTGGGAGAGAACTTCCTGATGTCCCAGAGCTTGATGGACTGGTCCTTTGAGTTGCTGATTAAATAGCGGGCATCACCCTGAGACAAGAACAAGACGCTAGCACTGTTAACTCGACCAGTCGTCCACCTCCTCCTGACTAGTTCAGGAACTTTCCCACCCACCTTGCTGTGGATGAAGGTGATGCCGTCTCTGTGTCCGGCCAGCTGTCCAACGGCCTGCGGTCTGTCTTCCCGCAGAGACCGTCTGTCCCACACCTTACACACAGCGTCGTCACTGCCAGAGAAGAGCAGCTGGGACGAGCTGTCGGCAAACGCTACAGCGTTCACGTCATCCTCGTGGGCATCAATCTGACAAGGAAACAGAAAGTGTGTGTGTGTGTGTGTAACCAGTGAAAAACAGCAATGGAGCAGATTACGCTAAACTGCTGGATGATTTCAAATGTACATCAGCCCACATATTTATAGCCAGCCACCAGAACAGACTGACCTTTGACCTCTCACAGGTGTGTGTGTGTGTGTGTGTGTGTGTGTGTGTGTGTGTAGGAGAAACCATGACAACCAGCCACACTCACCTTCAGTGTTCGTTTATTCTGCTCAAGATCAAAAACATAAAGGCAGCCGTCGTTTGCCCTGAAAAGCCACCACAGGAGAGATGGGTTACATTTCAGGTGTGTAATCTGATTACTCCTCACAGGTATGAAAAGTGTGTTCCCTCACTCAGAAGAACGAGTGGAACGATACGTCTAAACGTCCAAACCAGCTTAGTCCTGATTTGAGATGTAAAAGCAAAAGTCCTCACCCGCCCAGAATCTCTTTTCCATCTGTTGATGCAGCCAGAGAGAACACGCAGAACCTCCTCTCATCTGGACTACACACACACACACACACACACACACACACACAGTGAGAGGATGAATGATGGCATGACAGCATCATTCATTCATCCATCCAGGTGGTAATGAGGGGAGAGGAAGGCCAGCTGCTGGGTGACTGATCATCTGCTCTGGTCTGCGTTACTACGGAGGAAACACTCACTTGAGGTCCAGGGCGGTGTGGTTTTCACCGTCTCCATCTATGCTGCACAGATGAACTGTAGAGAGGACACAGACAGACAATCACATCTCCTTCGGTTATTCAACAACATCCTGTTAATCTAAAAGAGAGCTTTGGTCTGAATTTTGTGAAGCCAACAAGGAATGGCAGTTCTCCCCTCATCCACTAGGGGCTGGCACCAGAAGTGAGCAAATCCTCATTGACTCCCATGTTAAAAATGCCAACTTCGCATCAGAATTAAACATGTTTACAGCCTGGTTCAATAAACCATTTTAGGTTTAATAGATCTAATTTACAGTGATGACAACTCTGAGGGGGGTGGATTTTTATACATCTTCCATTTAGGTGGAATTAAATGCTTGAAATTATGAATAATTAGATTTGATTTACAGGTAGCATGAGATGGAGGTGGTGAGACCCGCTGATTTGGCTTCAAAAAGGCCCCACAGAAAGCTATAGGTCGGGTCTGTTTGTTTTATACAGTAATGGTGTTAATGAGGAGTCGAACTCTTTGGGACTTTTGCAGGTTTACCTCACAGGTGAACACTGATGTCATCATTAAACGATGACAGAATGAGGGAAAAACAAACCAACAGTGTATGAAATTAAAAAAAGGAAATATGCCTCCATTGTTTGTCAGAAAGTGACAATGTGTAGTTTTTACCATTCATCTCTGGAAATATCCACCAAAATGTTGTTGTAAATGAATTAAAAGAAGCCCAGTTGATGAAAAATATTGGCAGTTTCATAACATATAACCTGAAAAATATGTTCTAAAATACATGGGAGCGGGTCTAAGGCCTAGTCCACACGTAGCCGGGGTTTTTTAAAAACGAATATCCGCCCCTCCAAAAACTTGCATCCACACCACTGCGTTTTAAAAACAAACTCTGTCCACACGTACCCGGATAAATACGTTGTTAAGGACATGCCAGACCTGTAGGCGGCAGTACTTCCCCCGTTCTTAACCTCGTCCTTCGTCTGTGGTCTTCCGCAAGGAGCAGTAATTCCGCTTGCAAAAACAAACAAGCAGAAAGCGCTTGGACAATTGATGGATCGGGTAGTGACAGAGCGCAGCTCTGAGGGCTTCCATGATGTCGGCTAGTGTAAACACAGGTCGCACACGTGATGTCAGCATTTTTTGTCGCGGAAAGTGACGTTGCGGATCTTAAAACTCCGGTTTTGTCCGTCCACACGCAGACACCCAAAACGAAGAAAACGCAGATCTTCACTTTGGCTGGAGTTTTTAAAAAGATCCGTTTTCGTGTGAAAAAACTCAGTTTTCGTGTGGATGACAGGCCAAAACGTAGGAAAAAATCTACGTTTTGGCAGATCCCCGGCTACGTGTGGACAGGGCCTAAGTCTCTGGGCGGCGCCATATTGGATGCCATATTTCCTTCTACGGAAGCCCGTGAGGACAAAATGCATTTCCTGATTTGTAACAAGCGGTTACAAAACTTCACCATTAATAAACGTTGTTTAACACATTTACCTCTTCGCACGCTGAGCTCCCATGGATTTTTGACCCTAAAGGCCATCCGTTGGTAAGGTCTTAAGCCTAATTTATACTTCTCTGTTTGCGTCGGGACGGACACATGCACGCAATTCTCAGTCCTTGCAAGCCTGCTAGAGCCCTCGCAAGGACGGACGGAGTCGACCTCTCTTTTCTAAACATCCGTCTGCCCAGATGGAGAACGCAAGCTTGTGATTGGTCAGTATGTCGCTGTCGCCTACAGCGCCGCCATTGCGCCCTCAAAAACACAAATAGAGCTGAGGATATCTAGCGGCAGACACGGAGCAGCTTCAAGGGTGCCTTGCGGAAAAACTCTAAAAATATGAACGTTTTATCACCTGTGACTGGAGGAGTGAAAAGATACGCAGCAAGAGTTTTATTTGTTGATGGAAATGACAGGAAACGTGGGTTTAGAGGTGGCGAGAGCAGGAAAAGGTGGAGGATGAGGGACACATTTTTCTGTGTTAAAAAGTCTTTTAAATACAAAAAACACAATATTAACACACTATCTTGGACTGGATACATGACAGGATACCACAGAACAGCGCTACGCCCTCTGTTGTCCTGGCGGGGAATTGCTTTGCAACACTCTCCAGGAGACGGAGAAGTATGAGGGAAAACTGTCTCTGTCTGTGCGTGCGTGTCTCTCCCTCGTGGAGCTGACGGAGAAGTAACACAAAAGTAATGCCTGCTTGCAATCATTTAGGTATGTACTGCCCCCTATCGCCAGGGAAACTACACACTTTCACTTTAAGCCCCTTACATGACCTGTGGACACACAAGCTTCCGTAGCAGCTCTTCTCTGCTTTTACTGCAGCACAGCCACGTTTTGTGTGACTGTGAACCTAATGTTTTAGGATTTACACAATCAGAAAATAAAGATTGTTGATGAATGAGGGTAAATGAGGGTATATATATATATATATATATATATATATATATATATATATATATATATATATATATATATATATCTATATCGAATATGCAACTATATAAGGATTAAATACAGAAATTACAGACCATGATAAGCAGTCTAGTGCTCCCTGCAGTGATGCTTTCTCACACTCTTATAATTATTTTCGTTCCTTGTAAGTTTTTTTTTTTTTTTTTGCTGAAGATGAAAAGCAGGTGCGATTCCCCTCCCAACTTGATGAGTATTTGTGTTTAAATAAAGGAAATGGGACTTTTTCATAAATGAGAGACGGAGCTTTGATTATCCACGAACAGCTACATCTTCTTCAGAAAAGTCTCATTACCATTTTTAAATAATCCATATTTAGCAATGTGGTGAACTTTCTCTGGGGGTTAGCCTTACTGTAGTCGGACCAGCTGGAGTAGAGCAAGTGGCGAGCGTCGGGGGTGAAGCAGACATCCAGCACGCTCCAGCCGACATCACGCGCCTTCACCGTCCGCTGCAGGTTAAAGCGTCCTCTGGAGGTGTCGTACAGGCGGATGTTCTGATCTGAAAAAAGGATTTATTACATTTTTATGGATTAAAGCAGCAGTTATTTATGAGCATTGGTGAAGCATTACATCAGTGTCTTGCTGTCAGCTCAGAGCTCGCAGAAGCACATGAATAAAAAAACGAGACAGAAAACAGGCAGCAACTTGTCTGCTCACTTCTGTCAAAACAGAAGATCATGAGTGAGGAAATAAAAGATTAATTTATCTTCTAATAATATCTTAAAACAAACGTACCTTTTCTGTATCTGCTTTAAGGGACGATAGTTTTTGTTCTGTTAGATTATGATAAAAGCTGTGATAGTTGTGTTTGTGTGACTGCATAAACAGTTACGTTAATCTGCACTTTTATTATTATTTTAAGATCAAATTCAGCTCTTTGAGCTCTGAGGTCAGACGTCGTGTTGTTTACCTTGGCAGGCAGAGAGGAACGTGTTGCCATCCTCGCTGTAAACACCACAGAAAGCTTTCTGCAGGTACGAATCCTTGTGGGAGACATAATTTGGTAGGAAGCTGAGAAACAAAGAAAAAAGGTTCATGCTAAAAACATAATCCAAGCAGAAATTCAACCTTTTGTCATAAACAGACGTGTGACTGCTTCTCACTGTGTGCGGATACGGCTGCACTCTCCATGGGAAAAGCTGGAGCCTCTACACCTGCCTTGTTCCCTCTGGGAACAACAGGAAGAACAAACGTTTATAACTAATTAAAAAACAACAACTATAAAATCACATCATTTACAAAAAAAAATGCTTCAGTTTTTTTATAGAACATATCTAATGAGCTGCCCTCTGGTTTAGGTTTGTAGTGTGTGGTCTGACCTCTGTGAGCATGTGGGTGAAACTGTGACGGCCTTTCAGGGATGACGAGGCCGTGGCCAGGAGGATCTGAGTTCGGATCTCACTGTGGTCCACTTCGTGTGTGTCGGGCTGGGAGTCCACTAGGGAGAGAAGATCACGTCTGAGTAGGAGGTCAGAGCTGACGGCAGGATCTCAGCTGCATACTTTATGTTCAGGTATAAGCTCAAATTGTGATGGGGAAGTCTGTATGAATATGTCCAACGCTCCGTGGGCTGGTCCGGTGTTATTCCAGACTTTCATTTTTACAACTTGCTGCCAAACTGGTTTTAAGCTCCATGAAAACAAATAAAGCATTTAATAAACCCCTCTAGCTATAATTAACAGACTCGGTGCTGCACACAAGACAGCTGGTGTGATCAGCTCTGAAGAGCGTTGATCACAATTTGCAGATCACGTTTATTTTTCACGGAGATCGGCTGCGGATTCCTCTTCCGGTTGGCATTCTAGGAATCAAAATAAAAAACTTTGAACATTTCTGGGAAAAACTAACAGTTGGAACCGGTTCCAATCGATGCTCGATGCCCAACCCTAGTAAGCAACACTTTAGTCTCCTAACTTAAAGCCTGTGAATGCAGCAGAGTCAGGAGTTACCTGGTGGATTGTAACGGTCCCCAAGACGTCCATCCCAGGCTCCGTCACTGTCCTCATCAGAGTCAGAATAGGACTGGACCAGCTGCAGTCCTGTAGCTTCACTGCCATGGACCAGTCGGACCTGGCCCCTGCACACACACAAACATCATTCAGTATGTGGCCCCACTGAGCAGCAACGAGTAAGTTAAAGGTCAAGCTGTCACCTAAATGGACACTAAAGTAAACACAGCTTATTTTGGAGATCGGCTGAAAGCTAAAAAATGTTCAGTCTTTCTAAAACGTCCCCAGTTGATCTGCTGCTTTCACTTGTTTCCTGTTAATAACAGAATCTTAATTAGGGGAATGTTTTGGTATTGGAAACTCAAAAATATCAGAGATGCCTTATTTAAGCAGTAAACACTCTAAGCATCATCTATCTGATCGTATATACTATACTTTAAAAGCTAAATCTAAACATGTGTGACGTGTGTAATCCTGTAAACATCCAGTCTGACTCCAGCTGCTCACACATGGAAGCTGAACAGGAAATCAGAAATTACAACGACCTTGAGTTACACATCACTGATGATGGAGCTGAGACAAGAAAAATACCCTAGAAGCTCGTTAATAACAGATCACCTCCTCAGTAGATAAGCCAGAACTTCAGCTAAGTCTACGTCCTCCTCTGAAGCCGACTGCCGGTCTCCCAGCTGCCTGTCTGCCGACCTGCGGCCTCGGTTACTGCTGCTGCTGCTCTGGTTCGGTTCGGCTCCTTCAGACTGACCTGCTGGGTTGTCACTGGAAGAGCCCCTTCCACAAGACATCCCAGAACTGGACTGAGAGCCCATAGACTGAAAAGGCCTGGCAGAGAGATGTAAAAGAACAGGCTCAGGTTTACCTGAGGAAGTCAGGTGAGCGCAGACAAAACAAAAACACTGAGGTCTATTGCAGCTGGACCAGACTGACATCGGTTAGTTACTGAATCTACAACAGGCAAGCTACGGGTTCGGGTAAAGAAATCGACCAGAACATTTGTGATGTGTTGTTAGCTTGTCACCATTAAAGATGTGTCTGATAAGGATGAGTTAGCAGCGACAGCTAACAACAGCCGCTACCGTTTGACTGTCCTGCTGACAGCTCCTCGCTCCGCCTACTCTCTCGTTCCGGTGTGGACTTTATTTGATGTTAGAACCGGAACTTGAACGCAGCCTGTTGCGCGGAAAACTGGAGATCAAACAGCGTGGAGTTTGTTTTTTAGTCTGCTAGCTGGAACGCTGGAACAGTCCGCGGGTCGCCATGTTGTTTACAAAAGTGCGAAAAAACCCTGCGCGTGCCCCCCTCCTGCACTTTCACCGTCACGTGACCAGCAGTGATGTCGCAATTGGCTGAGAATCCAGGCGAGGAGATGGTTGAAAAATCACTTACACAAGTTCAGCAAAAGTTTTAACAAATTAGTATTAAACCTGAAATAAAATCGTGTTAAATCAACAGAAGCCTACTTTTAAACAAAAGACGCGTTTTCAACTACTAAACATAGATGTGTTAGAGTTCCTGTGTACAAAATAATGTTTTATCAACCACAGTTTGCAGGACACAATCTTTGATTGCCTCCATTAGCATCAAAACATAACAAGAACACCAAAAATGTTTTTTTCCCCACAAGAAACAGAACTGAAAATGCTCACGATTTTTACTGAAAAAAACAAAAACAAAAAGCATATTTTGTATTACCGTAAATCCTCTAATACAGGCCCGGGTCTGTATTTGACTCAAGCTCATCAAGCTCCAGGCCTTTATTGGAAGGAGGACCAGAATTAGAGGCAGGCCTCAATTTCTCTTTGAGCAAAATGAACTAATGGTTCGCTGGAGTTTTTGACAATTAAAATTGCGCCCACATTTTCAAAGTTAAACACATTTCTTTTAACAAAGGTAGTTCCTGCTTCAGCCATCTCCCCCCTCCCCCTGTGCAGCGGCCGCAAACTCACTGATGCGCCTGCAGCCTCTCGGAGTTCCTGCTGCTCTAAACATTAAAATAATTATTTCATTTTCTGTTCCTCACTTCTGATTACCTTCAATGGTGTCTGTTTGTTGCAACCACCAGGTAAACTAACTTGTTTTTATTTGACTTTTTTTCTGTCCTGCCTGTTTATTATCTTCCTACATCTCCTCTCAATCCTAAAGAAAAACTGCTACCTGGGTTCATATATATTCACCTTATGAGTTACCTTTGAACTGCAGTTCTAAAAGATCTACCGACCGCAAAAACAGCGGAGTGTGCGCTGCTTGCCGGCCACGGGAGGCAACGCGCTGTGCCAGAGCGTCGGTATTGACAGCCGCCGTAAAACGGACATTTGACCAAATTGTGATGTTTACCCTCTTGCAATTTAACATTCCCCTCACCCCCATCCTAACCTTAACCAGCTTGCGCATGCAAAGCTCTGATTGTTGACGCGCTCCAGACATCTGCGTCCTGAGCACGGCCACAGTAACATTATCAAATCAGGTGTCGCTACCTCAAAAACTAATTTAACACGCGATCGTTCATGTCGGCTCATTTCCTTTTATGTTTTCTGTTTTTTATTCTTTTATTTGTGCCTGATGCGTTTCACTGCTGTGGATCGGGGCGCATCACCTGTCACCTGCTGACAGCAGGCTGCTGTCTTTTCCGAGGACTGCATCTTGCCGGTCATTATCACGTGACAGCGACTAGTCGATGACAGGCATAAAAAGTCACTATAGAGCGGTGAAGTCGACTAGTGACTAGTTCATACAACCCCTGCTACTGCTCCCCAGAGTGTTCTGCAGCATAATCAGCACGTTCTCTTTGAACTTGATATCAAATTTTCGCCTCCTCTTCGTCTCCGCACGGTTAAAGTTACCCTCGCGGTCTATCACTGGCAAATCAAAAGTGAGACGGATGACTCAACCGCCCCCCGTACTTGCTTGTTACCACATTCCACCCGGCCACAATAAAAAACCGGCCATCATTCACCTCCGCCGTCTCCGACACCGGCCAAAATGTGATACCCGGCAGTTAATTAAATACAGGCTAATATTAGAGGATTTACAGTATTTATATGAATGTATGAATATAATAAATGAGAATGTGTTATTTGTAACTGTAGGTCAAATGTTGTGTTAAAATATCCTTAGATAACAACAAGGAAAAAATTTTAAATCATTTTTGGCTAACAGATGTTGTCATCAACAACTGGATAACCAAATGCTAGCTAAAGTTTCACTTGATAGAATATCTTGAGACCATCAATGCACCGCAACACAACACTCATTAAATACTACAGTTCTGTCAAACAATTTATTCGAAATAAACGTGGAAACGTAGAGATTTGGGAAAAAAAACTAGCTAGGTGGTTTGCAAGAAAAATAATTCAAAGTGGTAAATAATCTTGTGACATTTTCATCTTTGGCTTCTCAGATTCAGATTTATTGGCCAAGTAAAATTACATTTACAAGGAATTTAGCTTCAGTAGATGTTAGCTCTCTAAAAACATGTGTGGAGTCTTGGACAACGTTCGCTGCCTTTTTCCTGGTCCTGCTGGTGTACAATTCCTGGACAGAGGGCAGTTGGGCACCAATGATTTTTCCTGCTGTTTTAATTATGCGCTATAGTCTGCATTTTTCTATTTTTGTGGCTGACCCAAACCAGACAGTGATGGATGAGCAGAGTATGGATTTGACTTTAGCAGTATAGAAGATGATCAGCAGCTCTTGAGGTAGGCCATACTTCCTTAGTTGCCGTAGAAACTACATCCTCTGCTGAGCCTTTTTGAGGATGTAAATGTTTTCTCCCACTTCAGATACTTAAAAATGATAGTTCCCAAGAACTTGAATGAGTCCACCATTGACACTGGGCTGTTGGATATTGTGAGAGGGGACAGCACTGTGGGAAGCTTCCTAAAATCCACGACCATCTCCACAGTCTTAAGGGTGTTAAGCTCAAGATTGTGCTGACTACACCAGACCACCAGCCTCTCAACTTCTCGCTGATAAGCAGACTCATCACCATCCTGGATGAGCCCAATGACAGTGGTGTCATCTGCAAATTGCAGGATTTTAACAGCTGTATCCTCAGAGGTGCAGTCATTGGTGTAAAAAGAAAAGAGCAGTGGACAAAGGACGCACCCCTGTGGTGCACCAGTGTTGATCAACCTTGTGCCAGATGTAACGTTGTTCAACCGCACATGCTGGCTCCTATTTGTCAGGAAGCTGGAAATCCACTGACACATAGCAGGGGAAACAGTGAGCTGAGAGAGCTTTGTGGTGAGGATTTCTGGTATAACAGTGTTAAACACAGAGCTAAAATCTACAAAAAATATCCTTGTGTAGGTCCTTGGCTGATCAAGATGTTCCAGGATGAAGTGCAATCCCATGTCAATTGCATCATCCACTGATCTGTTTGCCCTATAGGCAATCTGCAGGGGATCCAGCTGGTGACCTGTAGTGCTTTTAAGATGGGACAGCACCAAACGCTCAAAGGACCTTATTGTCATGGTCTGCGTCTGCCCCTTCCTTCATGTGCCTCCTGGTGTTCTCCATCCCTCTCTAGATTCCCTTCTGTGTCTCATAGTGCCCTCATGTGTCCTTTGTCTGCATCTCTATTATGTGTCTTCTGTTTGTAGGCCTTCTTATCATTCCCTCAGGACCAGTGTTCATTTAGTTATCCTCTGCCCCTCCAGTTGTAGCTCCAGCCTCTTGTTTCCCCAGCTTAGTGTATGTGTGTGTTAGTGTGTGTGAGTTTATTGGTGTCAGTGGGTGTGTGTGCATGTCTGCCCCCTCCTTTATGTGTCTCCTGATGTTTCTCCATCCTCTCTAGTTTCCCTTCTGTCTCATAGCGCCCTCATGTGTCCTTTGTCTGCGTCTCAATATTGTGTCTTCTGCTTGTAGGTCTTTTTATCATTCCCTCAGGTCCGGTGTTCATTTAGTTATCCTCTGTCCCTCCAGTTGCAGCTCCAGCCTCTTGTTCCCCAGCCCAGTATGTGTGTGTGAGTTATTTATGTCTGTGTGTGTGTGTTAGTCCTTCCCGCAGCCTTTTAGTTTGGATTTGTAGTTTTAGGTTTATCTGTCCTCCCTTGGTTTTGTTTCCCCATTTAGGTAATTATTGTCACCTGCCTTCCCTCCAGCCCTCACTCCACACACCTGCTTCCTGCTCCCTTAATTACTCCTCCCTGTTATTTAAGCCCTGTCTTGTCTTTGTCTTGTGCCGGTCTATTGTGGTAATTCTGTCAGTCTTCTCATGTTGTCTCTAGTGTTTTGATCTCCTGCTCAGCTCTTTTGGATATATTAGTTTTTTGGCTCCAGCCCATTTGGATATATTTTTGTTTCATTCATCCTAATAAAATGATTTTACTTCATATCATCTCCTGCCTCGTGTCATCTTGGGTTCCTGCATTTTGGGTCCTACCAACACCGAAACGTGACACTCGTGACTACTGATGACAAAGCCATGGGTCTATAGTCTAATGGCCAACTACCTGCATCTAAATGAAGGAAAGACAGAGCTCATTGTTTTTCACCCCAACAGCAGGGCTGTGGGTCGTTATGTTGATCTTGGCCCTCTTTCTCCCTACTCAAAACCAGTTGTCACCAGTTTGGGGGTGAAAATTTACGCTGGACTTAAATTTGATGCTCACATCAACTCTGTGATCCGGTCCAGTTTCTTTCATCTGAGACGCCTTGCAAAAATCAAGCCTATTCTGTCAAGAGCCTACCTGGAGCGGGTATGCCATGCTTTTGTAATTTCTAGGCTTGATTACTGCAACTCTATATGCATGACTGTGTCAGTCATCACTGCGCCACCTACAGGTTGTGCAGAACAGCACAGCCAGGTTTCTGACTGGGACCAGGAAATGAGACCACATCAGTCCAGTTCTGGCCTCCCTGCACTGGCTTCCGGTCTGTTATCGTTCACACTTTAAACTCTTGGTCTTTGTTTTCAATTTATTCCAGGATGGTGCTCCCCCCGACCTAGCCACACTCCTGAACAGACATTCTTCATCATGTGCTCTGCGCTCATCTGACCAAAGCCTGCTCGCTGTCCCTCATTCTAGGTGTCATTCTCGTGGGGACCGGGATTTCTCAGTTCTAGCTCTGTCACTCTGGAACCAGTTGCCACCCTCAGTTAGGCTGTCCCCATCTCTGCCAGTCTTTAACAGTCGCCTAAAAACCCACCTCTTCCGCTTGGCGTTCCCTGAACGTGTTTGAGTTTGGCCCTCTTTTATGTTGATTTTATTTCCCTACTTTCATTGGTCTCTTTATCCCTTGTTTTACCCAATCAATCAATCAATCAATCAAAGCTTTATTTATAAAGCGCCTTCCGCAACCCTGTCAGGAAGCCCAAAGCGCTGAACATGGTACAGTTGTAAGTAATTATACTGAATAAATCAACAATAAAAGAAATTCAAATTACAAAATACAAATTACAAAATACAAAATGGAAATAACAAGATAGATGAAACATTCCGGTAAAATACAAATGTGTGAAACACAATTGGATTGAGTGGATGGATTGAGTGTACCAATGAAAACTGTGGAATGGATTCAACATAATAGAGGGCCATAATCAAACATGTTCTGGAAACGCCAAGCGGAGGAGGTGTGTTTTTAGGTGATTCTTAAAGACTGGCAGAGAAGGGGACAGCCTAACTGAGGGTGGCAACTGGTTCCAGAGTAACGGTGCTAGGACTGAGAAAGCCCGGTCCCCACGGGTACGACACCTAGACCGAGGGACAGCGAGCAGGCCTTGGTCAGAGGAGCGCAGAGCGCGTGATGGGGAATGTTTGTTCAGGAGTGTGGCCAGATAGGGGGGAGCACCACCCTGGAAGAAATGATAAACAAAGACGAGTATTCTGAATTGTGAGCGATAGGAAATCGGAAGCCAGTGCAGGGAGGCCAGAACTGGACTGATGTGGTCCCGTTTCCTGGTCCCAGTCAGGAACCTGGCAGCGCTGTTCTGCACAACCTGTAGGCGACGCAATGTTGACTGACACAACCCTGCGTAGAGAGAGTTGCAGTAGTCAAGCCGAGAAATTACAAAGGCATGCAGTACCCGCTCCAGGTGGGCTCTCGACAGCATATGCTTGATTTTAGCAAGGCGTCTCAGGTGAAAGAAACTGGACCGGATCACAGAATTGATGTGAGCATCAAATTTAAGTCCTACATCAAGTTTCACCCCCAAACTGGTAACAACTGGTTTTGAGTAGGGAGAAAGAGGGCCAAGATCAGCATAACGATCCACATTCCTGCTGTTGGGGTGAAAAACAATGAGCTCTGTCTTTCCCTCATTCAGATGTAGATAGTTGGACATTAGCCAAGACTTCACCTCATTAACACAGGAGACAAAGGACTGAATAGAGTGACCTTTCTCCTGACACAATGGAGAGTAAATCTGGCAATCGTCAGCATACAGATGGAATGATAGGCCATGTTTACGAAAGATTGACCCCAGAGGTAGCAGATAAATGGCAAACAAAAGTGGACCAAGGATCGACCCCTGCGGGACCCCCCACCGGAGCCCCTCCCAAGAAGAAAAAACATCACCCAGTTTAACACAGAATGTCCTGTTTTGGAGATACGATCTAAACCAGTCCAGAGCAGACCCTTTGATCCCAACCCATCGTTCCAAGCGATCAAGTAGAATCGCGTGGTCAACTGTGTCGAAGGCTGCTGTCAGGTCTAACAACAGAAGCAGCACAGATGTTCCCTGATCTAGTGATACATAGATGTCATTTAGGACCCTCAGTAGAGCTGACTCTGTGCTATGGCCAGACCTGAACCCTGATTGGAAAACCTCAAACAGATCAGAGTCAGCTAAATGTGAGACCAGCTGCTGATAAACGACTTTCTCAAGCAGTTTAGATGTAAAGGGCAGGGTAGAGATAGGCCTGTAATTTTCGATCACAGAGACATCAGCACCAGGTTTCTTCAGGGTCGGCCGAATAACTGCTGCTTTCAAAGCAGCTGGGACCACACCTGTGCTGAGGCTCCCATTGATAATCTGACCAAGTGAGGGGCCAAGGCACGGAAAGGCAGCCTTCCAGAGACGAGGCGGTAGAACATCAAGTGGAGCCAGATGGCTTCTGCCTCGCAACTAGCTTATTCAGCTCAGAGTATGAAACAGTATTGAGGGAGCTCAGGGTGGGTGGTAATGGATGAACTGGAACAGGGTCAATAGAGTTACCAGAAATAGCAGCTCTAATGCCTGATACTTTATCAACAAAGAATTTGTGAAAAGCTTCAGAGTTTCCAGCAGCTGTAGGAGACATGGAGTTAGGCTCCTGATACACCAGAACTGAGTTTAGCGTTTTGAAGAGAATCTTAGGATTATTGGAGTTAGTCTCAGTGATGTCTGCAAAATAGGCAATTCTGGCGGCCCTCACTGCATCCTGATAAGCAACCAGAGATGCTCTGAACAACTCACGCGAGACCTGTAGGCCATCCTTTTTCCACTTTCTCTCAGAGGATCTACACGCCCGCCTACAAGCCCGTGTGACATCAGAGAGCCAAGGCTCCCTCCTAGGCCGAGACTTGCAAAGTTTGAGAGGGGCAACCACGTCCAGGACCTGATTACAAAGTACATCAAAGTGTTGTGAATAGTGATCAACATTAGATGGATCTGGGTTAAAGGTCTCTAACCTTACGGATATACAGTCCACAAACTTTGAAATAGTTTCTGCATCCAGGGCTCTGAACCTAGTAGCTGGAGCTTCACACACAGGGACAGGACATGGCAATGTAACATCACAGAGTATTGGAGAGTGGTCAGAGAACACAGGGGGCAAAATCACAAGGTTCATGATGGGTAGACCATAAGAGATAACCAGGTCCAGGGTGTGACCCCTGGCATGAGTTGGGGATGATACCCATTGAGTTAGATTGAATGAATCTAGCAAATTAAAAAAACCTTTAGCAAGCACATTATCAGGACAGCAGATATGGATGTTAAAATCACCAAAAAATAGGACATAATCATATTTTAGGATGCAGTCTGCCACAAGATCACAGAAATCATTAAGGAAGTTAGAGTCAGTCTTTGGAGGCCGATAAATCAGCACAACGAGCAGGCGGGGGGAGATGCACAGTTCAAATAAGCACAGTTCAAAGGAAGAAAATGACATGGTGGGTGTAAGCTGTTTACAAGGAAAGCTGGATTTAAAAACAACAACCAGCCCTCCACCTCTGCCCCGTGACCTGGGGATATTAAAACACGAGCAGCCAGGTGGTATGAGCTCGAGTAGGGAACTTGTGTCGCCAAACGGGATCCAGGACTCACAGATGCAGAGAAAACCCAAGTCATGCTGAATAAAAAAGTCACGAAGAATAAAAGTTTTGTTCAGCACAGACCTGGCATTGACCAAACCAAACCGGGTCTGCAGCGGGGCTGCAGCACAGAGATCGCGCACAGACCCAGTCCCCTCTAACTCTGTGCCCGTAACCGAGCGTAGATTCTCCCAGCAAACCCCAGTCTGGCGTGATCTTCGAGCCGATCGGCCGTGGCGCGGTGCCGATACACCATCAGAGCCGGCCGAGTTCCGTGGGCAGGGCGCCGAGTAATCCAGGAGACATCTCGGAACCATCGGGTCAGAAGCTGGGCCGGATCGGGCCAGCCGCTTGTTCAGGGATCCAGGCCGACGTGTCACGCGCCGGCTACCTCTCTTTCCTCGTCTTCTCCGATGCTTCCTTCTCGAGCTGGGGCGGACAGAGGGCCGACACATCACGGCTTGGGTGGAGAGAGCACGCGGGCAGTTCAACCAGCAGCATCGTCCGTGAGGTTCATAGCTCGCACAGCCCGGTTCCCAGCGCGCGCTGCCGGCTACATCAACGGAAGGACGAAGCCTCAGCAGCGCAGCTCGATCTTATGTCATTAGAGGATCCACACCATTCAAAAAAGGGATCAGCGACAAGAAAAGTGCATAAAAGCCAATAAAACGCCAATAAAAACCGATAAAATGCAAGGCATCAGTGCGTAAAGAGGACGAGCAGCTCGCAGCGTGACCGTGCGCAAGCGACATCTCTCTCAAACTCGATCACAATGATGATAAGCACCAGGATCACATACCCATTTGTTTCTACTTTAATGTTTTACCATTTTTGCACTATTTGAATTGCTTTTATTATCGATTTATTCATCGTATTTCACATTTCTCATGTACTGTGTTCAGCGCCTTGAGCTTCCCGACAGGGTCGCGGAAGGCGCTTTATAAATAAACTTTGATTGATCGATTGATCGATTGATTGATCGATTGATTGATAGTCATTCAATTCGGTAGTGGAGGATTTCTTAGGTACTGGAATGATTGTGGAGCTTTTGAAGCATGATGGAACCTCACACAGCTCCAGTGATCTATTGAATATCATTGTGAAGACAGATGCCAATTGGACAGCACAGGTCCTGAGACAGGAAGGAGTTACTCCGTCTGGGCCTGGCACCTTCCGTACGTTCTGTCTCTTAAAGATGTTGCAGACATCCTCTTCATTCACAACGAACGTAGCTTGTGGTTCAGAGGGAGGAGAAGTGTTTCCAGGTGAGTGGTGGTGGCTGCTAGCCTACTGAACTAGACCAAATTCTTGCTTTGCAAAGTTTGCTAAAATAAATAATACATTTATTTAGTCTGGCTTGCCAGGCTAGGTGGCTGCAGCTATACTGGAGTGGAGGAGGGGTGTAAATTTCCTTTCCTCAAAGCGACAGTAGAAGCCATTTAGCTCCTCAGCAAGGCCATGATTAGCATCAGAAATGAAAAGAAAGACAACGCAGGAAATTCCACACCCTGCTTTCAAAAACACTCACTCCTCAGTTTGAATCTACACAACTCAGAGAAGAACGTACACCGGAGGACAGTCGAAGAAAATGGGTGAAGAACTTTTCAGACCGGAACCTCACTGAACCTGAAATGAACGTATTAGCCAGGACTCAATTTTGCCATTGCTCCGCAACAGTTGCCCATAGTGGACCTCATCACAGCCACTGAAACTGCCATACGGATCAACAAATTATCTCAGACAGAAGCAGAACAGATCAGGATGAGAGTCTCAGCCACCCTCTCCAGTGCCAAAGTCCCTCCGCCTAACCTCACGTTACTAGAAAAGAAGGCAGTCGCATCACTGAGCAAAGACCACACCATCACTATATTGCCAGCTGATAAGGGAAGGTGCACCATGGTCCTAAACACAACGGACTACCACGCACAGATCACTACTCTCCTCATTGACAACAACACCTACGAAGCCTTAAAGCGAGACCCCACAAGCAGCTACAAAAAGAAAGTTATAGCTTGCCTTCAAGGCCTTGAAAGGGACAAAACCATCAACCGCCTGACATATCACCGCCTTTATCCAGGAGATGTCATACCCTGCATCTACGGACTTCCCAAGATCCACAAGGAAGGTATCCCTCTCAGACCCATTGTCAGTAGCATAAATTCAGTCACCTACAACATCGCGAAACACCTTGCTACCATCCTTGCACCTCTGGTGGGGAACACCCCACACCACGTCAAGAACTCCACGACTTCACTAACAAGGTCCAGAAACTTACCCTGGATCTAGATGAAACCATGGTGTCCTTTGACGTAGTTTCCCTCTTCACTTGCATACCCAGTACGGAGGCAGTGGAGACTGTCAGAAAACGACTACAAGAAGACAGCACCTTGGAGGACAGGACCAACTTCACACCCGATCAGATTTGCACACTGTTAGACCTCTGCCTCACCACTACATATTTCAAATACAACGAAGGTTTCTACAGACAAACATGGCTGCGCCATGGGCTCCCCCGTGTCACCTATTGCAGCCAACCTTTACATGGAGGAAGTGGAAAGAAAGGCTCTTGGCTCTTTTAAAGGGAGAGCACCCAGCCACTGGTACAGATATGTGGATGACACCTGGGTCAAAATCAAAACACAAGAAGTGGAATCCTTCACTACGCACATCAACGCCGTGGACAAAAACATCAAGTTCACCAGGGAAAACATAAAGGACAACTGCTTGCCTTTCCTGGACTGCGCTGTGCACTTTGAAGAAAATGGCAACCTCAACATTGAAGTGTACTGGAAGCCCACACACACGGACCAGTACCTCCTCTTCGACTCACATCACCCTCTGGAACACAAACTTGGAGTAATCAAGACCCTACACCACCGAGCGGAACATGTTCCCTCTAAGCCGGAAGGGAAAAAGGAGGAACACACACATATAAAGGAATCACTTAAAACATGTGGCTATCCTAATTGGGCGTTTATAAAGTCAGAAAAGATGCACAGAAAAGAAGACCAGACACCAGCGAGGGAGGATAAAAAAGACAGACGCAACAACCTTGTCATCCCCTATGTAGCCGGTGTATCAGAGAAACTCAGGAGGGTTTTCTCCAAACACAACATACCAGTGTACTTCAGACCCAGCAACACACTCAGGCAGAAACTGGATCACCTGAAAGACAAAACTCCTAAACACAAACTGAACAATGTGGTGTATGCTGTACAGTGCAGCGAGGAATGCCCAGACCTCTACATCGGAGAAACCAAACAGCCACTTCACAAGCGCATGGCACAACATAGAAGAGCCACCTCCACGGGACAGGACTCAGCAGTTCATTTGCATCTAAAGGACAAAGGTCACTCTTTCGAGGATGCTAACGTTCACATTTTGGACAGAGAGGACAGATGGTTTGAAAGAGGAGTAAAGGAAGCCATTTATGTCCACTGTGAGCAACCATCTTTGAACAGAGGCGGTGGTTTACGACACCAACTGTCTGCCATCTATAATCCAGTTTTGAGATCCCTTCCCAGATGCCTCAACACCCACACATATCCATCTGACCTCAGGAATTCACATGATAGGGTGGGGCCAGGCTTCACAATGAGCTCACCCGAAACTCTGGCTGAATAGGACCCACACCCACCCCCACACCTTGGCTCATGTGTTTATGTAGAAGATCATCAGGGGGTCTTTTGTTCCCTCTTCGG
Source organism: Nothobranchius furzeri (assembly GCF_043380555.1). Classification (NCBI taxonomy): domain Eukaryota; kingdom Metazoa; phylum Chordata; class Actinopteri; order Cyprinodontiformes; family Nothobranchiidae; genus Nothobranchius; species Nothobranchius furzeri. The sequence goes on along the minus strand of NC_091747.1, from coordinate 42,032,850 downwards.
GGGGAAACTCCCACTGGGTTTGAATCTGGGACTCTCCACCTTTTGACCTTAGAACTGAAGAAGCCTCTCGGATGAGAGGTGAAACGTCTTCAAGCAACTCAAAGAAGTCCAGACGCTTTTCTTTCAAAGCTCCTTAGATCAGAAAGGAAAGATGGTCTCTTGTAGTTGGTAATGTGCTGAATGCCTCTCCAATGATGTGGCGTTGTTGGCTGAAAACTGGTCTTTCAGCTTTGCTGCACACTTAATTTTAGCAGCTCTGATCTTCTTAGTCAAAGTGTTCCTGAGTGATATCTACAGAGGCCTGTCTCCTGCCCTATATGCCTGCTCCTTTACCCGTCTCAACTGGCTCAGCGTCACTGTAAACCATGGCTTATTGTTATTGAAGATGTGAAAAGTCTTTGTTGGCTAACTCCATTCAGAAAAGCCTCATCCAAGATTTTTTTTAAATTGCGATAAATTTGTTTTGTGATTAAACAGAGTGATCTGACTTTTATTAATTCCTATGTTATGATTTTCTGGCAAATCACAACATGCCATGTTAAGGAGGTTTTACCAAACAAACCTCAGAAACACTCCTTCTTCAGATAGAAGATGCTCCGATTTTTGTGGATATGAAAATCTCTATGTGTCATGACATTACAGTACCCTTGTGTCATGGAGATATGCACGTGTGTGAACTTGTCAAGTAGACTGATTATAAAACAAACGGATTGTAGTGGCGATTCCTTGGTTTTCCAACCAATTTCCTTGTTTGTTTGTCTAACCAATTTCCTTAGTGTTTTTAAATCCTTAAGCCACTGCTGCACAGAAGTGATGTCTTGTATGCAGGCAAAAGAAGTCCAATGTCCAAACGATCTTAACTGTTGAATAGTTTTGGTGTTTATTCATCCAACTTGGAAAGTACATACATCTCCATTTCCTGCTGCTTCTCCTGCTCTGTTAAAAAACTATAGGCCCACCCCAGTGCCTGCTGGTCCAACACCAGTCCCCATATTTATAGAAAACAAAACACCTCTTTTCTTCCTGGCTGATTCGAACAGGCAAAACTAAAATAAATGAATAAAATCATCATTAACCAACAACTAAACCCAATAAATAACCCAACAACAGTAAATAGCTCCAACACGTATCATTGTAAGGACACATTCATTTCAAACTTATTAATTTAGGCAGAGATTAATCAAAACATTTAATTTAATCCCTTGTTCACACTTATATAATTTTTATGTATTTCATTTCATCATTCAGTATTCATTATTATAAAAGTTCATTATTTATAACGGTTTGATCCTTTATTCTTTGCAGGACAGTCTAAATAAGCAGACAGGCTTGGCAGAAAGACCTTGGTGAAGGGAACACTGTTGACAATCTCAATGTCAACAACCCTGTAGAACCTTTCTTGCAGCTTGGAATATTAGAGGGCACACAGAGGCAGAATTATGTCTGTAGATGACCGGATTCTGAAGACGTCAAACTGTAGATGAAAAATGACCATTCCTGTATGCTACATCTTTGCCAGAAAATCAAAACATAGGAATTAAAAAAACTTTGATCACTTCCCAAGTTGAGTACGTTTTGTTTCCAGCTGACACTCCGGAGCGGCCAATCCGGAACCAGCCTCTTTTGAAACATCTCTTTGACACACAGTCAAAACCTGTTTGCACACTGCAAAGCTGTCACAGTAAGACTCCTTAAGAGTCCATCCTTAGACGCAACCAACCTTCATGCTGTTGTGACCTGGAGACGACTCTGGACTGACCTGGTCGCATTGCGTTTAATCTACGACCCTCAATGCCTTGGGGTCACCTGACATCTTGGACACCTCAGATCCTAAAGAGTTTCTCCTAAGGGTACGTAGACCCAACAGGATTGTTTCCGATGCTGTTCTATAAATCATCTACTCTCTAGTTTATAGCAGACAACAAATTCTTTTTACACCCAGAACTCAGTTTCTTCCAGATACAAAGGTTCTGATAAAAATCACATTCCATCACACATCATTATTCATAGCTTGTTATGTATTATAATTAGTCTAGAAAATAGTTTATTTTAATATAGTAATAAAATAGTAATATATATCACTCCAGTGTACTGAAATAAATTACAAAGAAAAACATGATGAATGTTCAGCAAATGATCAAACAATAAAAAAATAATTAAAAAGATGTTTTATTTAAGTCAATCAATAAAAACAAACATATTCTTAACATTATAAGTTTGAGTTAAATGTGTCATGCAGTAGTTGACAATTAAAACAATAAAAAACACCTTCCCGAAAACATAACACCACAACTGTTTACTAAAACTCTTTTATCTTTGATCTCCCTTATTGATCAGTATACATAGTTATTATTAAATAAAAAAATTTCCTTCTAAAACTCAAAAGTAATAATTAAAATAAACTTTAGAATAGCTACTTACAACTCATCCACATTACTTGTATTTATAATAAAAACTACGTTTGTGAACAGAAAGATGCCAAAATCAAATAAATGTGCAGGAAACCTGATCCAATCAGGTTTCACTGTGTAAGAAAATAAATGGTAAATGACCTGAATACGATATAGCACCTTCTAGAGTTTTGGGACCCCTCCCAAGGCGCTTTACAACACAATCAGTCAAATACCCATTCACACAAAAAGACTTGTTATATGATTAATGTGACGTAAACATGACAGCTCTGTTGTTACTAAATGCTCAGGAGTGTTTCGGATCATCTGTCACTTGTTGTTGTTTATCTGTGATTCAACTCTTCTGCTACTTGCCAAAATCGGGTTCATGCAGCCCATTCCCAGCTGCAGATGCTGACGTTTTAATCGAAGTTTTCTTGTTTGCTCACCATAAACCCCATGAGATGTTCTGGTGTGCAGTAGAAACATCTGTAGAACGTCACATCTACAGAACATGCGCTCTGAGCAGCTTTTCATACTGCTCTGGGCGATATCTTTTCAGGAAAACATTCATTTTCCCTTCAACTTGTTTATCTCCAGTGAGACCTGAGGAGGTGAAAGGAGGAAAACTTTGTTATTCCAAGGAAAATCCCATCGCAGGAAGTCAAAAAGGGAATTCTGAAGGCTCACCGAGCTTGAGAGCTGTTTCCGTGATCTTCTCTTGAGCAGATTGCACGTCTCCTCCCTCTGGTACCAGAACCTCGAGCTCCCCCACATGATGCCCAAAGTCAGCTTGGTCCAGATCTATCTGCACCCCCCCCTCCCTGAGAGTGAATGACCGCCGTGTTGTTGTGTACTCTGCAAAGCAAGACAGGTTGAGTCTGCTCAGCCAGGAATCATCTCCCTGTGAGGGGGTTTCCTCCAGCTCTCCATCCTTGCCGGCCTCCTTCAGGACCTCTCTCACTCTCTGGTAAATTTCAGGAAGATTGTTTATCTCCTTGTAACATGTACACAGCACCGCTGCAACAGACTGTTCTCCACTCAGCTCCTCTCTCCCGCTGGAGGAGGTGGAAGTCGGGCACTTGAGCTCCCAGCATCCATTCCGTTTCCGTAGCCACATGTCCCTCAGGGTCAGCTCAGACTCTGGGGTGTCATAATACTGGTCGTGAAACTGATGCTCCCCTACACAAACTGGAAAGGGAATCACATTTTTCACAAACTGATTAATACATTAATTACAAACGATGCTGCAGCAATTCTTGCATCTGTGGTATCAGTTTCAAACCCTCACCTCCGATGCTCTCCAGGGTTTTCAGGGTGTCATCACTGAACAAGAACTTCCTTTCCACTTCCACACTCATCTGAAATAAGATCAGCACTGAACCAAAGGTTCTGACTGCAAACACAACAGCTCAGCCCTGGATGTGTGGATTATAAACTGGTAATAAATGGTCTGTATGGCAGTAGTGTCTCCAGGAGGGGAATCAAACTTAAATAAGATCAGACTGATCAAGTATTTTTACTCCAAGTCTAAAAAGTGACCTGAAACTTCTACAGATTTACCAACCTATGGGTCCAGATTCACCTGGTGTCCAATAGAGATAAACATGGATAAAATCTTATATGAAATTAATATAATTTAAGACTGTTTATTAATAGTATTTATAACTTGGTTTAACCCTTCTTCAAAGGTAAAAATCATTGTTTACCCTGAAATGTGTTTGTGTAAAATTATGCCATATGCATAACAACTCTTTAGGGAAATTTGCATTTAGATATTTTTATGTTTTTTATTATCTTTAACTATTATGTCACTACTGGTTCCCCCCCATGGATATGGATGGATGGATAGTATGTCACTATAATTATTATTATTTATTATTTTCTTTTACTTTTTTAAAATAAAAAAATCCCTGCTTCCCCAATGTCTGTAGCATTTATTTTTCTTAAAATTTGGGTTTTAGTTACTTTTATTGTTGCAGATTAGCTTTGTATAACATAGCAGCACACCTGTCACAAACTGCTGCTGACACAAACGATGTACAAACTATGGCTCAAAATCTTCGATTTTAGCCACAGAGTAATCAAAATAACCCTGAATATTATCACTTCGGATCCGCACATACCTTCTCAAGTTGTAAGCTTCAAGTCGGTTTATTCGGCGTCAAGAACAGGACACCGGTTTGCTTTTGCAGCTCTCAGTCGTTAGCAAACTTAATTTTATTCAGGCGCTTCGCAGGGCACCTATAATGGTATTCGGGTGATCACGTTCCGCGCCTGCAGCGCAGGGGCATAAATACAGATGGTGCCGTTTTAATCACCCCACCGCTTCATAAATATTTATTCCACATAGTCGCCACACCTATCGTTTGATTAAAAACATGTCGTAATTCGTGCGGAAGGCGCGGGGCAGAGGCGTTGTGGTCCTAACTCCGTTATTAAGCTTTAATTAAGTCGGAGTTTTTAGTGGAAATCCAAGTTGGCAGAATGAGGGCTCATTTATTATTCACCATTAATTTGAAAACGAGGAAGGGCTTTACATTAAAGGGCATTCCGCGTAATTCCGTCGTCGACATATTGTTTTTCCATTTAATCAGTCAGTCGTTTTCCCTCCACATAATTAGGGACTATTTGTTTCAACATAGATGAATAATCTGTGCGGGGTTATATAAGGGATTTAGTGTACGTGTGCGTCCCCTCTGAATGTCAGCAATCAGCCTTGGGGGGAGCTGTGGTCTGTTTACTAGAGGGAAGAGGGGAAGGAGAGAGGGCGAATGAAGGGAGGGGGAGAACAGGAGAGAGGACAGAGGAGGGAGGGCAGGCAGTCAAGAAAACTTTTCACTTGTGAGGAGCCACAGAGGAAGCGTGTGTGTGTATGTGTGTGTGTATGCGTGTGTATGTGTGCGTGCTGGAGCGGCGACCATGCAGGTAAAAAAATGCATTAGCTAATTGCTCCGAACTTAATTAAACGGCGTTCGCGATCGGTTAATTGCGCCTGTTGGAGCTCGGAGAGACGCCTGCGACTGGCAGAGGATCGAGCAAACGACGGGTCGAGCCCCGAACCGATCCGACCCACAACAAAAATCCAACATTAAATCCCAAACTTTTTCTGCCTCTAGTCTCTCTTTCGCCTGCTCTCCTTTGCACCACCCCCATCATCGTCGAGGCGACGCACGTACTCCGCTCCAAGTAGCTCCGTACTGTTTAATTCCTTCGCCAATTACGTCCCGAAGCTGTTAAAATGATACTTTAAATGGACATGTGTTGCAGCCTAGGTGTTTAAGGTATGTATTTGAGCGCGTTAAAGGGGGCTCTGCTGGGCGGCGAGGGAGGAGGGGGTGCGAGTGTTCCCTACACATCTGTAAGCGGAGCCCACGTTCATTAATTAAATGGCTTTAGTCAGGCTAGGCCTCAATTTGCGCTGTTGAGCAGCAGGCGGCGGGCGGTGCAACCCTAGGTGCCCGATTGGAAGCCCACAATCAGCGGGGTGAGGGACTAACTCGAGGCCGAGGTCTTTTCTTCTGAAGCTGGGTGAGTGGATCTTATAGCAGTCGGTGTGCTGAAGCAGCGGCTCCCACCTGGGCCAGGAGGAGGGGGTCTGGAGTGAGGAGCAGACAGTTGTTGAGACACTTTGAGGAGCGGTTAATTATCTCTGGCTGCTAACAGGCTAGCTAGCAAACTGGCACGACTGTTAACAGCTCCCAGCCCTTTTGCTGATTAATTTAATCACGGCCCAGCCCTGACTACTCTGAGCCGAGGCGAGATTATTCCGCCTTCTGTTCTGCCTTTTATTCAGTTTTAGAAAAGTGACCGTCGCCGCAAGATAACCATCAGTAAACCAAGAGTTAACCAGCATTTCCAAACACCGCTGTAATGCGACGTTGCAGGGGGGCTCCACCACCTCCGTGTAGCTAATTAGACCGCTCATTAATTAGCCTCCGGAAAACAAAAGACAGCTTTGTTGTGACTTGTATCATCCCCGTGACGAAGAGTTTTTATTTTATCGATGTCGACGAGGAAGTAAGGAGGTGGTAGCTGTGTTGGTATCTTTTCTCCTGGCCACGGGGTTGTTGCCTTTGCTGCATTTTGGACCATTAAGTGCTAGCAGAACCATGTATCAACGTGTTTCCGGGGAAATAAGACTCGGTAGTTTATTTAACTTTAATTTTAACACTGTTTTGTTCGTAAATACACGCAGTTGAACTAGTTTAGTGTGCTATAAATGGCATGGTGTTTTGCAAGAAGTGGTATTTAGCGTAAAAATTGTTATGCTTTTAATGCGCTCCAGTGCGCATGCGCTGACCAGTTTGTTGAACTTTAGTTTGAATTCAGAGCTGGTCTCTTGTGTAGCTAGCAGCAGCTACATGGGGCTCTAGCAGGACACTGCATGCTAAACCTGTTGCAGCTTTGACTGACCAGACTGTTTTTAGACAATTGTATTATTGTCATTTGATATGGTCGACGCACACAAAGAAATAAAAATGGGAACCTCCCTCTGAGGGGAAACTATGCCAATCTGAGAGTAGGCTTACAGTTTAACACTGCTGTAAATTAAGAAGCCTTCTGTTTGTAAGGGGGAAATACTTTTCGCAGCTTTTTATGTTGAAATATTTGAACAAAGTTATGCTGGCTAATGAGATCAGCTAATGCTACATAAAGCTACATATTTAGCATTTGAGCTCTTGTTTTGTTCTGTGTGATTAGTTTATAATGCTGTAGTTACTGGTATACAATTCAAACAAGATATTCTGATTCAATTTGTGTCTATAAATCACCCACAACCCTCACCATCAAATGCTGATCTTTATTTAAGTCAGTGTATCACTTCCTTTTTTTAAATGGGATCTTTTATGAATTTACACAACCAAAGCTACTCTTTATTCCAGTTTCCTAAGCAGGGAGGAGGATTTGATTACACTGGTTTTTTTTGTGTTTGTTAGGAGGAGTCTGGAGAGACGGTGTGCAGTGAAAGAAATGGGGTGGCGACGTGGGTGTGCCCCTTGTGCCAAAAAGGGCAGCCTGACAGATCTTCAATGTCCTCGCACCTCACTGAGCAGCACAGTGTCCTTCCATCGTGTGTGGACAGACTGCTGGACATCGTGAGCTTGGTGAGTTCGGACTGTTCCAACCAATGTTACACCGTCCTTTTAAAATGCGTCGTTAAAAATAAGAAATAGATCAGTTGTTTGGGGTAATATAAGTAAGTTGGATATAGTCAGTTCAGTTTATTAAATGCTGGATATATGTAATTCTGTATTTTGAAATCTTTAACTTTATTGATTGATTTGAAGCAAATAAAGGTAGCATTGTAGTTTAACGGATATTTCAGCCATTTTTAAGTATATTAATTACAGAAATTCCTGAACAGCTGCATTTAGTTCCTTCCCATTTGAACGTTTTTAGGAGACAAAACTACAACTCAGACCTAAAGGTATCCATGCAAAATGCACACTTGCTTGTCTAGGGCTACATCCCACAATGCAACTCTTGAGCTAGGTGTGTGAGTCTTCAGGCTCCTGGTGAATATTGACCCTTTGCACGTGACATCACGCCACTCATGGGACCGCCCCCTTTGCCATGATGGTTGGCAAAAAGTCTGTTTATACACGTTGAAAGTCCAGTGAAGCTAGTCAAAACAAGCCTGTTTGTAGCCTTTTATCGCTTTAATTTAGTTAATTTCACAGTAAAATGGTAATGGCTTGCTGTGCAGTTGGCTGCACCAACAGACAAGGATGTAAAGCCAACTTTTTTTTTTCAAATAACTTTGATGGAGACCGAGAAACGAGATGAATTACAATGATCAAACAGTCTAGCAGCCCTCAAAGTATCTTCGGATTTGCAGCGAACTTGTTTTTATCGGTTAAGGTTAACGTTCATATATTTCATGAGGAAAACGGGGATAAATGTGATGTGTTTCTACCACTTATTAATAATCCTAATGGATGGATGGATATTTAACCCTGGAGGACGTGCGGTACTGTCCACTGTAGTGAAATGTGAGATAATTGTTTACAATATTAATGCTCCAATGTAGGATTACAGGTGTTAAAATTAGGTTATTTAGTATGAGCGTTGCTGTTCAGAGAGATCTCGTCTCATCCCAGTGCACCAGCTGAACCCGGTGACCCCACCAGCAACCAAAACTGGTAGGGATCCGAACTTTTAAATGTATCAGCTTTGGTGTAAAATGAAACACTGTTTATATTAACATAATGTTAAGCGGCTGGGATGAGTATCAGCACCTCCAAGTCTGAGACCGTGGTTCTCGACCAGAAAAGGGCGGCTTGCCAACTCTGGGTTGGGAGAGAGGTCCTGCTTCAAGTGGAGGAGTATCTCGGGTCTTGTTCATGAGTGAGGGAAGGGGAGAGCAGGAGATCAACAGGCGGATCTGGACAGCGTCTGCAGTGATGTGGACACTGAACCGGTTTGTTGTGGTGAAGAAGGAGTTGAGCCGGAAAGCAAGGCTCTCGATTTACCAGCTGATCTACCGCCCAGTCCTCAATATGGTCATGAGCTTTGGGTCATGACCGAAAGAACAAGATCGTGGTTACAAGTGACAAAATGAGTTTTCTCCACGGGGTGGCTGGGCTCAGCCTTAGGGATACAGGGTATCTGCAGGTTTAAGGGAGCCAAATTTAAGACTTTTTAAGACCTTTCTTAAGGCCACTTTGACCGAATTTAAGCTATAATTCCCAGCTATTGCCTGGAACCGGTGCTAACCACGTCGCAAAGGTGGGATAAGCCATCCAGTTACCATTAAACTTGCACTTCCCCATGTCGCAAGCGCCCACTAGCTTAACCAGCTAATGTGCTCACCTAAAAATAGCCCCCTTTCACAACCAACTGAATGTGTACGGTTCCGCTTACGCCAACATCGTACACAAAAAATGCTGAACACTAACTAGAAATTCACAAAATTTTATAGAAATAAAATAATCTTGTTTATTGGGTCTTTGGTCATTTAAGACCTTTGGAAACTATATTTAAGGATTATTTGTCATTTTTAAGGATTTTTAAGACCTTAAATTTGGAAAATCTAATTTAAGACTTTTTAAGACTTTTTAAGGACCCGCGGATACCCTGGGGATAGGGTGAGGAGCTCGGTTATCCGGAGAGACTCGGAGTAGAGCTGCTGCTCCTTCATATCGAGAGGATTCTGTTGAGGCGGTTTGGGCATCTTGTTAGGATGCCTCCTGGACGCCTCCCCAGGGAGGTGTTTTGGGCATGTCCTGCCAGCAGGAGGCCTCCTGGTCGACCCAGGACATGTTGGAGAAAGTATATCTCCAAACTGGCCCAGGAACGCCTTGGGGTCCTGCCAGGGGTGCTGGTGGAGGTGGCCGGAGTGAGGATGGTCTGGAACTCCCTAGTCGGGATGCTGCCCTCGCAACCTGGACCAGGATAGACAGAGGAAGACGAGACGAGTTATAAATCCAGTGGGTTGACTTTTGGAAAAGTCGGCAACTTGTTTATATCCATGAATAGCTGCAGAGAGAACTTAAGCTAACGTTCGTAAGCTAGATAACATACCGCTCTCTGAGTCCCGCCTAGGAGCACCACTTCTTCTGATAACTGAACTGACCTTGAACTAGTTGAAGGAATGATAAAGCAAAAAAATAATTTCAGGCTCTACTTTTCCCTTTAAGTACTTGTGTCGCTCACTGTTTATATGCTTTTGCCAACCAATATGATAGACCCATGTGATCAGGTGACATAGGTGCAAAGGCTTCAGAGGGTTGTGATGCAGTTCTGAAACATCTTTCTACCCTCCACTCTTTCTCACTAAAGCAAATAATCTTCACACCTCTAATTAATTTACCTTTAATAACTTTTAATAAAAAACATGTTCGGTTGTAAAATCTTTCCTGTACTAAAATCAGTCTTCATACAAATGATTGAGGACTTCATCCAGCATTCACTAATGTGAACAACCAGCCTTGTTGGTAAAGTAATGGTAAAGTAGTACAATGGTACCTTTCACTTTTAACATTATTGCTGTCAGCTATTAAATTACATCTGATACAAATAAACTATAAATATTTGACTAGATGGAATAAAAAATCTAATCCAAAGGAAGTGATGTCATTTAAAGCCACAAATCTACACTTAAAGGATTATTAGGAACACCGTACTAATACGGTGTTTGACCCCCTTTCGCCTTCACAACTGCCTTAGTTCTGCGTGGCGTTGATTCAACAAGGTGCTGAAAGCATTCTTTAGAAATGTTGGCCCATAGTGATAGGATAGCATCTTGCAGTTGATGAAGATTTGTGGGATGCACATCCAGGGCACGAAGCTCCCGTTCCACCACATCTCAAAGATGCGCAATAGGGTTGAGATCTGGTGACAGTGGGGGCCGTTGTAGTACAGTGAACTCATTGTCATGTTCAAGAAACCAATTTGAAACTATTGGAGCTTTATGACATGGTGCATTGTCTTGCTGGAAGTAGCCATCAGAGGATGGGTACATGGTGGTCATGAAGGGATGGACATGGTCAGAAACAAAGCTCAGGTAGCCCGTGGCATTTAAACCATGCCCACTTGGCACTAAGGGGCCTAAAGTGTGCCAAGAAAACATCCTTCACACCATTACACCACCATCAGCAGCCTGCACAGTGGTAACAAGGCATGATGGATCCATGTTCTCATTCTGTTTACACCAAATTCTGACTCTACCATTTGAATGTCTCAACAGAAATCCAGGCTCATCAGACCAGGCAACATTTTTCTAGTCTTCCAACAGTCCACTTTTGGTGAGCTCGTGCAAATTGTAGCCTCTTTTTCCTATTTGTAGTGGAGAAGAGTGGTACCCGGTGGAGTCTTCTGCTGTTGAAGCCCATCCGCCTCAAGGTTGTGCGTGTTGTGGCTTCACAAATGCTTTGCTGCATTCCTCGGTTGTAACAAGTAGTTAATTCAGTCAAAGTTGCCCTTCTGTCACCTTGAATCAGTTGGCCCATTCTCCTCTGACCTCTAGCATCAACAAAGCATTTTCACCCACAGGACTGTCACATCCTGGATGTGTTTCCCTTCTCACACCATTCTTTGTAAACCCTAGAAATGGTTGTGTGTGAAAATCCCAGTAACTGAGCAGATTGTGAAATACTCAGACCGGTCCGTCTGGCACCAACAACCATGCCACGCTCAAAATGGCTTAAATCACCTTTCTTCCCATTCTGACCTTCAGTTTGAGTTCAGGAGATTGTCTTGACCAGGACCACACCCCTAAATGCATTGAAGCAACTGCCACGTGATTGGTTGATTAGCTAATTGCATTAAGGAGAAGTTGAACAGGTGTTCCTAATAATCCTTTAGGTGAGTGTGTTTTTAGCCTCTGAAAGGAGCCTTAATCATTAGTTTACGTTAGATTTTAATCATTTATCTCAGTCCAGTTAAGCTTGAGTTTGGTTCCAAGTCTCATAGTTTCCACAGACAGAAGCCTGCATAGATTGTTATAATCCTGTTCTGGATTATAATCTGTTTACACTAAAAGTCCAAACTGACGCTCACAGAGAAGACGCTGAAGTCGACTCTAAAAGTTCCTCACAGACCAGCTGTAGCTGTAATCCTGGACAGAATAATGTTTGTTTGAACGTTATTCTGTCCAAGTTCACCCAATCATCAGGTCCGGCAGGAGTTTCTGCCAAAGTCTTTGGTTGTTCGGTCTAAAATGAAATGAAAATAATTACCGGTAACTTTTATTCAGAAACTTCCAAACGGCGGAAAAAATGTCTTTAAATGACTTGATAGGAGGTAGAAGTTTTGAAAATGGGTCATGAGGCGCGACGAGAACCTGGAGAACTAGTTGAGCAGACGTAGTTAAAAAATCTTTTAATCTCATTCTGTAAACCAGTAATTATCATTTTACTTTGGTTGCATCTCTTCCTAAAGGAACTTTAAATTCCTGCTTACATGCGGTTCGGCGAGACCAACAACCGGATGGTCCAATCGTTGCTTTCAGTCTGAAACGTGTCATTTGTGGAGGGTTCTAGACAAATGTGAGAGAACCACTTTATTAATTTCTTTTTATCTCCACAATATATTTATAGCTACACAGAAGTTCTGTTTGTTCAAATGACTTATTCCTTACATGTAGTTTCTACACAATTGGAGGAAGTTTGTAAGATGAACACGATTAACGTATGTAATGGTAACTTAAAATGGTGCAATGTGGTTTCTACAGGATTCCTCCTTGTTACATGAAAAGATTGTGTTCATGATTTAGTTAACTGGTTATAGATGAAGGGAACGGAGTTCCCAGCATGCCACAGTCTTCCTAAATGTTGAAAGTTAAAATGAATCAATTGATCATTGAGTTAAATTCACATTTAAAGAATTAGAAATGAAATATACATGTGTTGAAAATAGTTGTGTGTAGTTCATAAGCTGGCAGTGAGCAACAACAAAAACTGACTGTAAAGGATAGCGGTGCAGAAGGGTCAAAAAGCTCTCGGCGTCGTCTCCGACTAGAATAACGGCTACGGAAATCACAGGCAGTGTGTGCAGCATGGTCTAGAGCGAGATAGGGGCAGAGCCGCACTGAAAAAAAGAGCTTTGGTGAGATTCACGAAATAATATGAATGTATTTTAAACATATGATTGTTTCATGTTCTTATAACATGTTATAATAATGTATTTGTCGTGGTGGCACAATATAATGAAGCTATAAAACCATAACATAATCTAATTTCATGCAACCGATGTACGTTATTCAATAATGTAAATCAACAGACTTTTGTTAGAATGGTAAGCGGCGTGAAAAACAGTTGTAAGCTTTTTTTTTTTTCCAAATTTGCCATTGCAGCTTTAAAGTCGATCATTTCTAGATTTCTGTAGTTTTGTTAGGAATTCTGTGTTTAAACTGAGTTTAGATCAAATTAAAGTCTCATTTATTTACATGCTCTCATATCTGTGCAGAATTACACACACTGTAGGAAATGCAGGAAAACCGTTATTCTAAAGTGTTGAGATGAATAAAAGTATCAGAGATTTGATCAAAGACCACTTAGATTTTGGCTCTGGGGTAATTTTCAAATGAAAGACTAGCCATGCTTGCTATGTGTCATATAACCACTTGTCCTTGGGTCACGCCCAAATGTGCTACATAATGACATCGGCTCATCTGGAAGGAGTCACTAAAGATTCAAGTTTGCTGCAAGAATTTAGCTGACTGGCTACTTTTCATGTTCCAGACTGTTTCAAAGCAAGCTGCCAGTGGAGGAGGAGGAGGAGAGGAGGAGGAACGTGCTCAACAGGCTGCATGTGAGTGAGATCCACTAGTTGTTCATGTAAAAACACAAGAACGTGAAAGTAAAATGCGTATTTTCACAGATGCTGAGTCGTCACAACTGAAGCAGGCTGACGAGTCGAGCTCAGACCCCTGCAAATCCAGTGAGAGTTCCGACGCTACCCCGACGCTGGGAGACAAAGAGATGGAGCAGGAGAGAATAAAGGAACAGGAGGGAGGTGAAGCTGAGCCCGTCCCAGAAGAAGAGGGAAACCCACTCACAGAAGCCAAACTGCAAAATACAAGTGAAAACACAGAAACGCCAGACGCAAGTGAAAAGTCTGGGGATAAAAACGGCATGCCAGCTGAAAAGAGAACAAGGTTTTGGGAATGCAACGCCTGCCAGGAAAAGTTTCTCAGCAGAACCACCTTAAGTCTCCATTATAACTCTGCATCCCACATCCAGAGGATGACCACGGGCTCTGCTAAACCAGGGGCAGAAAGTGGTCCCCAGTCCCCCTCCACCCCCCTTCCTTCCAGGCCATATATATCCAACAAGCCCTACCAGTGTGCCGTGTGTCGGGTCTCCTATAACCACGCCATCACCCTGGAGAGCCATATGAAGTCTGTCCTGCATCAGACCCGCAGCAGAAGTGCAGGAATGGTCGCACATGCTGCAAACAGTCCAGCCGCCGCTGCTAGCCCAAGAAGTAGCAGCACCAGTGCTCCCAACACCGCTGCAACCTCCTCTGAAGGGGGAACCATTTCCATGGTTACCTCCAGTAATGGTGCAGCACCTGGAACGGTGGTGGTGAGTGCTGCCAAAGATGGAGAGCAGATTGCAACATCCCCGGTGGCTCCCTCCCTCCTCACCTCCCCCGTGGCCTCAGCTCAGGCCGTCTCGGCCTTCCTCACCCTCTCTCATTCCCTCCTCCCATCCCTGTTTGCAGCAGGTGCAGCTCCCGGTGCCCCTGCGCCCCAGCTCGTGCCTCAGCCTCACATGGTCATGCCCTTGATCTTAAATGGGCTCCAAACTCAAACTCAGCAGCATCAAGACAACCAGCAAGGCCAACTCCTCACCCAGTGTTTGCCGTTCGTCGGCCTCAACCCAGCCCAGCAAGCCCTCCTAACCCAAAGACTTAACAGCTTACAGAACCAGTGGCCCTCACCAGTGGCTCCAGCTCACACACAGCCCTCTCAGGAAGAGCAAAAACAAACTCTGAAGTGTGAGGGAGGACAAGACAAGCAGGACAGCAAGGAGACGGGGGAGAAAGGCTCAGATCAGGTCAAGGACATGGATAACTGGACTTCAGAGGAGACGCCTGAGGGAGAAAACGGTGATGAATTTGCACAAAGTGCAAACTCCGTAACCAAAGAGAACGTTGAGAGTGGAGAAGCCGTTGGAAAGGAGCAACAAAACAGCAACTCACATGGAGGCGTGTCTGCTAATCAGTTGGATCTGGATGCTGCTAAAGAAGTTGGGCTGAGTCTCTCCCCAGCTGGGCTAGAGAAGAACCCCCGCAACAACAGCCCCTCGCCTCTAGCATCTGTGCCCAGCAGCTCTAGTCTCAGTCCGGTGAATTTAAACCTCACGCTCAGCCCAGACTCGACCCCCCAGAAGTCCCAGTCCCCCAAGTCCAGCCCCGGTACCAATGCCTTAACTACTAACCAAACTCATCTCCGCTGGAACGCAGTGGGGTTCCATCATTCAAACCTCCCAGTGCTCTCGGAGTTCCAGTCCGAGGTTCTTTGGGCGTTCTTTGAGTCCCGGAGTGAGGCAGATGCCGCAAGTCCTCTCCACGAGGACTGTGAGGCTCTGGGTAGGGAGGTGGGCCTTTCAGAAGAGGAGGTGCGGAGGTGGCTGAAGGAAGCCCGGCATGCCAAGCAGAGATGGAGAGAGTTAAAACTCCTGGCAGAATCCACCGGGCCCAGTCAAGAGTCTGACGACTATGATGATGAGGAAAACTCCCTGGTTATCGCAGAAGGTGAGGATGATGCTGAAGCTTCAGGGAGTCAGATCATAGATTTGTCCTGTTCAAGAGGAAAACGCAGGCGGAGAAGTGCAAGAAGAGAGGGTCACAGGGAATCTGGTCTGACCTCGGACTCAGAAAACGAAATGTACACCTCTGTAGTTGTGTCTGATGAGGAGAGTCGGAATGAATCGTTCAAGGAGGTCGCTGACAGCCCCCCTACAGAGGAAGCACAGCAGGAGAACCACGGCGGCAAGGGGTCAGCTGGGGGAAAGGTGCTACGCTCCACAACAGTCTTCCTCTCTGATGCAGAGGAGGAGTATGAAGACGATGAGGGTGGAGGGGGTCAGCGGGCCAAGAGGAAAAAACGCAAAGGAGACTTTGAGCGCGATGAGGTGGAAGTGAAAAAGGAAAGACAGGATCCAGATGTGGATCTGGAGTTGGAGGCTCAGGGAGATCCTCCCAGTTCCCAGAGCTTGGTGATGGACCACGCTGAGATTCCAGCTGGTGCTCTACACTCTCTTCCTTTGTCTCTCACTCCCTTTTCTACACAGTTCCTTAGTCCGTATGTTCTGTCTGTCACTCCCTCAATGGTGGCAGATGGGGGGAAGTTATCGGTGTTCCCCAACCCCCCCACCATCACGCGATTCTCCAGCTCTCTGCTCTCGCAGTCCCTCTCCTCCCTCAACCAGACGTCTCACTACCTGTCCAACGGGGACGACTGTGAGTCTGCTCTGGATCTCAGCATGGGCAAAAACAAGTCCACTTCTTCCACTCCGTCTCTGGCAGATAAAATCGCTGCACAGAAGGGACAGTTGCTGGACGGACTCGGTCTCGTTCCCACTTCTAAAGGCTTGGTGGTGGTCCAGGTGAAACCAGAAGCTGTGACTTCCATGCCCCCATCCAGCAACCCTCTGAGTCTGGTCAACTGCAGCAACATGATGCATTCTAACATTTACACAAGAGCACCAGAGAAAACGAACGCTGCTGCTTTATTGGAAAGGGACCGTGAGAAGGAGAGGGACCAGCAGCAGAGGAAGTCCAAAGGAAAGAGATACATGCGGGACATGAGGCGTTCAAGGACCATCATTCAAGCGGAGCAACTGGACATTCTGTATGGCTGCTACTTCAAAGACCCTAATCCTGGAAAGCATGAGTTTGAGCAAATTTCGGAGTGGGTCCATCTTCCAAAGAAGGTGGTTCAGATTTGGTTCCAGAACATGCGGGCGAGGGAGAGGAAAGGCGAGGTCCGATTCATCAGTGATGGGACGCTAGCAGCAGTTGGCAAACCTCTCATCAAATTCACATGGCCCCTTTCCAAACCAATATTCTCTAACAAGCCTGTTCAAAACAACGCGGGGGGCATCCCTACTACCCCTGTTGTGCGCACCCTCATCAAGACTGAGAGGGAACCCGAAAAGGAGCTGAACAAAGCAGCCATGTTGAAAAAAGTGGCCCCCGTTCCCATCAAGCCCAAGGAAGCAGTTTCCTCCATGGCTGTGTCTCCGGTGAGCAGCAGTGCTTCTGCGGTGCCAAAGATCAAGCTTGAAACTAACAGCAGCGCCCCGACGGTGAAAGTTCCACCTAAAGTCGACACTCCCGTTCCCTTAGCACCACCACCAAAGGAACTGGTCCCAATCGCTCCCCGGCCCACTCAGAAAAAGCTGGATGAGGAGAGTGAGGAAGAGAAGACCGATGAGGAAAGAGAGGATGAGAACGAGATGACGCTTGGACCAGGAACGGCTAACCGGATGGTGCCAAAGCTGCCCTCAACTCCCATCAACAACCGGCTTTCAGCCACAGCAGCGGCTCAGCACAAGCAGAACGGGCTCAACTACTGGACCCCCAACGCTCCCATTAAGATCAACACGTTGTCAAGAGAACAACTGGCTCTTCCTGCACACGCACCTCCCTGTACCATCCCTCCTCCTCCCACTCCCAGCATAGCGCCAGTCAGCCCAAACATCCCCAGTTCTGCCAAAGTAGCCAGCCCAAACCCACCCATTCTTCCAAAGCCGAGCCCGTCAGAGAGCAACTTCCTGTCTCACTCGTCCAGCCGCAGGCCGCGCACTCACCTGTCCTGCCTACAGCTGTCTATTCTGCAGTCATGTTACGAAACGTGTGCCCACCCTAATGCCATGGAGTGTGAAGCGATTGGCAACGAGCTCAACCTGCCGCTGAAGGTCATCCAGATCTGGTTCCAGAACACACGAGCCAAGGAGAAGCGCTGGAGGCTGCAGCAGGAGAAAATGGTGAGCTAGAGAAGTTTCTTCACCATTAATACTTCATTATGTTACTGAACTATTTGGTGTGAAATCATCATTTAGAGATGTGCCTAAAAAATAAACCTTTTGTCCATTTGGAGTTTATTATTCTATTACTGGTTGAGCTCTGTTTTTATTCCCTATGGTCGATGAGCTAATGGCTAGTAGCGCCTTGAGTTTCATATTACATGTTTATATTAGGCGCAACCTATGTAAGTTTACCAGAACTTTGGGGCACGCACGTCTCCACATGACCGGGCCGGCAGGAACCAGTGGAGAACCTGTCCTGATCAGGAGTAGGTACTCGAAATGGCGTGGTGGGGTCGCTGAGCAGAACTTTTGCTCAACTCATTCTGATTGGTTGTAACAATTGCATCAGCAGACGTCACCCAACTGATGGGATAAGAAAATAAGCAGTATTCACACTGCTTTAAAACTGCTGAAAAACGCTGCAGGAATCCCTCAACAACGCTGTAATTCACGGGTTTAGTTGTGTCACAGAAACCTGTAAAAACAGTGCTTCTTTTGGTCATTGAACGCCACATTTTACATCAAACAGCAGCTCACCTGGTCCTCCAAATGGATTAAATTCCAATGTAATGTGACAGGATAAGTCTTTCATTGGTATGTCTGTGGATGTCTTTTGGCAGTGATAAGTGACATCACTTATTGGGGAGGCAGTGGCGATATGCTGACGTCTTAGCCAAGTCCTCAAAGGGCAGATTTTAAATGGAGTCACTGCAGCGGAGAGGGCTGAGCCATCGGATCTCCCAGTCCTAGAGTGGAAACGCGGCTGTTGATGGTTCCTGCTGATTCTAATGTTTCCTTCTCTGGGTTTCTCCCTACAGTCTCCTCTGGTCTGTGGGACCGTGGACACCAGCTCAGGATCTTACCTGCAGTACAGCGCTCTCAAAGCTAATCGGCCCCTTCTGCCTAAGCCGGTTCAGCTGACCATAACACAACCGTCAGCCTCTCCGGTGGTGGGCCAGCCAGTGCAGAAGGAGAGCCTGACGGGCCACTGCGACGCCTGCAGCGTCTCCTTTGAGTCGCGGGCTGCTGCCAGGGCCCACGTCTTCTCCCCACACCACTTGGCTACTTTGAGAACCACTAACTTCGGCCAGCCGGCTGCCCTCATAAACAAGAGCGGCTCACAGGTGTCTCTCTCCGCTGCCGGAAGCGGTTCTGGAGCCACTCCCGAAGGGGAGATAGTTGTGGAGCTGCCCCCCCAAACAGCCACCAGCAACAGTTAAAGACTCAGATCAGGAATGGCCCACACCGTGACGTTTGTTGGACCGTTACGGCTCCTCAAATTTTAATAAACATAGTTGAGCACTAATCCTCTAAAGGTAATGTTCTCTGCTATGATGCCCCCCCTCCCCATACGCCCACGCTCCTATGCTCCTCAGACTGTATCCACCTGGAATCAGGAGCAGACTGACCTTGAGGTCTGACCCGTACTCACGTTACCCACACACCTTTGGTCCTAACCCTGTGGCTAAGTGTGAACTAACTTCCTCGACTTTGTAAAGGCACTTGACTCGCCGTGCTCGAACTGTTGTACCTAAAGACTAATGCAAGCGTTTCCTTTTTGGCAGCAGCCACATTGGGCCTGGAAACATGAGTTTGGGATAACACAAACCGTTCACATCAGTAACCCCTTTTTTTTTCTCTCCTGTGGATAATTTAAACATTTTTCATGCCTGCTTTCACTTCTAGGGCAAAAATTGCTTGAATTAAATCTAACTGGACTGAAGTGTTGGGAGAGGAAAGCCTGCATTAGCTGTCAGGGAGTGCGATCTAAAGTCTTGCATCGACTAATTTGGGATACAAAACCGGTACGTTAGCGAGAGGAGGGCTGTTGGAATCGTTAGCGATTACATGCTCGTAGTTTCATGACAATCCAAAAAGACTTTGCTAAAAGGGTTTTAGAAAAGTAGAATCTTTGGCGTAACCGCACTTTGACATTTTTACTTTGTTTAAAATGTTTTTAAGCATTCTGATGCAGGTGTCTTTTTATGGAAAGATGCTTTAATGCATGTTGGATGCCTTAATATAAATCTTGTGAAATAAATTGAGTTTTTTTGCTAATCTTATGTACCATGCTTTAGACGTGAACATATTATACAAAATTAGACCTGAATATAACTCTATAAATGAGCTTTTCTCTAAACTGTTTTTACACCAGCTCTAAGGGGAATGTGTCATCTAAGCTGATAAAAACCTGCCTGTAAAGCTGTCGGCTTTCCTGGCCAAGGACTATCATAACCAACTACTGTTCCCGCATTAAATTCTGTTCATTCTTCTGCTTTCACGTCATCCTAAATGTGGCTCTTACGGAGTCTGAATATTTCACAGCTTCTCATGATGGGTCAAAAATACACCAGCCTTAAAAAACCCAGCAGGTGTGATAATCAGACCCCAGGTGACGCTCAAAGGTTTGTAACTTAATTTCAGCTTGATTCGGATCTAATGGTCGGACAATTTCTTCAGATTTATTTTATTTTGACGGTTTATTTTTAAACAAAAGGCAATAGAAACAATTCCAGCTAGTGTAACAAGATGTTATTTAGGTCAAAAGTTGGTCCTAAAAGCAGGTCTCTGCTTGCTTTTCCCTTTTTTTTTAAAGTTTTGAAGCAGTAAATGATTCTGGTCATGTGTGTGCTGTGGAATGAGAGCTTCTATCTGGACACCATAACAACACTCGGGTGTTAATTAGTACCCTCTAGAGTATAATGGGTCCTCAAACTTAGGAGGTAAATTAGGAAACGTAAGATGTAATCACTGAAAGCTAATAAGATGGTGCTGTGTTGAAGGACACATAATGAATTAAAGATGTTTTCCTTGAAGTTGTATATTGATGTTACTATTATAGTTTTAACAAAATGCAAATCTTAAGCGTGACCTTTTTGTAAAGAATTCTATTAAAATAACTGATATTCCAAAGTAATCCTCCCTTTGCTTTCTGTCATTAAGAAACCAAAAAGCAATCTTAGGTGGACAGAAAGCAGGAGAGGCGTTAATGCAAACTGTAAAAGACATCCCACGGCTTGACACTTGCACTAGTCCACAATTTTTGCACAAGCTTCAGACATTTCAAATGAAAACAGCCATCAACACTCGACGTCACTCTGTGTGGTTCTGAGACGATGAGGGTAACTATGTCCTTTTGAGTAATAATTTGTACTCCTGTTGGATACTGTTTCTTGTGTGTAAAGCAAGGACTAGTGTGCTTGAACCTCAAGACTGGGATTACACGTGTGAGACACACACACACACACACACAACTGTGTTGCACTGTCCAAACTAGATACGTTTTTAAGGAGATCTGCTTTTTATTATGTTTCATTGTCACTTTGGTTATCACTATTGTTATAACTGTACTACTACTTACACGATTTATTATTACTACTCATCACTGTTTTTTTGATCATTGATCCATAATGGTTTTAAATGCCACCTCTGCTCAAAAGAAGAGTATGGTGTTCTCTGAATATTGAACAATTATAGTGGCAGTGTTGTTAAAAATTGTTAGATTTATGATTAAGCTTAATTTTTCCTCCTCACTTGTACCTGCCTTTGTGTTTGGTCTCCATTATGCTTTCTTTGATATACAGAAAAAGAAATAAAACCAGTTGAACAAAGGAACTGATATCTGTGTTTGAACGTGTGTGTCACTTTGTAATTTAAGGTTAAAATTGGAAGATGAGGCTATGCAGTGGAGCAGTGGTTAGAGCTGTTGCCTTGTAGAAAGAAGGTCCTGGGTTCGCTTCCCAGCCTGGGATCTTTCTGCATGGAGTTTGCATGTTCTCCTGGCTTCCTCCCACAGTCCAAAAACATGACTGTTAGATTAATTGTTCTGTTTAAATTGTCCTCAGGTATGAGTGTGTGTGCATGATTGTTTGTCCTGTGTGTCTCTGTGTTGCCCTGCGATGGACTGGCTCTCTGTCCAGGGTGTACCCCGCCTGATTGCCCATTGACCGCTAGAGATATGCACCAGCCCCCCCCCCACGACCCTACATGGACAAAGCGGGTTCAGACAATGGATGGATGGATTGAAAGATGGGAAAAGTACTCAAGTACATTATAGTCGATTAATTTTCCATGGAAACTGAAATTTTCTGGGTTTGTTTTAAAACAAATTTGAAGCAATTGTTTGCTTCAAACACATACAGGTCCTTCTCAAATTAGCATATTGTGATAAAGTTCATTATTTTCTGTAATGTACTGATAAACATTGGACTTTCATATATATTAGATTCATTACACACAACTGAAGTAGTTCAAGCCTTTTATTGTTTCTAGTATTGATGATTTTGGCATACAGCTCATGAAAACCCAAAATTCCTATCTCAAATAATTAGCATATTTCATCTGACCAATAAAAGAAAAGTGTTTTAATACAAAAAAAAGTCAACCTTCTAATGATTATGTTCAGTTATGCACTCAATACTTGGTCAGGAATCCTTTTGCAGAAATGACTGCTTCAATGCGGCGTGGCATGGAGGCAATCAGCCTGTGGCACTGCTGAGGTGTTAAGGAGGCCCAGGATGCTTCGATAGCGGCCTTAAGCTCATCCAGAGTGTTGGGTCTTGCGTCTCTCAACTTTCTCTTCACAATATCCCACAGATTCTCTATGGGGTTCAGGTCAGGAGAGTTGGCAGGCCAATTGAGCACAGTAATACCATGGTCAGTAAACCATTTACCAGTGGTTTTGGCTTTGTGCGCAGGTGCCAGGTCATGCTGAAAAATGAAATCTTCATCTCCATAAAGCTTTTCAGCAGATGGAAGCATGAAGTGCTCCAAAATCTGATAGCTAGCTGCATTGACCCTGCCCTTGATAAAACACAGCGGACCAACACCAATAGCTGACATGGCACCCCAGATCATCACTGACTGTGGGTACTTGACACTGAACTTC
Organism: Nothobranchius furzeri; assembly: GCF_043380555.1. NCBI lineage: Eukaryota > Metazoa > Chordata > Actinopteri > Cyprinodontiformes > Nothobranchiidae > Nothobranchius > Nothobranchius furzeri. The sequence goes on along the minus strand of NC_091747.1, from coordinate 42,010,087 downwards.
AGACATTTTGGCATTTCCCTCTGCCCAGTCTTCCTCCAGACTCTGGCACCTTGATTTCCTAATGACAAGCAAAATTTGCTTTCATCCAAAAAAGTACTTTGGACCACAGAGCAACAGTCCAGTGCTGCATCTCTGAAGCCCAGGTCAGGCGCTTCTGCCGCAGTTTCTGGTTCAAAAGTGGCTTGACCTGGGGAATGCGGCACCTGTAGCCCATTTCCTGCACACGCCTGTACACGGTGGCTCTGGATGTTTCTAGTCCAGACTCAGTCCACGGCTTCGGCAGGTTCCAAGGTTTGGAATCAGTCCTTCTCCACTATCTTCCTCTGGGTCCGGTCACGTCTTCTTGTTGTGCAGCATTTTCTGCCACACTTTTTACTTCCCACAGACTTCCCACTGAGGTGCCTTGATACAGCACTCTGGGAACAGCCTATTCGTTCAGAAATTTCTTTCTGTGTCTTACCCTCTTGCTTGAGGGTGTCAATGATGGCCTTCTGGACAGCAGTCAGGTCGGCAGTCTTACCCATGATTGCAGTTTTGAGTAATGAATCAGGCTGGGAGATTTTAAAAGCCTCAGGAATCTTTTGCAGGTGTTTAGAGTTAATTAGTTGATTCAGATGATTAGGTTAATGGCACGTTCAGAGAACCTTTTCATGATATGCAAATTTTTTTAGATAGGAATTTTGGGTTTTCATGAGCTGTATGCCAAAATCATCAATATTAGAAACAATAAAAGGCTTGAACTACTTCAGTTGTGTGTAATGAATCTAATATATATGAAAGTCTAATGTTTATCAGTACATTACAGAAAATAATTAACTTTATCACAACATGCTAATTTTTTTAGAAGGACTTGTATTTTGGATGTTTTTTCAAAGAACAAAATCAGATTTTCCGTGAATGACAACAGTGGCACCCCCAAGGGATGTCCATGACCACCCCTAGAAAATAAAAATAAAAAGTTTATATCTCCATAGTTTTTTGTGAAGACAGCAACAAGTGAATTAAACAAATAAACAAAAAAAAAAGCAAAAATAAATTTTTAAATAACATTTCAAATAATTGAAATGTATTTTTCTGTAATGTTTGAGTTGTGTAATTTTCTAGTTATGGGTTTTGGATACATAATGTTTTTTTTTTAATAAAAAAAATAAAATAAAGAAAAGCATGAATAACCACTGACCATCGACATATATATCATACGTAAGTGACCTCAAGCGTAGGGAGTAGGACCTGGCTGCAGACATCAGCTGATGCTTGTGAGCGTAGGGGCTGAAATGTGGAAGTTAACTTTTGACCGATCATAATTGACAGGAACGGGAGCCAATAGAATTTCACCTCAAGGCTCCGATCTAGCCTGCAGCAGCAGATGAAGCACACCGTTTCTGATCCAGGACTTTGTCTCTTATTGATAAATAGTCATTAATAAAATGGTTAAGACTGGAAGGTGATAAACTTCAGAGACTATTGCCATAAATTAACATTAGGGTCAAGTATTTCTTCATAATAGCCTAAATGTTCTGTTTGTTTCAACAGAATGGTCATTTTATCACTGGATGCATTTAATTTTAAATGAATGTGTGGTTAAAATAAACATTTATGTTCATTTGGCACATAAAACAATTCAGATTTCACCAGAATGACACGTTAAAGTGATCTCAAGGGCTGGAATGTGTCTGAAACCTACTTGTCAGTTCACTTTGACCGATTAAGGTATGATTGACAGGATCAAAAGCCAATAGAATTTAGGCGTTTACGTTTGCCAACAGTCATGTTCGATCGTCCAATTAGAACTCGGTAATGCCTAAGTGTTTGGTTGACATCATCTCTCGACCAATAGGATTGAAAGTTTTACGCCCGCAGTGATCGCGACTCCGCCCCTGGCTTCCATTTCTGAAACGAAGAGACGCCGCCGCCGCTTTCGCGTAGAGTCGTCGTCTTTTTTATACATTTAAGTAAATAAACTCGGATTCTTATCACGTTGTAGGACCGGTTCCTATACGCAGCGAGTGATAAAACAGCACGTGTTCATTGAGGGGATCTGTTTGAGCGTTAGCCGAATTTGAAGCTAGCATTTTATTTGATATTTTAACTTTACTTCTCGGCGTTTTCCGCCGTTTTTTTTTTCGCTTTCGCCGCCCCACTCACTCAACCCCCTTGTGTGTGAGTAGGGGCCTGCAACGTTGGTTTAGCCACGAGGAGCGTCCCTACTGTTGAAGCGATGGCGGAGTTCGGCAACGGACTCGCGGATGATTCTCTACTAGATTCAGACTCCGGACATCCCGAGCTGGAAGACCATGGTGTCGGCGATGAAGACCCGGGGTTAGAAGAAGGGGAGGCCGCGATTGAAGACCCGGTAAGTGACGCGTTTTGCTCCTGGAGTGAAACCCAACTTGAATATTAAGACGTTCTATAACCACATATGAGTAGTAAGTTAAAATAGTAACACATTAATTGTTTTTTCCCTCTCGAATATTGGGTCACATGCCGTGTGTGTTTCTGCTATCCGCTTCGGCAATAACCGCCATTGTGGCTCACGCAGTGCAGCAGAGCTGGGTGGTGACAAGCGTGGTGTCTGCAGCCATCTTGGCGCAACAGCGACGCCAGTTTCTCTGCGCTAGAGAGCAACCCGAGCCGTTGGGGGTGGGGGGAAATCCTCGTTGAAAAAGGGAGGAAAAAAATGCGAGACGGAGATGCGGGAGACTGTTGGAGCGAGCATCGGACAGGCCGCCGCCATTAACCGCCGTTGTACAAGTCTACCTCCTTAAGAAGGCAACCTGCAAACGGTAATGTGACCTTTTATTTCCTTTGACTCGTCGTCACTGACTGCTGCAGTTCACGCGCTGTGTGCGCACATGATCCAGTGGCTGCAGGCTAGCGCTAGCATCCAGTGCTGCACCTAAAATGACCCGCAAGCCTGTCAGCCGTTATCAGCTGGAGATGTGTCACTTCACGTCCTGAATTGCAGTCTAATTACGACGATCCATGTAGTTGCTATGCATCACATCGATCTCTGATTGACTAATAGACGTAGGGGACATGCACCTGAACATCTTTTTGTACGTTTTGATTGACAGTAGATGCATCAAAGAGGGATGTGCTTTTTCTTATTGCCTATCCGTTAAAAAAGCACAGCTCGTGTTGACGGGTCGCTCTGTGTTTGTAGTCCTCTTTAATGCACCCTGGATGTTCAGGTAGTGACCAGACTGCATGCTCAGGTGGCTCCTGTCGGGCGGTGAAGGCGCGGAGCGCAGAAGAAAAGGGGCTGCGGTATTTAAGGGGCTGGGTTTGCATCCTTCTTGGTTTTTGCTGGAGCAAGGAGAATGGGAAAGGGGAGGGGAGTGGAGTGGAAGACCTTGCTCTGAATATGCGACAAAAATTGGAGTCGGTCAGAACGTGTCGGTCAGTGGCTGCTTTTCTTTTAGCAGCAATCCTGCTTTCAGTGTGTCAGAATGCTCTAAGGTCGTAGATTACTGACCTCTTGTTGATCTCATCATGCGATCATATAAAAATCTAAATATTACAATGTGCCCCATTTTGCTCTGTGGTGGGATCTGAATTCGTCCTCTCCGCCAGTGTCCAGTTGTACAATAAGCTTTTACATGCATGAGGAGAGTAGCTGTGATCACACCAGAATGACTCCTACTGTGCTGCAGTGCACCACTGTTGGATAGCAGGGTCTACTGCTACTTAGGGGCACAGTCATGTCAGTGTTTAAATGCTTTTAATATATGTATTGTATATATATATATATAATATATATATTTTAATTACAATGTAGTCATCTATATTTGTTTTTATTTTTAGTCGACTAAAATATACGTATTTTTCTTCTAATGCAATTATTTTCAACCTGTGTAAAGGAAACGTTAATTACACCTAGCTGACATTAAAGAAATATGTAAAATTTACATTTCACACTTTGGATTTGTTTTAGTCTGTGAAAATTCCTTCGTCACGATAAAAAAACCCCGAACATTTTTAGTCAACAAAATGAACAGTGCCACGTAACACCAACGTGAAGTTTTAAAACTGGAGCCTGTGAGCCTAAAATATTTTATTCTTGGGAAAAATGGTTAACATTTTTTAACTGGTTTGCTCCTCGTTTAGCATGAAACATATGAGAGATAAAACATCTACTTTCCCGGTTTACTGTGATGAAGACCCAGGTTGAGTGGTTTCATTATAGCTTGGAGAGATCGGAATCCTTTACATGTAATTAATTACGAATATAATCACAGCTTTTACATTTTAAGGGACAATTGTCAGGTAAAAAAAAGTTGGACAATATGGTAAAAACACAGATTCTAACTCTTGTCCAAGTCCTGTAATAATTATTAGGGATGTCCCATTCCGAAATCAATATCGAAAGTTATTCAATATCGGCCCAAAAACATTATCAGATTATATCGGACTGCATCAAAAATCTCTGATATAAGCATTCCGTTAACTCATTCACTGCCAGCCGTTTCCTGATCGGTAAAGCCGTTCGCTGCCAGGGCTTCTCACTGTTTTTACAGTTTTTTTTAAGAGTCACAGAACATTGTGCGCTAGGATGATGTCGACACAAAAACTACCAAAACAAAAGGAAGACTCACCTCTTACATCAGGAAGAGTCTGCACGTTTCAAGCGTTGAATTGTGATTGGCAGAAGCTTTTCCGGTTCGCGCCTCACTTTTTTTTACAGCAACGGCCCAAAACGATCTCCTAACACATGAATTTTCTGCTTCCCGGTCACGTGACGTGTGACGTACGCAGATGAAGATCGGCTTTAGAGCTGAGATGTTTGTTCTTACAGTGCAGGGGCTTGTTCCGACGTCCACACAGTAAAAAAAAATGCAATAACCACTTATGTCTTCAATGGCAGTGAACAGTTGGGTTTAAATGAAGACTTTACGCCGGGGACACACCGGCCGCCGAAGCGCTCACGAAATTCGGCCGCTGCTCCTCAGTTCAGACCAGACGCTTGTTTCTCCGCTCTGGTCGAGCCGCGCCTCATAGTTTTTCTTTTAACCACTTGGTGTCCTCCATTTCCTCTCCGCCTTTTCTCTGCTCTTTTCCTCTACACCAGGGGTCGGCAACCCGCAGCTCTGGAGCCGCATGCGGCTCTTCTATCCATCTGATGCGGCTCTCTGTGCTTGTAAAATAATGAATGGATATTTAAATAAAAAGCTTTATATTTTACTGCATCGATTTTACATCTGTATGCCAATTCTAAATGTAAAGATTGTCTGCGTAAACCTGAACAGGTCCAACCCGGTCTTACTGTGAGACCGGGTTGACGCATCACGCTTGTGCGTAATCATAGGCGCTTTCTGAGCTGAAGAGGATGTGAGATTCTGGGACTCTCCTCAGATGGCTCCTGGATGTGTCGCCACATTGGAGACAGGAACAAGCACTATTCAGCCAAAGTTTCATAATCAGGGAACATTTTCTAAGTTACAAGTCTCTCTGAGAGACAGGGTTTGGAAAACGCTCGCTTCAGTCAGAGGAATCTTCCTGCATGCGTTCTGGTTCTGCGACGCGCTCCGAGCCCCTCTCCACATCTTTAGCTCGCTGTGGACCTTATGTAGTACATGCTGACCGTGAGCTGCGCTGAGCAATGTCCAGCTCAGATGTTCAGATGGGAATCTTTTCTTGAGTGATTCAGCTACATCTGCGATGTGCGTAGAATAAAATGTCAGTTCATCTGCATGCGTCGGGGTAATTCTTTCTATTCTTTCTCCGTCAAAATAAACGGCCAAATACGGGAACTGTCCGGTCAACACAAGCCCTGCTTTTAACTGTTTTGTTTTCTTGTGAAAATAGATAAAATTAAACTTGATTAACACCAGAGCCAGGCGCACTGCGCCGTTATCTCCATCACTGTAAATGAGGGAAAAACAAAATGATCGGATCCTTTTCTGACCTTCTTACCTACAAAGTTTATTTACAACAATCAAACGTGACAGAGCCTGGATTTGTATTCTGAACAGTCTAAACATGTTTTAAAAAGAAACGTATGACAAAAGTGGCACCTGCTCAGTAAAAACCATCAACAGGGTGAAAAATGTCAAAATATTGTAGGCAGAGACGGGCTACAACTTCTGGATCCATTTTATATAAATCGTTTTATTGATTATCTTTTTTATGAAAGATAACTTTGACGTACACGAGCGGCCGATACCGGCTGCTGTCACCTGTTGTGATTGGTTAAAGCAGCTCTCTGCTGTCTGAGGGTAGGCCCCGCCCACAACGCTGCAGCTCCCAGTGTTTTCTTTACTGTGGGATGGGAACAAGTTGCCGACCCCTGCTCTACACCCTCCTCCCCCTTGCTGTTTGTGTGTGTGTGTGTGTGTGTGTGTGTGTGTGTGTGTGTGTGTGTGTTTGTGTGTTTGAACCTATGTGTGAACCAGTTGTTAATAGCTGGCCTACGACTTTCTGCCTGTCTGTCCTGTTTGCTCTGGTTGAAAGACACCCAAAACCACACACCCCTTCACCTGGTCACACACAAAAAATGTTAAAAAATGACTAACATCGGCCGATACCGATATTGATTCCGATATATTGTCCATCACTAATTTGAATCGTCTGTCACTGGTGATTAAACCAAATTAGTGTCTGTTTTTCAGGAACTGGAGGCAATTAAGGCCCGGGTCCGGGAAATGGAGGAAGAGGCAGAAAAGCTGAAGGAGCTACAGAACGAGGTGGAGAAACAGATGAATCTCAGCCCTCCACCAGGTGCGTTTGAGTTTTCTTGTCTTTCACTATCAAACGTTTGGGTGAAGGAAGAACACCGAAACAAACCTATGACATCACTCTAATCATTACATTCAAAGATCAGTCACCACTCTGGTTTACAAATGGGCTTTTGAACATGAATTAACTAATGCACACGTGCTTTACTGTTTAGGGTAAGAATGCTCATTTAAACGTTTCAGTCAGTCCTCGTCACAGAAGGTTTGGCTAAAGTTTTTCTTAACAAAGTGGGAGTCTTGATACTTGAACAGCTTCATCAGCAGAGGCAGACGATGGATGGGCTCTAATAAAGACATTAGTTGATGTAAAAATGAACAGGAATTAAAGATGGCTGGATCTAGCATATATTTAAGTTTAGCAGCATGTGTGTTATGTGAAATAGTTCAGTGTAACAACGAGGGGTCACACAGCTTTACAGGAAAACCAGTTTTGAATGGTGAGAGGTTTGGGTCAAAGCTTATTGGATCAGATTTACTTTTGGATCTCCTAGTTTATTTATTACCATCTTACAGTTTTAGTTCGTCTCTGACTAGTAATTAAGTTAGACAGTTATCTGACAGCAGTGACACCTAATGTATTTGCTTGTGGTTAAATTGCACCACATGATGGTGTTGATGACCTTTTGCAACTTTAATAAAAGGACTTAATATTAGGGCTGACACCAACGACTATTTTATCAATGACATTGTGACGAATCGTGGCAGCTCTACTTAATTTTTATCAGTGAATCTAATTACACTGGTACAGACAGACTTGAGCTTTCCTTGAGTCATTTTCCTCCTTGGAATAAAATCATGTACTAAACTCACCAGCACAACCAGGGAAAGACTATCTGGGTGTGAGGTTGAAGGCAGAGACAAAAATGTCTAAGAACCATGAGATCACTTAGCAACAAGGGCTAGTGAATGCAGGCCAAGATGTGTACACACACACATGCACACGCATGGAACAGCAGGAAACTTAGCCAAACACAGATTTCTAAAGGAAAGGAGCAGAAGCGTTGTCCACATGAATCAGTCTGACGTCTGAGGCATCACCCTAACTGCCCCTATTCCTGGTTATGATGCTGGTGGGACCGGTTCTTTTCTCAGTCTGAACTGTTATGTAGGGCTGGGCAATATATCGATATTTTTAAAATATCGATATAATTTTTTAAACAAGATATAAGATGACTTTATATCGATATAACTGGTCAAACTGCTATGCTATCGATTAGCAGCTACGCTATCGATTAGCATCTACGCTATCGATTAGCAGCTATGCTAGCGACATGTTGCTCTGTCTTAAAGCAGCTATTACGTGTATTCTCACATATTTGCTCAATCTGAGAGCCTTTGGGTAAATGTGCTGCTCTAAACTTTGCATTTGGCTTTCTGGTTTTTAATTATTTGGGGATGTTCAATGCCAATGGAGTTCTGCTTTCCATCCAGCTTGTGCGGAGCTGAAGAGAGAGACGAGCCAACCCGCTCCCTCCCCTGTGTAAAGAGGAAACATCTACGGATAGCCAGAGTGGCCAAATTATCTCAAACATATTGTAAGGGTTTGAACAGTAAACTATAGGGTAAACGTTTTGAAGGCGATCTCAACGGGTGAGAAATGTTGTTCCGGTTCCGGGTTTTTCCCACTCTGGTTTGCTATGCTAGTAAATGGTCCTTTACAGCGATTCATTTGATAAAGTTAAGAGTTTGTAAGGTGTGGGTTACGGCGACAGTAGCCTGAAAATAATACTCATAAAAGAGCAACCAGAGACTCTGAGTCATTACAGTATAATCGCTGATATGAGCCAACACTGTTAAAGAGTCCAGCCGTGTTTGCCCTAATAACTAGTAGCTCCACGGTGTATGACCCATGTGATCTTCAGTAGATGCATTACATCATCCTTAGGGCTGTAGCGAAGCCTCGATGACGTCGACGGCTCATTTCTAAAAATTTGTCGACGTCAGATCCGGTAGTCGACGCACTTGTTGCATCCCCAGGAGTTTGTAAATAGAGGTGGAATCTCCCTGTTTTTCCTCTAGTTCGCCCTCTTCTCCGCCTTCACTAACATCTCCACCAAATACCGAAGACCTGGAACAATGTTCGCCCGCTACTAGATTCCTTTCCTGTTTTGCCCGCCTTCGTCTCCGGCAACAGACGATAACTTCCGGGGTCAAATGCGCTGCTTCGTCTCTACTGCAGATGTAGAAAATCACCGGGAGTGTTTCTCCCTTCATAAAGGAGCTTCTTTCAGACATTAGGAGAGCTGTTTTGGTGGTAGCAGTCTCCCCTCCGTGCTCCCCTTGGTTTAGAGTTCATCTTTTTTTGTGGCGTAGATCTCCCTTTTATTACATTTAGAGTGTTGTGGGTTTTCGGTTTAGTTTAAAATATCACCTTGAGTTTGGTTTAACCACCCAGTTTAGAGTTTGGACCTTTGGAGATCCATATTTTGGTCCAGAACCCAGTAATCTTTGCCCAGTGGGACATCCCTAGTTATTTGTACTTTTGTTTTAATTCCCCACAGGCAGAATTAGTTTTATTATTCCCAACCTGTGGATGGAAAGATTGTTTTTTTGTAGTTGTAAATAAACCTGATCATCATTTTAACTTTTAAATCCCGTGTTATTGTCCCTTCCTTTTTGCACACGGGCCAAACTCCCCAGGAAGGGTCGTAACGCCATTCGCCTCACGCACATAAGTGACCAAAACAAAGCAGCATGGAGACACTCCATCTTCAACCACCTCTCAGGCAGCAGCCTGCGCTCCCAAGTTCTACATGTCACCAGAACATAACCAACCGCAACAAAATAAAAGCAGTGTTATACAAAATGGAAGGCCTGTAGTGATTATTCTCTTACAGTAACAACTTATCAATTTTTCTGAGGAATTTATTAGAGATTTTTTGGTTTTTATTAACTGTGCAATAGAAAAATAATCATTAGATTAATTGTCTAAATAGTCATTAGAATAGTCGACTATTCGATAAAATAATCGTCAGAATAATTGTTTTAAAAATAATCGTTTACCCCCAGCCCTATTTAGTTTAACATGAAAGATTTTTTTTTCTCTGGACAAGAAATATACAATATGACCATCTTTAGATGAAGTTTAAATAATTTTACATTAATTATAAATATTTAATTAAAAAGTGCCTGTGGGACATTTAATACACCTCTAGCTCTCAACTGTGTGTGTATATGTTAACAGACAGCTGTACCTGTGTTTCTAAAGCTCAGACTGGTAGAGAATAGGCACTAAGGTTAAAGTTTGACAAGAATCAATACATTTTCATGCATTTAATCTACTGATTTATGTATATAATTTTTCAAGACAGCTTGAAGTGAGTTAACTTGTAAATATTTTACAGGAGGAAAAATATCAAGATATATATCGTATATCGGAATTCAGGAAAAAGATATCGAGGTATAAGTTTTGGTCCATATCGCCCAGCCCTACTGTTATGGTGGGTTTGGGTCGTGCTGATAAACCTTTCAGGTCAGCTAAACTTTGATTGGAGAAACCTGCTGTTAAATGCCAGCCTAAACTCTAGATGGTAATCCCACAGAGAAGCTGCAGCCTGGCTGCCATCAAGCCTTAGTAAGAGAAAACTGGTTTAATATCAGTATTTTAATGGATCACCGTCACTGTTAAGACATTTTAATGTGAGAATGTAAAAGACTAAATGCCTGTTGTGGGGTTAGGGTCACTGTTAAATGACCTGAATCCAATCTGCGTCTCAGAAAGTGTGTCGTCCTGCAGGTTGGTTAGAATTCTACAGCTGGTTGGTTTAGTGAGGTTCTGATGGTGGAGAATCTTAATTCCGGTCTGTTTTTGAAGTTACTCTGATTTAAACATTTAGTTTAAGATGAAATAAACACTTCTTCCTCCTCACAGTTGGTCCTGTCATCATGTCAATCGAGGAGAAAATGGAGGCAGATGGCAGATCTATTTATGTCGGCAATGTGAGTAACGGTCTCATACAAAGGCTATTTCAGCAGTATGGTTACGTTGTTATTTAGATGTAACTGTGGGGTGTTTAGACCTCACTAATAGTTTTAGTTGGTACTCGATCTCGGAACAAACTACATGTGTTCTGTGTAACTGAAATAGAAAAGTGGAAGAGAGGCTATTTCTGCTGATTTACTGTAGTTTGTGTTAATCACTGATTCAGACAACTCTTGTTGGATGTGTGGCAGGAAGTCCTGTTGCTCCTACAGGGTGTTTTAGTTACACACTCTCACACACCTGCTGCTGCCCTTTTCACACAGATGTATAAATGAGGCGTCTCCATGATGGCAGAATGAACTGGAGCAGCATCCACTGGTCACTTCCTCTCCTCAGCAGCTTCTCGTTACTATGTGATGGGCTGATTAATACTTGTGAACAGTTACTACTTAACCCCACGTGTGTGTGTGTGTGTCAGATCTATAAACATTTGATGGGTTTACGGTTATTATTTTCTATCTTGTACCATCAGGTGGATTATGGCGCCACAGCAGAAGAGCTGGAGGCTCACTTTCATGGCTGCGGATCAGTAAACAGAGTCACCATCTTGTGTGACAAATACACGGGACATCCCAAGGGGTAAAACACTGTTTGTTTTTTAAATGTCTGGGGTGACTAATATCGAAATTATAGAAAATAATTAGGGCTCGGACTTTAATTAGTTTAATTGAATTAATTAGAGGCTTTGTAATTAATTAATCTAAATTAATCACATTTTAATCGTTCAGGAAAATGTGCTCTCAAAGCAAAACTTTTAATTAAAAATTATGAGACAGAGAATCAAACATTAAACATGGTTATTAGAGGTGTGAATCTTCACTTGTCTCCCGATTCGATTACGATTATTGGGTCAACGATTCAATTCGATTAGATATCACGATGCATCACGATTATTTCATAAAGATTTGTTTTCATCGATAAATAGAAGATGTCAGATAATTGCTTTTTATTTTTATTTTTTTATCAAAAACGTAATTGACACAACCTGCCGTCCCTCAAGAGCTCTCTATTCACGACAGGTTAGGACAAAACATTTTAAACATTTAAGAAGATTTAACAAAGTAAAACAATCCGTTTCCTCGTTCAACACCACGCCTCAGGCTGAGAAAAACACGCTTTGCAAAAACTCACAAAATCTAAAAAAAATAGTGAAAACCTACAGGCCACATAATGTAATAAAAAAATCCATAATGGGTTCATATATGAGTGTTCAATGTCTCTGAGCAGCTCTAGAGTCCATTATTTATGCCACAGTGGATGGGTGTCAGAAATAACACCAAATGAAATGTTTGACTTAGTTTGTTATTTTATTTGAACCCAGTGGTTCATTTCTGAAATGTTGGAGAATGAATCAAGTTCTGTTTGATGCAGAAAATGATAAAACATAAAACAAATTCTACACTTCAATAATATTTAAGATGTGAGTTTTATTCTTTCTGATAATAACACCAGCAGAAGGCTGTGGGCTGGATTAGGATTAAATTATGGATCTCCTTCACTAACCAGCTAACTACAAACCTTTCCACTAACCTGTCCTGTGTGACCCTCACCATGTAACCCTCATGTCCATGCTGTCTCTGGAGGAGCAGATAGGAGACAAGACCTCCTGTAACTTAAAATGAACCAAAGCTTCCTCCCATTTTCTCTTTCAGCTGAATTTAACATCAGTTTATCTTCATGAAACAAAAGAATAAAGTGGTACAAGAACTTCTATCTTCTATTTCTCTCTCCTTTTAACTTCTCCGTGTCCTTAAATAAAAGAGACAGACGATCACGCTGCAGCCGCCGTCACTGACCCCTCCCCAAGACCGGATCTCCCTACATTACAGCAAGCAGTCTGACTGAGCGCTTCCAGGAGAAATAATAATTAAATTATGAAAATAATAATGCGTGTTTGGAGGAGCATCCTCCGATCCTCTCTCTTGTTTGAGCAGACAGTGTCTCTCTCTCTCTCTCAGTTGCTGTGCGAGAGAGCGGAGCGTGCCGCACGACAACCCGCTCAATTAACTTAATTCACGGCCCAAATCCAACAGAACCGGTCGGGCTGATTCGGCTCCGGTTCGGTCTCAGGTTACAACTCTAGCGCTCAGCCTTGCAGTACCACATTAAGGCAGAACCACTTTGTAATTGTGGAGGAGACTCACTCTGACAGATATGGATGCTGCGCTGGTGCCGCCGTTAAAAAAACAAAACTACATTCCACTATAATCGATAATGGCGTACTCTTCTACGATGCAGAATCGTTTATGTCCGCATCCCGATGCATCGATTATTTGATTATTTTCCTCAGCTCTAATGGTTATTACTGTTAACTAAAGCTTTTAATAAAAAAAAATGCATTTTAGTTATTCAAATGTCTCCGTGTGATATGAAACAAAACCCAAATCAACTAAAATTTATAATTACAAATAGAAAACACCTGCAAAGGGTTCCTGAGCCTTTAAATAGTCTCTCTGTCTATAAATTTGACTTTGCACCAGATTCTAATTTTTCCAGTTTCACTTGTTTGCATAATTGAGAGTTTTTATTAGCATTTTTACTCATAATGTAGTAAAAACACACATATAAATAATAATCCTTCAAAATGACAGTAGAACAGGCACTAATATGATCTAGGACTTAAATGTACTAACTTTTAACACCAGAGTAGGCATGGCATATTCTGAGAATGATCAGGAACACTTAACTGGTTCCAGTTGGATGACTGGAGGTTGATGGGAAGATAAAAGATCATGGCGAGGAAATAATGATCTGACGAACAGGTGAGCGGACCTTCCTTACATGGGAAGTCCTGCTGTTACGTTAAGAAGGGGATGCTGCAGACCCGCAGATTCACGCCTGCAGCAGCGAATCTGGTGTGATCTCCAGCCTGAACACAACTTCCTCATTCCTCGCTGCCCCCGATGCACTAAAGCATCCGCCCCTTAGCTGATGACAGCTTCAACACACCTGCTGCTTAATGATAGTAATGCATGCGATGATGTTTAGACAGTGACTCGTCTCAGAAACATGTAATTCCCCAACAGAACTGTTTAGAAAATCATCAGAAAAGTTTTAGTGTTTCTGTTTTAACTTAAGCTTCTGTTTTCAACTTTAAGACACGTTGTTTGTGATTGTTTACAGAGTAGTGAAAACACAGAGCGTTCTCCCAGCGGCAGCCAGGTGCCTCTCGTTTGTCTGACTACTTTCATAAACTACTGTTAGGGCACAGAATTATTCTGTCTGGTGCGTTCTGCGCTGCACAGATGTTACGTAAATGTTAAAAATATAGCTTACCGCTACTTTTGCAAAGTTTCCGGTGCCACCGGGCAGCAGACGATCTCTGAAAAATGTCTGCGACACGGACTCCGTTGTAGTCTGGAAGTTTTTTTTTTCAAGTTAAGAAAAGAGGCGGGCGTGTTTCCTAAATCCTGCATCAGTCCAAGAAAGGCAACTTCTTTCTGTTTTTATTCCGTTTAGTAGCCTTTAGCACTGTGCATTGTTGTGTGCGTCAGTGATATTCTGTCTATGAGGAAGTCTTGCAATGACAAAGGTTCCGCCGTGCTCGAAATGCAAGCTGCGATCAAACGCGTGAATTTTTTAACACGTTATTTTTTTCTAATTAATTATAATTAACGCGTTAAGTCCCGGCCGAAAAAATAATACATGAAGATGTTTTATAGGAGAATATTTCAAATAATGGAGCGGTGGTTTAAGTAATATTTTTGCATAAAAGACCACGTATTAGCTTAATTTATTAAACAGTGGTTCAAGTTGCTTTTCTTATATAAATTTGTGTAAAACAAAATTCTTTGTTTTTCATTTATAAACTGATAATAATTAGATGTGCAGTAAAGCAGGTTGTTGATTCTGTTTGTCCCTCTTCTGCAGGTTTGCTTATATTGAGTTTGCAGATAAAGAGTCTGTTAGAACGGCCATGGCTTTGGACGAGTCTCTCTTCAGAGGAAGGCAGATTAAGGTGAGATCTTAGCTCAGCCCTTCCCTTTTTAACTTGTTGGGTTTCTTCACATCTTCATAAGTTGTTTTTACAGCAACAAGAGTGTTGTGTTTAAAAAGTAAAAGGAGGCATGCGACCTTTTGCCCTGTAATGGGAAGCAGAAATGAGATTATCCCCATGTGATCAGAATTATGGCTGAAGCGTTAAATAGTTCTGCTCGTCCTCCTGGGAGGTTTAACGGGAATGCACCAGAGAAAAGTCGGCAACACGGCAACAGGAGAGTACATTAAACAAGTCGCTGACGTGTGTCAAACGTATAAAACAAGGTTACAAGTTTAAAATGTGATTGTCTCAAATTCAGGCCACGGCCCTCGTTAATCAAGCATTCATAGAAACTGTCCTATATTCCTTCCTAGAAATCCTGATTTAGGAATCATGCGGTGGTCACTCGGACGCACGTTTCTCTGCAATCGTCTGCTTAGGGCTGAAGGATTTTAGGAAAAGATTGAATTACAATTTTTCTAGCAGAAATTGCGATTTCGGTTCAATGCACGATTTTCTGCAAACAAAGGTCCAACATTAGCCTGCCAAGCCATCCTTTAGATTAAGTGAAAAGATGGTCTAGATTCTAATCTAGTACAACAAATCATTCACATTATTTACTATTTAATCATACAATAAGAACAATTAAAGCTATTAATATTTTCTCCTATTATTATCTTTTTTGTTTATGTGTTTGTGAAGCAACTTGTGCTTGTGATTTTTATCTAGAACATGTTCTAGATAAAAAAACATGTTCTACTCCAAAAATGCATGGAGGAAATCTGTAGGTAGAAATAGCTTTTAAACGTATTAAATAACAAAGCGAACACAGTTTTCCCTGCATTACCAAGGCAGGCTGCTGCACGTTTTCGAAGCCGTCTGATAGTTTTCCTCACTAAAACGTCAGTTCCGTGAGAGATGCACTCATTCTGACACCTTAGCTTGTTTGAACTAACGTGTGCCGTCAGAAACATTCAAACCATTTTTAAAAGAGAAGTTGAGCTTTCAAGTTTTCTAAAGTGCACGACTCTGCACTCGCTCTGATGAAGCATAAACCAAGCTTTAGAAATCAGCCTGAACCTGCTCTGATGTGGGAGGAGCCTCTGTCTCCCTTACTCGGCTACGTTTTCTCTCTCGCTCTCTCTGTCCCGGGCTCACCTACGGTGCCATTATCATCGGCTCTAGCAGTGTTGTGTGTGGGAACATAAAACAGGGAAAATAACCTGAACATGCAGCTCTGTCAAGCTGTGGAGTTGGGCTCGGCTCTGGACGGTGCACCCACCCCCCTCCCCCGCGCAGGCTTTTGCCGCAGTCATAACACGGGGAAAACCCCAGATGTAAAAAAAAAAAAAAGTTACACAACTGATATTGGATCAGTCAAAACCGCTAAAACCGCAGCTTTGATGGTCATGTGATTGTGCTGTTTGAAATCGCAATTTCGGTCCAAAAACGATAGATCGCTCCGCCCTACATCTGCTGATGGATCGCACCTGGGTACTCGTGTCCATTCAGTCATTTACATACAGAAACGCCCTCAGTTAACCATATTTGGTCAGACCACATCCTGGACTCATCAGGGGATTCCCTGCATTCCTCCCAGAAAACTTGAGATGGAAGCTCTGGCTAATTGAAAATGGACAGGAAGCAGATTCGTGCGGTTTGTCCATCGCTCCACAGCGGGTCCTAAATCACATAGGATCTCCTTCAGGAGTCAGATCAGTGTGCTCACGGAAGACGTGTACCCTCCGTGCGCACGCTCTGCCAAATCCTCGACCGATCACAGGTGTCTATCGGTTCTAATGCATAGGTTATGCTTCTGCCTCAGCTCCATGAGGGAGAGACAAATGCGCATTGACGGAGATGTTTTTCATTCAAACTTCTCCGCCACCTGGGGAGTGTTGCAAACCAATTTCTCGCCGGGACTACAGAGGGCGTAGCACTTTTCTGGGGCATCCTGTCGTGTATCCAGTCCAAAATAATGTATTTACTATTGTGTTTTTTGTGTTTTAGAGATTTTTTAACAAAGGCAATTTTGACCCATATTCTCCTCCACCTTGTCATGCGCTCGCTCGCCACCTCTAAACCCACGTTTCCTGTCATTTCCATCCACGAATAGAACGCTGGCTGTGTATCATGATACTCCTCCAGTCACGGGTGATTAAAATGTTCCTATTTTCAGAGTTTTTCCGTGAGATATTCTTCAAGCTGCTCCGTGTCTGCCGCTAGATATCTTCAGCTCTTTATCTTATGAAGGGGCAATGACGGTGCTGTTGACTAAAAGGAAGTAACATCCTGGCCAATCACAAGCTTGCATAGAAAAGTGGGCTTGCGAGCCTGTTTGAGAGCCCTCGCAAAGACGGACAATGGCGTTGCGTGTCTTTGTGCAGAATATAAACCTGGTTTAACACCAGTTATTTGATGATTCTCCAGACATCATTTACTTATTGAGTAAAATAATTAGTGGAAGGGTGAACAGGAGTGGGTGACTGAGAATAGCAGTGTTGTGGTTCCCCAGTTCTACCACGAGATGCTGTTTGTACGCATGGTCTGAACTCTTTAGGACCATTTCTACACTCAAATGCAATTGGTGAATAGCACACAATGTGTGAAACACTTCCTACGCATGAAATATGCACAGATCTGTGTGCACGTACAGTTGATGAATGAGGGCCCAAATTGGTCAGTTCAGGATTTGCTTTCGTCTCATTTCTGTGGCATTTATCAAACACAAGGTCCGCGATGTTCAGGGTTTTAAAACCAAACGTTAGCCACGTCCACAGTCGTATCATTGGTAGTGCAGATTTCAGTAGCAATCTAAAGTTTGTTTATTAATTAATGCAAAGAAGAAATCACTCATTTTAGAAGGTTTCTGATTTTTACATAGTTTTGTTTGATAATTAGATATTTGAACTTTGTTTAATTACAGGCCAAATAACGGTCCTGTGTGCATGAGTTATTCTCATCAGACATTTAACCAAAACACCATTACACTTTAAAAGATTGTCTTTAAAGTGTATATATATTTTTTGTCATTACGAAAACATTTTGACCGAATGATGTTTCTGTTGCCATGTTTTCACTCAGTCCACGAGTCTTGAGCTTTGAATGTCTAAACTGTCTTCAGGTGGGCGCTAAGAGAACAAACAGACCGGGCATCAGCACCACAGATCGCGGTTTTCCACGGGGTCGGTTCCGATCACGAGGAGGCAACTTCTCCTCGCGTGCACGCTACTACAGTGGCTACACGCCACCACCCAGAGGCAGAGGACGGGCCTTCAGGTGAGCTGTCGCTGAGACAATTTGCCTTCAGACCTGGGGAAGAACACACCACCTGCATGTAATACATCTCACTCACCCTGAATGGAAAGAGCACAGGACCAAGAGCAGGCTTGGTTCCGACCCAAGAATGGGCATGAAGCTGTTTTTATGTAGGCCAGCACACGACAGACCAGAGTCACCAGCGTGACGAATACTTGTCTAGAGCTAAGGCAGGATTAGCTCAGGTGGGTTTCAGATTTGTAAAGATATAAACACACAGCCTGCTTAAGGATCTCATTCATGCTGCATCACATTTGATCATAAAGGCAAACTGATGTGGTGCTCCTCGCCACTCACGTTGTTAACTCACCGCTCTGCTTGTGCCGCTGGCTGGGGGTTGTCTTTTAGAGCGTTGATGCTGACAGGAAACAGCAGCTGTTGATCAGGGTGGTTTGTGTGGATTCTGGTATCCAAACTTAACGAGTCCAGTGGGCTCCACCTTTACTACTTAGTGCTTCAGAGTTTCTTTTAGAAATGCTAGGTTTATGGTATTAAGACTGTTATAATTTATCATTTCACAGGAAACGCTTTTGTCAGGCCACTCAGAAATTCAAAACAACCTCTAACTCTCCATTCAACGCCTCGTGTCATCAGCAGATTAGAGCCATGTCCAACAAGAACAACCTTTTTACATCCAGGAGTCCAATAAGAGAACTCCAGCAAAAGCGTCTGTCCATAACAAGTCACTATCCAACATGGTAGACCACGGAGAACATTCAAAAGTTCCTCCAGATGCATCTCTGATAACCGTTAGCATCCCAATGCTAGCTTCAAACGTTTTACTGACATTACTGAACCAATAGGTAAAGGGTTACAGCCCCCCCCCCCCCCAGCTCATCAGTTATTGGCTAACAGGTCAGAAGTACCGCCTTCTTAAACTGTGCTGCAGTTGGTTCTCACTACACACGTGATAATAGTTGATCTACTCATCAATTAGCCGGTGAAATTTAGAAAACAAAATCTGATGTGGAACCGCAGTGGCTTGCTTCTGTAACCTGAGTAAGAAGGATTGTGATTAATGGAGAGCTCCGTGCAACATCTAAACATCTCCTGCATGAACATACCGCCCATTATCGTGTTTTAGACTGATCACTGTCGCCCAGAACATTTTTCTAAATCTCCCAACCTTACCCTATGGTAGTTTTTTTTTTTTTTTTTTTTTTACATCTCAGAAGTGGTTGGATTAAACTTGACAGCAGAGCGGGAGTCATCCTGTATTCACTGACACACACACACACACTCTGATTTTAACGCTCCTTTATCACCTCATGCTGAAGCCCTCATCAGTTTGCCAATTTCTCATTTTAAACCTCAAATGTCAGTTTTATCATGTTTTTGAGCTTATTCCTTTTTACCAGATTATTTAGCAGAGCTTTCTGCAAACATGGCTTCATTTGTGTGTGTGTTTGAGAAAATGTTTGAACCTCAAAGTCAAAATCTAATCGGACACACACAACACACACACATACCAAGAAGGCCTAACCCTGCCAGTTTCCTCACTTGGATTTGGTCCACTTTGCAGGACAAGACACACTCAGATGAAATGAAATGTAAAAAACTTCCAAGCATGGAAACTGATGGGTAGCTGCCCGTTAGGAGGGTGAAACTGTATTTGTGTTTTATTTCAGAAGGTCTATTTCCTGTTTAACCCACAGCCATGAAACACACCTCACCAGTGCCTTGTCTTGTTGGGAAGATGATCCACATCTAAATCTTTGTGCTGACCTTGGGAAGATTTCAGCTGGTTCTCTAGCTTCATATTGGCTTTTCAGATCAAGGTCGCTCCAAGTGTTCAAACCAATAACTGAAGTTACAGCCAGTAACTTATCATCCTCCCAAGTGAAGATTTGATGTGTGCGCATGCATATTAGTGTGTGTCCTTGCATGGACATGAACCTCTGTTCACACAACACACACATCATCCAGTTATGTTTTGAGTTTTCTGCGTTCACTCCCAGAAACAAAGGTTCATTACTGCAGCCTGACCTTGGCATCTGGACCTTCTGTCCCAGTGGACACTTTTTTGTCCTGTTGCCACTAAGTGTGTGTGTGTGTGTGTGTGTGTGTGTGTGTGTGTGTGTGTGTGTGTGTGTGTGTGTGTGTGTGTGTGTGTGTGTGTGCGCGCGCGCGCGCGCGCCTGGCATTTGTGTCCTTTTGTCTGAGTTTGGAATAATGCTGCAGTTGTGACTCAAGCCTCCAATTGTGTGTGTGCGCGCGCGTGTGTGTGTGTGTGCACTTGTGTGTGCGCACATGCACATACTGTTGCCAGGCGTATATGTGTGGTGCTGTTTGTCCTCCAGGTCTTTCCCACAGTGACCCCAGTGGTGTCTCTCCCAGAGAGAGACCGAGAGAGAGAAAGAGGGAGAGTGCCTCTGCTGTCCCCCTCACACCCCCACACACTAACCTGACATCTTCAGATTAAACACTTTCCTCTCCTGAAAAGCTGCTCTCAGCTCTTTTCACCACTTTGCTACATGCAGCTCCAGACCTTTAACATAGTTTGTCCATTTCAGTGATTTGTGAAGTTTTCCCAAACATTTTGTTCTTGTTTAACATCGAGACACACGTTCTCACCCCGTTCAGCCTAAATCTACACACACACCTTTATACTACACCAGAAACAATTGGTGTCCATCTCTTTAAGCCAAACAGAAAAAACTCACCCTCTTTTTCTCTCTCTTTTCCAGGGGCCGAGGGCGAACAACATCGTGGTATTCCCCTTACTAAACACCCCCCAATACTCCCTTACTATCAACCCTCCCACCATCTGTTTCATTACAAATAAACATACATACACACACACACACACAGCCCCCCCCCCCCCAATAAAAGAAGAACACCACAGAAGAAAAAAGAAAAAAAAAAGACAAAAATGAGAGGGGGTGGGGGTGGGGGGATCCTCCTGGACAGAGAAACTGGCCGTGGTGTGAGATAGTGTGAGAGCGTGCGTGTGCAGATTGATGCGGTCACACCTGGTAAGGTATTTGTTTGGGGGGGGCGGGGGGGGGGGGGCAGTGGCAGTTACTGTTTTTGTTGCTTTTGAAGGGAGGGGGTAAAAAAAGAAAAGATGGTATCTCAGGCTGCAGATGTGTCTCCTTTGGTCTGGCTGTGACCACCTGCTTTCACACCATCACCAGTACAGCCCACCCACTCACCTTCCACCACCATGGGGGGAGGGAGGGGGTGCAACAGGCTCTAGTACCTCCATGTAAAACAGCAGCTGTGTGAAAGTTGAAGTACTTCTGAGTATTTGTTGTGTAATCTTGTTGTGTGGAGTTCATCATTACCCTTCTCACCCCCTTTGTGTCAACTGTTGTCTCCCCCCTCCCCCGTTTTCACCCTGTTCATCACACCATGGGTTGTTTTGGTTCGATTCACTGATCTCTGGACCTTTAGATTAACTCGTTCTTGTTGGTCTTAACTTGTGGGGGGGTCTTTTCTCCACTTCCCCCCAGCTCTGGCTCGGCCAAAGCCTTTAAGTTATTTTTGGGGGGTGGGGGGTCCTTGTCTTCTGTTCTCCCCCTCCCTCCTCCCCTCCTCTGTGCACCTTGTCTTCCATCTCTCCACCCCCCTTCCCCTCCTCTCTCTGTATATTAGACCACTTCTTGTCGTTTCAGGTTTCAGGACCAGTGGAGGCTGACAACCCCTCCCCAGGTGGCGCCGGCCCCCCCCACTGTCTCCGCAGCATCTCTGTCTCTCTCTGCTCCCGCTATGCACACTCACCCCATCCTGTCAGTGTGGGGGGGTGGGGGGCAGGGCGACCACCGGCCCACCACCGGGGGCATTTACTACAACAGCAAACGCTGACGATGCTTTTTAGTTCTTCACACTTCAAAAAGTTCAACACATTGTCAACCACAATCACACACACACACACACACAATCCACCACAGCAGTACAGACGGCAGCCAGCCAACATGATTTCTACACAGGGAGCTGGAGCAGCGCAGCTAAAGGCAGGAAGGCAGGGCCGGAGAGTAGGGTGGGTTTTTTGGGATGAGCAGAGCAGACCTTAAGGTGCCCCCTTTCTCCGACTCAGCGCAGTGCAGTCACGGCTCGTCTGAGAAAGGCTGACAAGCTAACGGCATTGGTTAAATAAAAAAAATGAAATACTAAGGAGTGGGCTGGAGCTGTTTTTAGGGTGGGGAAAGTCAGGGGGTGGGGTTTGTCCAGAGACTCTTTTCTGTTCTTTTTGAAAAGGGGGAGTGGGTTTGAACAAATGTTTTGCTTTTTTATTTTTATTTTTAACCCATGAGTCTGTAATTAGAAAAAAATAATAATAAAGACATTGTGTAAAAATGAGACTGAGTTTTCATTCCTAGAGCTTTGGTAGAAGTGTTGATCTGTTGCTGTGTGTTAGCTCACTGGAACCAGAAATTGAAACACTAGTTATTAAAACGCCTCAAAGTCTGCTGCCTCTGGAAATGAGCAGCAAGCTGCACATATGGCCATTTCTGCAGATGTTTAAAGACTACTGGAATGGTCTTATTGTTGGGAAAGAAATGAGCCTGGAAAGCCATCTTTTTTATGTGAATATATGAGAGCAGGTTGATTTAGCTTCTACTCCTGTCTACAAGTCCAGGATAATGAACTAAAGATTTCCTTCAGAAGGCTGAGGTAATTGTGCAACCCAGAATTCCTGAAAAATTGAGAGGGTGCTCGCTGCAGAACCACAAAGGCGGAGCTGCATCATAAGGTGGAGCTGCACCAGAGTCAGCCCCGCCCATTCATGCAAACTCAGCCTAGCCCACTGACTTCCGTTTTTGTTTTCAACTTTATCGCAAACTGACCTGACCCACATGAATTACGGCTGTTACTAGTTTACAGTCGTTAATGCTATGTTCTATGCTCCAATTAAACAAGATAAATATAACTTGCTACATGACAAAGACTGAATATATCTCGAAATGAAAAGGTTTCTTTCAGCGAATATCTGCCCACAGCCGGTCTAACAGAAATGGTGTATAACAGCATCACAGAGTTTTGAATGGGCTTTGGTAGTCTAGTGGTGAGATCGTCTGAGTTAAGTTTTGCTTTCCCCTCAGCTGATGCTGGTTCGATTCTCGGTGGGGTCGTCAGCAATCTATTTAGCCAGCTGAAACATTTAATTTGTTTATATTTTAGTTGTAATGTTTATTTTCAGCAAAATATTTATGTCTGTAAAAGTTCTTTGAATTTGGTCGTTCCTAAACAGCATTTTAGTTGAAACTCTGCTCACAAATGGACTCACACTGGCTAAATAAACGAATAAATAAATAAAAAAACACATTAGTCATTATATGTTAAACTGTATGCCAGTAAATTGTTGTAAACATAGTACTGGCAAGTTTAGCTAGAAATGAAGGAAAGAGGTTGTACACTACCTAAAACTTACAGTATTGGGAGGTGAACCTGCGCAAAACTGCATGTAAACCTGACTCCATAACCACTACACCACCACATATGTTATAAGTCATGCGGCGTTACATCTAATTGTGCTTCCTAGTGTGTCTCTGAGATGGGTTGTATGGTTTTTCGGCGGTGTCTCAGTAGAGGTCATTTCAGAAATAATTTGTCAGAAAATTCACAGAATATCCAGATTTGAGAACCAAGACCAGACCCGCTTCGGGGGAGGAGACCAAATTGAAGCTGAGATGGGAGGAAAATGCATGAATGAGGCTAAAAATTGCTTTGGCATGCTTCTTATGAGGAAATGACAATATAACATGATTAAAAGTTCCAAAAGTTAGATTTTCAATTATATGGAACCTTTACAAAAACTGTTCAATTAACTTCTCAACTCCATCCTCAATCTTGCATTTTTTAGCTATAACACCCTCTTTGGTTCCAGAATGCTATCAAGTCTGACAACTGGAAGGAATTGGACTGACTCTGATGGAATGGGCAGGGCTGATTCTGGAATGGGCGGGGCTGACTCTGGTGCAGCTCCACCTTCTGATGCAGCTCCGCCTTTGTGGTTCTGCAGCGAGCACCACTTGGAAAAATTTCTTAATAGCAGAGCTATTTGAACATGACTGCCCTCTAGTGGACACAAAGTGCAACAGCTTCAAAGAAACATCTGACAAGAATTTATTAATCACAGCAGAAAAATGCTCCAGCTTAGATATGGGAAGAAAAGTTGAATCTCCAGGCCACCTGGTGCTCCGACACGGTCAAACTCCACATTTAGATCCTATCGATGCTTCTTAAAGGCTGCAGAGGAGAAGCAGTAACTGGGTGTTAGTAGTTTGGCTCTTGGTAGTCACACTGACAAGATTTTAAATGTTCTTACCTCTTCTTTTTGTTTTCTTCTTCATGAGTTTCTTCTTTTTCTTGGGTCGGGAGCTGTCCCCATCCTGCATCGGATTAAATGTGTTACAATTTTCACCCGAAGTTTGGACTGGACTTATGTCTAGCCTGAACAGCAGATGCTCATGTTGAACCGCAGAAACACACCGGTCCTTCGCCGCCAGTCAGAGCTGTGATGTCACTGAAGTGTGTGATGCCGCTCAGCTGACCAGACATGGCCATCGTGCTCCTCTTCCTGGCATTCTTTTGGTGCTTTGGCACATTCAGACGTACCATCATCGACTCCTCATAATGTTTCCTGCCCAGAAGAGTTGCTGTTAATGACTCTGAATAACCAGACACACCAAGCATGAACCTGTTAAGCCAACCACTAACCTCTGGAGTTCATCACGGCTCTGCCTCTCACTTTGGAAGTCTCTCCTGTCTCGGATCTCCTCGGGAGCGTCGCTGTACTGCTGCCTCAGCTCCTGGATCACAGAACTCCTGAGAGCAGCCCGACGCAGCCGCTCCATGTGCGCCTTCTTCCTGTCTGCTTCTGTCACATCGCCGTCTGAGGGGGACAAGAGTCAGGAGGGTTAGATGGTTGATGATCTCTGTCCTTATCCAATACAATAAACAAACATTACCGTAATGCACTGGAGCGATCTTTGGTGGTATATACTTCTTGCTACTTGGGTGGGCTGCTTTCATATCACTGGTTGATTCGTTTCCTGCTTCGTCTTCAGACTCTGATTCACCCAGCTAGATGAACATTTATCATTTAGTTTTTGCCTCACCACAAAATATCCAAACAAGATAAATATGGCCGCGGTGCCTCATAAGGGGGAGCTTACTTTGTTGACGAGGTTCTCAGGATTTGGACGCAGCTGCAGCGGGTCATTTTCAGCTGAAAACAGTTAATCCTCAGTCACATTCATTCTAATCTGAGGTTTCAGGTAGAGGAAACGACTCAGGGTCTTACCTAAGCTACCAGTGACAGCTGTACGCAGCAGTTTGTCAATCAGGTACTTCAGTTTGTGATCCAAGGGTCGCATTTTCTCCAAAACCTTTAAGAGTACAGAGTTAAAGCCCTCGTTTTTGAACAGGTAAGCTGGAGTGTTCCTCAGACGAACAAACTCACAGTTCTGATTGTGACCACCCGGCTCAAAGCATCGCTGTCTTTGATTTTGCCTCCCTGCATCTTGATGTACATCAGGTGAGTGAGGTCCTGAAGATAGAAGAGCAGCAGATGGTAGCGAAGATCCAAGAAGGACAAACCCTGCAGGGCGAGATGGTAGATGGGTCAAATGCACACAAAAGCCTCCTTGCAGATTAAGATGGACCTTTTCTTACCTTGGAGGTCTTAAACGCGCCATCTTTAACTTTGGTGAGCAGATCACGGACGTGGCTGGTGACTGAGACGACCTGAAATTAAACCCAGAATGAAGCAATCTGATTATAACTAATAAATAGTAAAACACCAAAAACAAACAATACTGTAGCCTTACTACATTATCCCTTATATTTACACTCCTGCTACTATTTTAAAACCCGTTACGACTCAATAGGTAAAACACGTGACTATTTAATTAAGCTGTAATCACAAATATTAATGTGTCACGTGAAATCATAATATAAAGCTAGGCGTTGTTTTCGTACCTGCTCTGTGAGATTATTCAGCAACTCGACAGCTTTGGGCAAATCCCTCTGGATTAAATCCTGTAAATGTTTAATCACAAGTCAGAAAACGAGTCTTTATTCTGTAAACATTAGGAAGGAATAGCTAAAGGAGACGGCGCGTGACCGCAGCTAGCTTAACAAATCTAGTTAAAAAACAAATGATTCCGCTAACTTTTACTCACAAAGTAAGGAGAGTTTCAATATACTCATTAATTATCAGGAATGTAAGAGAAAACAAGTCAAATTGAGTGTTAAAAGCGCTTTGTTTCTGAATAGTTAGCCGGGATCAACTCACGTTGTCAACCAAAGCAGCCATTTTAATACCAGCACATCTACGGAAGCCGCGGAGAGACAGAAGACACGTTTCAAAGCAAAGAGAAAGAAAGTCAGACCGGTTAAATGGTGCAAATACAGTGGGGTACAAAGGTATTTAGTCAGCCACCAATTGTACAAGTTCCCCCACTTAAAAAGATGAGAGGCTTGGAATTTTCACCATAGGTAAATCTGAACTATGAGAGAAGGACGAGATGAAAACAAAATCACATTGTCTGACTGTTGAAGAATTTATTTGCAAATTATGGTGGAAAATAAGTATTTGGTCTCCTACAAACAAGCACATTTTCAGGCTCCCACAGACCTTTACTTTATTCTGTAAGACGCTTCTCTGTCCTCCACTCTACCTGTATTAATGGCACCTGTTGGAACTCGATATCAGTATAAAAGACAACTGCCCACAACCTCAAACAGTCACACCAAACTCCACTAAGGCCAAGACCAAAGAGCTGTCAAAGGACACCAGAAACAAAATTATAGGCCTGCATCAGGCTGGAAAGACTGATTCTGCAAAAGGTAAGCAGCTCAGTGTGAAGAAATCCACTGATAATGTCCCTCCATCAGGGACTCCAGCTGCAAGATCTCACCCCGTGGGGTCAAAATGATGACAAGAACAGTGAGCAAAAATATCAGAACTACACAGGGGATTAGGAGAATATAATTAGGTCAGATTAAACCAAAATAGCACTTTTTGTTAAAAACTCCACTCTAAATGTTTGGAGAAGAAAGAATGCTGAGTTGCATCCAAAGAATACCATATCCTATAAAGCATGGGGGTGGAAACATCATGCTAAGGGGCTGTTTTTTCTGCAAAGAAATCAGTACAACTGATCCATGTAAAGGAAAGAATGAATGGGGCAATGTGTTGTCAGATTTTGAGTGAAAATCTTCTTCCATCGTTAAGGACAATGAAGATGAAACATGGTTGGGTCTTTCAGCTTGGCAATGATCCCAAACACACCACCCGGGTAATGAAGAAGTGGCTTTGTGGAGTGGCCTAGCCACTCTTCAGATCTCAAATCCACAGAAAATCTCTGGAGGGTGTTGAGTGTTGCCCAGCGACAGCCTCAAAACATCACTGCCCTAGAGGGATGCATGGAGGAATGGGCCAAAATACCTGCAAAAGTGTGTGTAAACCTTGTGAAGACTTACAGAAAACTTTTGACCTCTGTCATTGCCAACAAAGGGTATATAAAAAATATTGAGATGGAATTTCGTTATTGACCAAAAACTTATTTTCCACCATAATTTGCAATAAATTATTCAAAAATGAGATCATTTGATTTTCTGGATTTTTCTTCTGATTTAGTCTCTTATGAGGTATACTTATGAAAATTACAAGCCTTTCATCTTTCTAAGTGGCAGAACTTCCACTATTGGAGGCTGACTAAATACCTTTTTGCACCACCGTATTTAAATAATTTTTTTAAAATAAAATATTGTAAACTGTCCAACGTGGACATGTTTCTGATATTAGATTTTATTAGCTTATTAAAACTTTTGCATGAACAGAAGGCAGTATTTGGAATGAAGGCAGTATTTTCCTGAAAAGGACAATTTCTCTCTCTCTCTCTCTCTCTCTCTCTCTCTCTCTCTCTCTCTGTGTGTGTGTGTGTGTGTGTGTGTGTGTGAGAGAGAGAGAGATTGAGAGAGAGAGAGAGACAGACAGAGGAAGTGATGATGTGATAATCAGAGGGGTACCTGCCTGACAGCCTCCTGTCTTTCAGGGCATTTCCACTCAGACGGTCTAGAACTGAAGAGTTAAATCATGGTGAGTTTTTCTTCAACTTTATTAAAATTTAAAGAACAAAATTAAGACTTTGGACACTAAATAAAAACAAACCAAGTGTTTGTTTAAAGAAGGCAACATGAAATGGATAAAAATTTATCTGAATGTTGAGAATAAACATGGAAATACTTAAGTTAAATTATTTAATACATTAGAATATTTTACACTCTTAATGTCCACTAGTTTCTGTCCATATTAGTGCCAGGAGGGTAAAGATGTAAATTTCCCCTTAAATTATATATTTGATGTTAAATTCAGATTATGCTTTAATCGAACAGCAACACTCAGGGTTAATCTGCCTTTCACACATCATTAAACTATTTATTTGTGAATTTTCTTGAAATGACAGATTATCACTTGCAAGCTTGTGTTGACGAAAGGTTTTCTTTTCTGTACCTAACCAGGATTGTATCTGTCTGTATAACGGAAGCTTTTAAACTATTGTTTCCTGCCTCAGTTAAAAAAAAAAATACAGAAACATTTATTTTTGTGAGCTGTGGCAGATAAAATATTAACTCTTTGATGTCTAAACCAGGAACAAAAACATTCTCAGAATTTCTTATGATTTTGGGACAATAAGGAATATGATTAAATATAAATGAATAATAATAATTTAGAGTAGTTCTTTTTGCACTTTTTACACAAACAACTTTTGATAATTGTTTTTCTTCTTCTTAATAATAATAATAATAATAATAATAATAATAATAATAATAATAATAATAAGTTACTTTATTGATTTCTTTGAATAAATTGAGCATTTTTCAAATCCAAAAGACCAGAGAAACACACAAAACTCAGTCATAAAGACATTTTTGCTACGTTAATCTTTTTTACGTCCAGTTTTCCCACACTTTTTGTTAGAATAATACTGTAAATCTACTTTTACACACAGTGTGTGTGTGTGAGAGGGAAAAATTTATCTAATTAGATGATTTGTAATGAAATAATATTAATCGCTTTTAATCGTTCAAAAACTTAGCCCCAAAGCAATTTTTTAATAAAAAATAATGATGTGGAGATTATTATTGTAAAGCTCTTTAATCCCTAAAAATGCTTTTAAGTTTTAATTTAATTCAAAACAGGAAGAAAAAAAAGAATAAATGAATAAATATAAACAGTGTATTGTTATCACTGCTGATAGTTTGGTCTCATTCTGCCTTCCGACATCCTCCAGATGTCTGATTCCCGGGTTTCCTCTGTCATCCAGGAGTGGGTGAACTCCTATCCGGGTCAGAATCTGAGTCCCGTCTCCTCCAGTCAAGTCCAGTCAAGCGCCCAGATGTCTCAGATGGACATGCTGTCATATGGCCAGTCTCAGGGGATTATAAGGAGGGGTGTTGAGGACAGAGTGGTCGAGCAGATGATGGGACTGCCGTACATGTCCTACACCACTTCCTGTCCCAGCAGCACCTCTAACTCTGTCAGTTCCAACCACCACCAGAGCCCCGTCAGCCCTCAGCAGGTGAGATCACGGCGTGAGACGGGAGAGTAGTTATCAGAGTCAATCTGCTTCCTTTTTACTTAAACATCTTCTCACCCCAGGACTTCTCCTCCTTCCTGCTGCCCACCCTCCGAGCCCCGGTGACCAAGAGGATCATCAGCAAAGATAGCGCAGAGTACCGGCTGAGGCGTGAGAGGAACAACATCGCTGTGAGGAAGAGCCGGGACAAGGCCCGCAGGAGGATCCTGCTGACCCAGCAGAGGGCCCTGCAGCTGCAGGAGGAAAACCAGAAGCTGCAGATGAAGATAGGACAGCTCACCCAGGAGCTGGACACTCTGAAACACATCCTGTCCCAGCGGCACCTGCAGGGAGCCCAGGAGGGAGCAGGACAGGAGTCCAGGATCTGACAAACTCATTCATGTCCACGAGCAGACGTCAGGACTCAGACAATTCAATTCAATTCAAAAATACTTTATTAATTCCAGAGGGAAATTGATTAACACCTTCTCACTAACATCTGTGACTGAGGAAATGGAAACATCTGCTAGTAAAGAAGAGTTTTTGATATTTTGCAACGATTAGAACAAAAAGCAGAACCATCGTTGTCTGAGCTACCTCCGATCTCCACCACCACCTTGCTGTTTTCTTACATTTTAGCTAACGGTGGGCGTCTGCCATCCGTTTACAATGTGGCCATATTGTTGCTGTTTCAGTTTGTGCTCCTCAAAGCCTCAGTGATGAAGATGCGCATTTAAATAAAACCGTTTCCCCCAAACCAACACGCTCTGGAAACTAATAACAGGCATTTGTGGATCTCACCACCTGATGTGTCACCTCTTAGCAGCTACTGCTAACTAGCTCAGCTCTCACCCTGCTGAAAAACCAGCTCATGTTGTTTTAGATGCTGGTCCAGAATGAGAAGCTTGTCTAGCATGCATGTGCAGAATCCAATTAACAGCATCCCATGCTGGACTAGCATAGCAGCATCCAAAACGCAACACACGCTGGTTTCTTCAGCAGGGTAGCTCGCTTTAAAACGCTCACACATTTTCTCACGTTCTCTTTTTCTTCTACTTCTGTCTGAACACACAACAGCTTAGCTTCTCGAAGAGCCTTCTGTGGGTTTTATTTAATCACGTCGCATGCTAACTGCTAGCTAATTAGAGCGTGAGTGTGCAGCTTCAGCCCTGACTAATGAATGAATTCCTTGAGAAGAGCTAAACATTTGGGAACAAGCTGTGAGCATCATTATTTTTGTTATCAAGGCATGAAGGCTTGTTTACAGAAGCTGAGAAAGGCCACATCAGCATTTCTGTTTTAAAGCGACTCTTTCAAGATTACAGGTAGAATTTTCTGTTGTCTTCAGATAACCAAGCTACGTTTTATCTTGTTGAGAAATCAAGCCTTGTTTGGTGGAGATAAGCTGATTATGTCGTGATACAAGCTGTTTCATCACCAGATTATCTATAACCATCTTTAAGCCTCGATGTGACCATTTCTGCATCATTCAGTTCCCTGAATCTGGAGATCCACTCGCTTAATTTAAGCGCAAGTTTCTGTTTCTTTGCTGTCACAAGATGATTAAATTAAAATAAATTTGACCCATTTCAGCTTCCATACTCGTTGTAAAACTCGTCCCAGTCTGTTCTGAACGGCCGTGCTTTGTGAAGGTGAGAAAGACGAGAAGGTTCTGTTCAGTGAGAAGTAGCAGAAATCCTTTTGATTTGATTAGCTACAGAATCAGCTAGCTGACATCTTGTTGTCTTGGCCCGAGCTGTTGTTGCTCAACGCTTACACAACGACCTCTGTGGTTTGTAGTGGAGGCAATAAAACCTGAGTGTTATTTAGATCCTTATCTGGGCTGCATCTTTAAATCAAACTACAGGAGGGCTAGGATTGATACAGATTCTGTTGATGGATAATGTATTAGAAATGAGGCCACAGGAAACACAAGACGGACACCCCAGAACCAATGAGTGTTCTGCAACAGACCCTTTTGCATCACCGCGCTCATCGATTCCCCCTCTGCATCCTTCATCAAGGTGCACGCCTGCCGCACCATTTCCCAGAAGCCCTCTAGCCACAGAAACGGACGTCATGCCATGGACCGTTGTGCACCAGCGGTTTCCCTTTGTGGGACAGGCAAGATTTCGACACGGCGGAGGATGGAGATGAGGAGCACAGAGATAATATCAGTGCTTGGGGCTGCCAGGGCCTTCCTGTGGCTGTGATGGTGATGAAGGGACACAGAGATAGGAGACACAGGGGAGGTGGGGCTTTTTTTTTTTTTTTTTTTTAATATTTAGTATAATCTAAAGTGAAAAGAATTGAAATCAGCATGAAATGACCTGATTCTAAATATTTCTACCTCTAATAAGATGGAAACTACGGCCTTTCCAGTCTAAAAACACGTCCCTGTGAGCTTTTGGAGGAGAATGGAAGTGTAACACAGGCCCTTAAAGGTTACTTCTTGTGTGACCGTGTCTGTTGAAATGTCCCACAGCGTTGTGTGGGGCAATCTGCAGCCCTAGGACTGCAACAACTCCGCAGAGTGAAGAAAGCACGTATTTCACCGAATCCCTACCGAGTTACCCAACAGCAGCAGACCATATGACCCCCACCACAACCCCACGGATGAAGCACCAGAGCTGCTTCTGCATAAAGATGAGCTTTTTGCTGTTGTTGTGATCTTTATTTACATGTTTTAGAATGAATTTGTTAATTGTTTGCATCATTTAGATTAAAAAAATATCCAAATTAATCAATGAAAATTGTTTTTATTTTTTTTGTGTTGAATTCATTTTCAAGAAATTTTCATTTCAGTAGCGTTCTTTCCATCCGTTTTATTACTCTAGAGAAACACACTTTAATCTTTCATGAGAAACTTCCTCTTATTGTAACACACACGGTCATCTCTCAGGGGTAAAATCGATTTTTCTAGTAAAAAAAAAAACCGACCTAAAACCCAGGAAATTCAAAATAAAATGACTTTATATCATTTATGTTTTTAATAGAAATACAGTGTGAACGCTTAGACGGTTTGAATATTCCCTGTCCAGTGCATGGTGCAGCACTCAGCAGCAGAACAAACGGTGTGGTGCCATCTGGTGTAGACTTACAGTAACTACCACTCCTCAGGTGGGGGCTCAGGTGTGGGGCGGAGCTTCAGCTGATTGATGTAACCGATGAGGCTGTTGCCCAAGAGAAGTTACAGGGATCAGACCACAGGTCCAGCGGAGGCGACAAGATGGCGGAGTGAGCAGTTGGTTTATAGCAGGATCCAAAGGGAAAACAGTATTTTTCCAAGTCCAAACGCTGTTTAAAGGTAAAAAAAAAACAAGCCATAACGTATTAGAAGCGACTTTCATTCGTTTTTTGACAAACTGAGGAACTTTTTTGAAGAGCTAATTACGGTGAGAGAGAGTTAAAGATGGAACAACGTAGCGAAGTTAGCATCGTCGATCATGATAATGGCATGGCTGTGATGGATGATATGGGTGAAAACGAACCCCAAAATATAGAGCAAGCTGATGATAATCTCGAGGACAGTCAAACTGATATGAACAGTCCACAACCCAAAAAGCTGAGGAAGAGAAGTGTGAAGGCAAGAGAGGAGAGTACAAATAGTCTTGTGCAAATGATGGAGATTCTGATAAAAAAAATTTGACGGGCTGGACGGGAAGTTGGAGAACATTGAAGGGAGAATGAACAATGTTCAAGAAGCTCTAAAAAAGTTGGATGCTCAAGAAAGCAAACTACAAAACATTGAAAAAAGCACAGAAGACACGAAGAAAGAAACAAATGTAAACAAAGAAAACATCACTAAACTACAAAAACAAGTTGAGTTTCTGGGTGTCTAAAATAAAGCTCTGAAAGAGAAGGTACTGGAAGCTGAGAGGTACAAGAGGAGATGGAACCTCAGGCTTTTTGGGTTAGCTGAAAAAGAGGAAGAGAAAATCAGAGAGGAAGTTATCGGCATACTCACAAGAGTGGTCCCCGTGTCTGTTGACGAGCTCCGCAGGAATGTGGACACCGTTCACCGTTTGGGAAAAAAAGATTCAATGAATACCAGGCCAAGATCCATTATCATTCAGTTTGTGTCACGTACGATGAAGGAAGAAGTGTGGAAGATGTCGAAAGAGGCCAGAGTATGCAAGGAGAAGAAGATCATCTTTAAAATGGACTTCTCCAAAGAGGATCGGGAGGCGTGGGAGAAGCTGTGGCCCCAGGTGGAGGAAGCCAGACGACGTGGAAAGAAGGCCTTCTTGAAGGAAGGATACGCCATCATCGATGGGAGGAAGGTCTATATATGTTAGAAATATCATACATTTCAATATTCAGGAAAGGACCAACACACTTTTTTTTTCTAATATACTGTTCCTCTGTTAAGATGGGCTGCT
Source organism: Nothobranchius furzeri (assembly GCF_043380555.1). Lineage (NCBI taxonomy): Eukaryota > Metazoa > Chordata > Actinopteri > Cyprinodontiformes > Nothobranchiidae > Nothobranchius > Nothobranchius furzeri. The sequence goes on along the minus strand of NC_091747.1, from coordinate 41,976,161 downwards.
ATTTTGAAAATGAGATCTCACTAGACCAAACAGCCCAATGTTTTTTATCTTCTGGTTGTTAAAGGTGGAGGTTTTGGATGAGATATAATATAGTTGGACAATATTGCTCATTAGCTGCTGTTTGGATAAATCCAGAGCGGATAAACTAGGTAACATTCTAGCAATTTGTTTAGTTTGGTATGTCAGTTTTGTTTACTTCTTTGAATGTTAGAGGGTTGAAAAACACCATAAAGCGCAAGGCACTTTTTTATTTTGTAAAGAGCTTAAGGCCAACTTAATTTTGTTACAGGAAACACATTCAGGCATAGAGGAGGAAACATTTTTGGAGACAACAGTGGGGGGATAAAATTTTATATAGCCATGGTACCAGCTATTCGGCAGGGGTTATGATACTATCTAACAAATTTACAAGGAAAGTAATTAATCATAGAGGAGACAAAGACGGCCACTGGTTAATAGCAGCTATAGAAATATATGATCAGAAATTTATTATACTTTCTATTTATGGATATAATAACAAAACTAAAAACAGAGAGATGTTAGAAAACTTGGGCAGAATGATAACAGATTGGCAAAATGTTCATATAACAGATAAGGTGGTTGCGGGAGGAGATTTTAATATCGCACCAAACTCTTGGTTAGATAGGTGACCACCTAGAGGTCAGCAACCTGAAAACAATGATATCTTACAAGATTTCTGTTCTATCACCAATACTTTTGATTACTGGAGATTAAATAATCCTACAAAATCAGAATACACATGGATCAGTGCTTCTAATGGAAACCAACGGTCAAGAATAGATTATTGGCTAATCTCACACTAGGTAACAATGTAAAGAAATGTGAGATTATTACTTCTCCGCTTACTGATCACTGTTTAATAAGCTTAACTTTAATAATAATTAAACAAACATGCTCTTCAGACAGTTTATGGAAACTAAATAATAGCCTTTTATCAAATGAAGGGTTTTGCAAACAAATAAAAGCCCTTTGTCAAAAGATATAAAGGATGGATATGTCAAATAAAGGAAAATGGGAATGGTTTAAATTTGAAACAAAGAGGTTAGCAATTGAAATGGGGAAAATTATGACAAAAGAGAGAAAATTAAAGCAGAAAGAACTGCTAAAAAGAATCAGCCTACTCTGTGATAAAATTAATAACACGGAGGATGAACTAACAGAGCTAAACTTGCTCCAAAAACAGCTTGACGAAATTTATAAAGAAAAGTGAATGGAGCCTTTGTAAGATCCAGGGCTAAGTGGATTGAAGAAGGCGAAAAGAACTCAACATATTTTTATGGATTAGAAAAGTCTAGACAATCCAAAAAGAAAATATGCAAATTAAGAAAAAATGACACTGTAATAGTAGACCAAAATCAAATAAAGGAGGAAGTTCAACGTTTTTACTCAGACCTATATAGTTCTAGTTTTTGTGAGGAGGAATGTAAATCCTTCTTCACTCAGATAAAGAACAATATTAAATCTATTGGAGAGGAAGACAGAAAAAATCTGGAGGATGATTTGAATATTAAAGAAGTAGAAAATTCCCTGAAAAAAAATGAAAAATGGGAAATCGCCCGGTATTGATGGATTGACCTCGGAATTTCTTAAATTTTTTTGGGAAGATGTTCAAGAATTGTTATTAAGTACATTTAATGAGTGTATAAATGAAGGATGTCTTACCCCAACAATGAAAACTGGAATAATAACCCTTCTTCCCAAACCAAAAAAAGATACAACAGACTTAGACAACTGGAGGCCAATTACTCTGTTGTGCAATGACTATAAATTATTAGCGCTATTATATGCAGAAAGACTAAAAACGGTAATTGATGAAGTAGTAGATGATAATCAGTCTGCATTTATAAAAGGAAGAAGCATACATAATAATGTGAGATTAGTACTGGATATGCTGGATTATAGGTCTATTTTGGAAACGGACAGCCTCATTATATTTATAGACTATTTCAAAGCTTTTGATTCTATAGAACATAATTTTTTATTTTCCACCCTAGAATATTTCGGTTTTGGAAAAAAATTTTGTTCAGTGATAAAAATGTTCTATACTGATATTATCAGTTATGTTTCCTTAAACCCAGGACTAACAAAAAGAATAAATATAACTTGTGGAATAAGACAAGGATGTCCAATCAGCCCCAAACTGTTTATCTTATGTACACAACTATTAGCATATCTGGTAATAAATCATCCAAATTTTCAGGGTATAAATTTTTTTGATTATGAATTTCGTTTAAGTCAGTTTGCAGATGACACAGTTTTTTTTTCTAAAGGATAAATCTATGGTTAACAAAGCATTACAAATTATTTCAATTTTTCCAAAGCATCAGGTCTTCGTCTGAACACAAAAAAATGTGTTACTTTCACTGTATGAATGCACAGATAATGAGATAATGTCAATTCCTGTTAAAAAAGAAATAAAATATCTAGGAGTTAAGATAGTTGCAGACTAAAAACAAAGAGAAGAAATCAATATGAAAGAAAAAACTGATCAAATACAAAAAACTCTGAACCAATGGCTTAGCAGAGATCTTTCTATTTTTGGGCGAAATTTATTGTCCAAGTCTGAGGATATTTCCCAATTGATCTATCCATGTCAATCTCTTTATATCGCTCCAAAAACAGTGAAAAATATTAACGCTATTATATACAAATTTATATGGAGAAATAAAACCCATTATATAAAAAGATCCCAGTTAGTCAAAGAACATAAAAATGGAGGTATGAAATCTGTGGATTTTGAAGCAACGCTGGGAACATTTAAAAACAAAGTGGCTGAAAGAATTTCTAATAAAGACGGATACAATTTGGTTTCATATTCCAAAAAATGTCTTCAAGAAGTTTGGGGGGCTAAACTTTCTTTTGAAATGTGACTTTGAAATCACAAAATTGCCTTTTAAATTATCTGAATTTCACAAACAAGTATTGCATTATTGGAAGATGGTATGTACAGTCTATGGTATTAATTTTACTCCTCATTGTGCCACCTTGTGGAATAATCGAGTAATTGTTTCAAACAGAAAGTCTGTGTTTAACCAACAGTGGTTTGATCAAGGAATTATCTTAGTTTGTACACGATATTATGGATAAAGATGGTGAAATACTACAGCTACAGAATTTTAAATGCAAATTTAATAACATTCAATGTTCTCTTCAGGAATATGAGAAAGTATGTAAGGCTCTACCAGTGACTTTGATACAAATGATAAAAAACACAATCCTCTTCTCTAATGTTCAAATAAAACTTCCTAATTTATTAATAGGAGAATTGCACATCACAGAAAGAAAATGTGAAAATAAATTTTTAAATGGAGCCTTTAAAAGATATATCTATCATGATTATGATAGAAATATTAAAATAAAAATAGGAAATCCAATAATTGAAGAAAAACAATTAAAATTTATAAAATGGCCTATAATGCCCAAAGTAAAAGAAATGCAATTTAAAATTCTTAACAACTACTATCCATCAGCAGAGACACTGAGGAAGAGATTTGGTTTTGAAGTTGACCCTTGTGAATTCTGTCAGGGAAGCCCTGAAGAAATAGAACACTTATTTTTCAGCTGTCATATAAGTAAGAGGTTTTGGGAAGAAGTCCATTGTTGGTTAAGAAATAAAATAAGAGAACTTGATCGTTTTACAAATGAAGATATTCTTATTTACAATTCTAAATTAAATGGGAAAAATTCATTGTTAATAAACATTATTATTATTATGGGTAAATACCACATCCACAAAAGTAAATGGAAAAAACAACTGCCAAACCTGAACTGTTTCACAAATGAATTCCATATGTTCTTATCCACTTTGATTCGTATAAAAAAATCTAATGAAATTGCAAAAGCCATTTGTCATGCTGCAGAAAAATGTTTAATCTTGCAACAATGTTTTTACTTTGTGATATAGGTGCCTCTTTTTTAAGTTTCTTATTTGTTTTCTTTTATAGGATGCCTTGTACGTTTCCATTATGTGTTGTTGTCTCACGAGAAATTGTAATAAGCATTTAATGATAATAAAAAAATAAATAAATAAATGAAATAAAAAAGACCACAGGTCCAGCATTGTTATTTTTTCCCTTTCTTAAATAAACTGGATAAATTCCTTAAACGCTATTTTAAATAAAAACAATTCACACATCAAATATATGGTTAAAGTGACTTATTTTGGGTTAAACTCTGTAGTTAGTAATATTTTCAGCCCACTTGGCCTTATTTCAAGACAGAAACCGTAGAAGAAGATTCACGGTGCACTTTTGTAACTCCATGCTAGCATCTAGTTAGCATTCAGCACTAGCTAAAGCTAACGTTTTGATAAAAGCAAAAGTTCTTCTTGTTTTAAAACTTAAAACGTTTCTATAACCCAACGCACTTATTGCTGAAACTGCACAGATATTTAGACATCAATATTATAAAACAAACAACATCTTACAGGTTTACGTGGGTCAGACTTCAACAAGCAGTCCGCAAACGTAAAAAATTACACCACAAGAGGGCGCCTGAAAGCTATTCTGAAAAAATTAGAAAAAAACTACACCGATTCAAAATAACTACGTACCTGTTTTAAATAAATACATATTAAATAACATACATTTTAAATAAATACATATTAAATAACATTAAACAATTAAATACGTTTTAAATAAATAAGACCACCAGCGCGCAGTGCATGCCGGTTAGATTTGTATTTACCCATTCTTCCTCCAGCGTCTCCCTCTCCAGCGTCGTCGTTGCACGTCCTCCAGCGTCTCCCTCTCCAGCGTCGTCGTTGCACGTCATTTGCTTTATGACGTCATAAGGTAGTATTACCTCATCAAAGCACATTCCATCAGCCACACCACATCGCACCAGACTAGCACAGAGAGCTATCATATCAACATGTCACGCTTTGAGAAGTTTCAGAACCAAATCAAAATCCTTGATTCAAAATTGGATTTTGTGCACCATGAAAATCGTGATCTGTTCCAGAGTTTCTCAGATCTTTCCAAAGCTATTTTACAAGCACTTAATGAAAACAGCGAGGACTTTAATATGGCTGTCCAAAAGATGAGAACTATTCATAGCCATTTTAAAAATAAAGAAGCTTCTTATCTAAAACAAATTTCTGAATTTCAAGAAGCTGAAAAACACGAGGAAACTACTGAGCTGCCAAAAGCCAACTTAGAATTAGATGAAAAGCTTAAGACACTTAGATCACAAAATGTAGGACTGCAATCTCAGGTAGAACAACTGGATTCTCAGAATACAAAACTGAAAAATATCATTCAACAATGTGTCGGAAAAGACAAAGAGCTTCAGAGTTCGCTTGGCCCTTTAATCGATGAAATTAGTGAACTTAAAGAGGATGTGAGAAGGGCAAAACAAGAAAATGACAGTTACCCTGAGGACAAAGTGAAATCTCTGGTTAAAGAAAATTCCCAACTTAAAGAAATCCTGGAAGAATTTGAGGGGAAACTGAATGATTTACAGGGACAGAAGGACAAACTGGTTGACAGAAATGAAAAAATGTCTAATCGAATAGTTAAACTCACCAAGAAGAATCAGGAACTCATCAGAGAATTAGAGAACTCTGAGAGTAATGACGCCTTTCCAGACAAAACACAGGAAATCGATGAGCGGGTTAGTTTGAAACAGAAGATTGCTCACCTTCAGGAGACCAAAGATAAGGTAACTTCTGATTTAAATACCTGCTTGGATGAAAAGAAGCTCATAGAAAAAAAACTGTCTGCAAAGAACAAAGAAAACCTTAGTTTGAAACAAAAAAACAGTCAACTTGGGAAGACAGTGGCAGAAATATCAAGAACCAGTAAGACTTATGAGGAAACCATAAAACGACTTCAGATAAAACAGGAGTTACAAGAACAGGGTGAGGACTGCATGCAAAACGACCAAATATTAAAGTTAAAACAAGAAAATCAACAACTAAAGAAGGATTTTGACACTTGTCAGAAACGTCTGAATAATTATAAGGACCTCGTCCACATGGAAAAAATGGATATTAAAAACAAAATGCTGGAAGTAGACAAGAAAAACGAACAGCTTCAAGCACACATTCAACACCTTGAAACTGAAATGCAGGAAGCGACTGAATATTTATCAGTGGCCAAAAGCTGTCTGACAAAAGCTAAGCCTGCAGAGGCCTGTCCCAACTGTGTCAAGCTGAAGGAAGATTTTCAGGCGGGCTATCAGAGCCTCACAGCAGAGCTAGAGGCACTAAAGAATGAAAACAAGGAGAAAACACAGGAGATTGAAAAGAAACGAAAGAAAATGAAGGATATGTCAAATAAAATCAGTGATTATCGGGAGAACAAAAGAGAAATTCAAACACTCAAGGAAACATGCAGTTCACTGACAGATCAAATCAGCTTTTATGAGAACAAACGTTTATCAGAGGACAAAGGCTGTCAGACAGTGGACTTAATAGCTGACCCTAAGCCTGCAGAGGCCTGTCCCCACTGTGTCAAGCTGGAGGAAGATTTTCAGGCGGGCTATCAGAGTCTCACAGCAGAGCTAGAGGCATTAAAGAATGAAAACGAAGACAAAACACAGGAGATTGAAAAGAAACAAAGGAAAATTAAGGATATGTCCGATAAAATGAGTGATTATCGGGAGAAAAAAAGAGAAATTGAACAACTCAAGGAAACGTGCAGTTCACTGAAATATCAAATCAGCTTTTATGAGAACAAACGTTTAATAAAAGACAAAGGCTGTCAGACAGTTGAGTCACTAGAGACACCTTTGCCGAACAAATGTTTAACAAAAAACAAAGGCTGTCAGACAGTTGAGTCACTAGAGACACCTTTGCCGAACAAATGTTTAACAAAACACAAAGGCTGTCAGAGAGTCACTAGAGACACTTTTGCCAAAAGCAGACCCTAAGTCCGCAAAGGCCTGTCTCAGCTGTGCCAAGCTCAAAAAGGAGTTCCAGGTGGCCTATGAGAGTCTCAGAGCAGAGCTAGAGGCATTAAAAGGTGAAAATAAAGACAAAACGCGAGAAATTGAAACATACCAAATGCAAATGAAAGATATGTGGGTGAAAATGAGTGATTATCGGGACAACGAAAGAGAAATTAAACAACTTGAGGAAACGTGCAGTTCACTGGAATACTTTATCTGCATGTTTGAGTACAAATACGGTGAAAGTAGAGACCAGATACCAGATGAGGAAGCATTCAAGAGAGACCATCCACAGGCTAAGCTAAGTCCCAAACCACCTCTCAGAAAAGGGCCAAGCCACATGGAGCAGCATAAAAAGAAATTCGTCCATAGGAAACATCGCTCTGCCATTAGTAAATAACTGATTGTGCTCAACAATCGCCAGAAAAACGATTGAAACCTCTGTTAGAATTATCCATTAGATTTAGCAGAAATGACACCTTATTACTACAGCTCCCTGCAAACATAGTCAGGCATACGGGGCTTTTCGCCGTATGTGTGACAAATCACAACGTTAAGAAATTGTTGCGGTACTTGGTTAAAAAAACGAGAGATTAGCTCATCAAAATAATAATATAACTAGTTTTCTCTGTAGGGTGGCAGGGCTTTCCCATAGAGATAGGGTAAGAAGCTCGGAGGGGCTCGGATTAGACCCGCTGATCTTCCACACAGAGAGGAGCCAGTTGAGATGGCTCGGGCATCTAGTAGGGATGCCTCCTGGACGTGTCCCTAGTTAGGTTTTCTGGGCACGTCCAACCGAGAGGAGACCTAAAGGGAGACCCAGGACACGTTGGAGAGATTATGTCTCACGGCTGGTCAGGAAATGCCTCAGAATTCCCCCGGTCCACATAGCTGGGGAGAGGGAAGTCTGGGCCTCCCTGCTTAGGCTACTGCTCCCGCAACCCCACCCTGGATAAGCGGCCGAAAATGGATGGATGGATGGGTATTAATTAGAGAAATGGCTAATATATAGAATATAGACAGAGAGCAGTCAGGTGCAAACACAACACAGGGTCAGGTGATTGGAACAAAGTGACTGGATTGGGCAGTCTTGTCATTTATGTGTCCAACTGCAAAGGGGAAGAAATTATTCTAATGGTGAGACGTTTTGGTCTGAATGTCACGTTGTGGGTTGGATGAGTTGGGCCCAATGTGCAGATACTCAGAACGACACGAAGCAGGAGAGGATGTAAAAATCTGGGTGTTGTGATTGATGAACACCTGGCCTTTAAAGATCATGTTGCCTCTGTTGCCCGTTCATGCCGCTTTGCGCTGTACAACATACGTAAGATCAGACCATACCTAACACAACATGCCACCCAGCTCCTGGTGCAATCTACTGTCATCTCCCGCCTCGACTACTGCAATGCTCTTCTAACTGGTCTTCCAGGCTGTACTGTGAAACCTCTTCAAATGGTCCAGAACGCAGCGGCACGTCTGGTCTTCAATCAGCCTAAAAGAGCACACGTCACCCCTCTGTTCATTGAGCTCCACTGGCTACCGCTAGCAGCACGCATCAAATTCAAATTGCTAACACTAGCATACAAAGTCCGAGACGGTACGGCTCCCATCTACCTGAATCCTCTTGCAAAGGCTTACGTCTCGGCCCGGCCGCTCCGGTCATCACAGGATGGTGGCTAGCAGTGCCTACACCACACTCAGGACAATCCAGACTTTTCTCATGCATCGTTCCACAAATGTGGAATGACCTTCCTAACACTACCAGAACTGCGGCTTCCTTTTCTATTTTCAAGAAACTCCTGAAGACCCTGCTCTTCAGAGAGCATCTTCTTAACTAGCACCTTGTCTGCACCCGTCCCCCCTCTCTACTGTCCACTCCTTGTTCCCTCCTCTCCATGACTGATGTCAATTTGTTGTTGTTGTTGTTAGCCTCAAGGGCAAAATGCCGATTATCACTTGTAAGTCGCTTTTGACAAAAGCGTCTGCTAAATACATAAACATAAACATAAAAGAAAACATTCTTTATTAAGAATGATTTAGCCGGACAATGTCCCGATTGAAACATCTTTGGTTCACGTGGTTCTGACTGCCATATGCATCGCTAAGAAAACTATCCTCTTCAGTTGGAAAAATAGAGAAACTCTCTGCATTAACCAGTATAGAAATCTTTTGTTAGATCATATTACACTTGATTTAGCCTCTGCTTCCACTTCAAATCAATCTCTCTGGGCTCCTTTGATCGGTTCCATCACATAGCGATGATGGGGGACCATTGATGTTGTCGTGCGGAATGATGTGGGTGGGGGGGGTGGAGGGTCTGAGTTTGGAGTATCTGGATGTTCCCTGGAGGTGGGTTCACTGGGGGTATCTGGAACTGGGGGGCCGTTGCCCCCCTCTGGAGGTGCTTGGGTTGCCTCGGGGGGTGGACTACTGGTGGTTGTGAGTGGGGGCCCCTTGGAGGTCTTGGCGGCGGCCATGGGTCACTGCCTGGCAGCTGCATTGCCCCTGGGCGGGTCTGGGTGGGGGCCTGGGAGCTCGGAGTGTGGGGGTGGCCGGCCCCGTGTGGGGATCTGGGCGGGGCCTTGGGGGTCGGGTCCTGACATTTATGCTGCCGGGAAGAAGGCAGGAACATGCAGCAGTGCCTGGCCTGGGTTCAGGGGCCTCGGGTGGACCTTGGCTCCTTTGCTGTCCCATCACAGGGGAGGGGGAGGTCCAGGAGGGGGAGGACCCAACCTTACCTGGATGTCCTATGTCTTATATATTCTGGAAGTTGTGCAAATGCAGGGATGGGCATAGATATTCTGCTGAGGTGGGGCTGGGTTGGTGCCCTCGGACTCCGTGAGGCTCTGTAATACTGCTGCTTTGGGCCCTGGCAGGATGGGCTGGGGTCTCCATGCCCTGGGTGGTGATTTGACTACGGCGGTGCCTATTGGGGCCAGTGGGGGAGCTGGCTCCCTGGAGGGCTAAGCCCAACCAGCCATTCCTCCCCATACCCGCATATTTCTCTCCTCCTGCTCCCTCACATCATTGCACAAACATCCACATAGGACCTTGGGGGGTGGACAAGTCAGGGAGTGCGGGTATGGACCCCGTTTCCGCATTCCTGTGGCAACCTGCCCCCAATTTTATTTGCACCTTATACACTTCCACCGACAGCATTCCACGCAAACACACACTTAGGGCCTTGGGAGTGAGCACATTCAACAGCACTTGGCGGGGGGATTTCTCAGCCTCCTCCCGAGTGCCGGTGCCCACTTCCAATTTTAAACTGCACTTAGACACCGAGGGCTGTGGGTGCAAGTGGGGTGGTGCAGTGGCATCAGCTGGCATAGGCCAGACAATGTCCGCACTGCCCGCTCACCACAGCCATGGAATACACCTCATCAACACACAACACTATTTTGGAGCAGGCGGAGGGAGACTAGGGGTCTTAGCACACCTCTGTTGTTGCTTGGCTTCCTGGGGCTGGAGGCTAGGAGGGAGATCTGGCCATCTGGTTGGGGTCTGGGGTGGTGGGTTGCTGTGCTCAGCGTTGGGCGGGGGAGCCTGCTCATCAGCACCCCAGCAGAAAGGGTCAAACTCTGGTAACCGGTAATGGTTGTACCCCATGTGCAGCAGTACCAGGACCAGAGTGAATAGGGTGTGTATGGGGAGCATGAGTGGGTGTCCGGCGTGCATTTTTGTAAGTCTTGGGTTGTATGTGCATGTGTGAGGATGAGGGAGGGAGTGTGTGACTTTGTTTGTGTATGACTGTATATATCAGGTGGGGCCTTTGACTCCTCCTCTCTCCTGGGACTTCTTTTGATGATATAGATCTTCGTCTCCCCTCCCCCTGCCACACCTGGTGTGGGGTGTGGTGCTTTGGTCTGCCTGAGTGTTCGTGGCTCCCCGGTCAGGGGGTTTAAGATTTTTGACGTCTGCCTGATCAATCCCGGTGGCTGTCTGGTGGGGTCTGAGTCCCGGGGCTCTGCTGGGTCCCCGGCGGGGGTGGTCGCCCATGGGTCCTGGGTCCCGGGCTCTGCCGGCTAGGGGTTGGGAGGCTGCGGGTGGGCCTGTGGGCTTGCCGCTGATATCTCCCGGGGCTCTGCCGGCTGCTGGTTGTGGCCCCCCGGGGCGACCCTCTGTGCCTCTCGAGGGGGCCGGGGGCCTTTCTGGTTGCAGTCTCCTTGGGGTTCCTGTGTTCTGGGGCAGCGCCTGGATCTCTGGGACTTGGAGCTGCCCCCGTCTCCTACACATATTTGGAGGGCAGATCTGTGGTTCCTCACACTCTCTATTGGACGCTCCTATGGAGAAACCTTACATAAATAAGTGTGTGTACACACAGGTGCTCACATGGTGCTCTCAAAAGTATGGCTTGGGCATGTTCAACACAGGTCTTAAGAGTATGGTGGGCACTTAATGCACTGTGATTTATTATCGTGTGATTGTTCAGTTAAACAATGTTGATTATATATTTCTTCATCAAGATGACGCAGTGACAGCTTGATCTTGCTGTATTGTTGTTGTGTCCCATTTTTTTGTTGTTTTTTAATTTTTTTTACTTTTTTTTCTTGTCTCTTTCTGCAGGTCTAGAAGCAGACTCTTGTTCATTATTTTTGTGGACCCCTCCCCCCCTCCCCACCTTTTGTCTTTTCCTTTCTCTTTCACCTCTGACTCCGTGTCTGGTCGGAATTACAAAGCATTCATAAACAAAACCAATAAAGTTTTAAGTATCAGGTGTGACATTAAAAGCAGACACTTTGATGCTCCACCCGAGAGTAAATCTGTGAGGCTTGTTACCAGCATTCAGACATCAATTCTGTTTGCATCACAGCAGGACACGGTTTAAAAAAAAAAAAAAAAAAAAGAATGAATTAGCCGAAAAAACCTGGGGGGGACGGGCGCAGACAGGGTTTTATACAAAGGGGCAAGATGACTGGGAGATGAGCTGCAGGTGCGTGGGGAGAGAGAAACCTGGTGAAATCAATTTACTGATCAGGGAGAGGAAACTAAGCTGAGGAGGGGAAATAAAACATGACCTATGAATAATAACCAAACCTAAAAACTAGAAGAACAAGACAAATAACTAATGATCTAAGGAGGAAAGGAGAACTAATAAACCGGTGGGGAAGGACCAAGGAAGGAACCTAGAAGAAAACCTGAACCTATGAAACTACAGGGAAAAACTAGCTAGATAATATAAATACAAAGAAAACTAAAGAATAAGTGAACCTGGGAAACCTGGTGGGAGCTGGAGACAGGAAGGGGCACAGGAAGCTTAGATACACATGAGGGGGATCCTAGAGGGACGCCTGGGGTTGGAGACCTAGAGGCATAGAAACCTAAGGGGAGAACCTGGAGTGGGGCTGGGGACCACAAGGAGGCACATAAGGGGAACCTAGAGGGGGACTGGAGAACACATGAGGGGGACGCAGGACGCAGACCATGACATAGCCTCCTGCCAGATAGAATCAAGTGGAAAGCAACTTATTATTCTTCACCGGAGGTTTTGAGATCTTTATTAAGCAACCTGCTGCTCTGCCAGCAGGTCCCTTATAGTTATGCACAGGAAGATTTGCTCTCTTAAATCTAATTATTCCGTAAATGTTAATGTGGCTCGAAAGGCATCGCGCACCCCCACAAATTACCCCTTAAAACAAGCGGCTCGGCCATGGGAGGTGTGCTGTTACTTTTCTAAGCGTTTTGATTTACGATGGTGAAATCATTAGCAAAAAACATCTAAACATTTTTTATTTTGAGTGTGTGCCACTCTAAATTTGTATAAGTAATAAATTGTTAACGTAGCTCGAAAGGCATCGTGCACCCCCACAAATTACACCTCAAAACGAGTGGCTCGGCCGTGGGAGGTGTGCTGTTACATTTCTAAGTGTTTCAATTTACCATGGACAAATTATTAGTAAAAAACACGCGTGCCACCCTAAATTTGTATAAATATCAGTTAAATATGTACATAATTAATTGATTAATTAGATGGAAGGCCCTCAAAGGAGGCATTTTTACATATGCATGAAAAATACCACGATTTAGTCACCCAAATATCATTATTTGACCTCTTTAGCACGTGGCCACTATCTTGTGCCAGTAGGCAGGTCTCTTTTATAATTTCTTTAGGAACTTAGTTATTATTCTTTCACTGCCGTTCATGCAGCTCGAATGGCAGCATGCACTCCCATTAATGAAACGGCTTGGGAGTGGGAAGTGTGGTACATCATGCTTTTGGGGTGATTAAGTTCAATTCAGTTTATTTATTAAGCGACAAAACATGGCAAGGCACTTGATTATAAATAGTTCAATTCATTAATCAGTAAAAAGTTTCCTATATAAAAAAACCCATCAAATTGTATCGAGTCACTGACTAGTGTCAGTGACTTTACAGCAATCCTCATACAAAGCAAGCATACAGCGACAGTGGAGAGGAAACCTCCCTTTTTACAGGAAGAAACCTGCAGAGGATCCTGGCTCAGTATAAGCAGCCATCAACTACGACTCACTCACTCACTCACTCACTCACTCACTCACTCACTCACTCACTCACTCACTCACTCGCTCGCTCGCTCGCTCGCTCACTCACTCACTCACTCACTCACACACACTCACACACACACACACACGATCCCGGCAGATCTTCACTCTTCTTACAAGTCCGTCTTTATCGGTAGTAGTTCCTGAAACTCTCCCCAATCTCCACTCATTTCTGTATGCATCATCTCCTTTGACGAGTACGATATCTCCAACTTGCATGTTTCTTCTTGGAGTGTGCCATAGGGCTGGGGGTAAACGATTATTTTTAAAACGATTATTCTGATGATTATTTTATTGAATAGTTGACTATTCTAATGACTATTTAGACAATTAATCTAATGATTATTTTTCTATTGCACAGTTAATAAAAAACAAAAAATCTCTAATAAATTACTCAAAAAATTGATAAATGGTTACTGTAAGAGAATAATCACTACAGGCCTTCCATTTTGTATAACACTGCTTTTATTGTGTTGCAGTTGGTTATGTTCTGGTGACATGTAGAACTTGGGAGTGCAGGCTGCTGCCTGAGAGGTGGTTGAAGACGGAGTGTCTCCATGCTGCTTTGTTTTGGTCACTTATGTGTGTGAGGCGAGTGGTGTTATGACCCTTCCTGGGGAGTTTGGCTCGTGTGCAAAAAGGAAGGGACAATAACGTGGGATTTAAAAGTTAAAATGATGATCAGGTTTATTTACAACTACAAAAAAAAAACATAAATCTTTCCATCCACAGGTTGGGAATAATAAAACTAATTCTGCCGTCCGACTTGATCTGACGAACAGTACCACGAATAGCAATGAAACATCTCAAACCATTAATGAACGAGTCTGTTGACATGCTGTCAAGCATCACGATATGGATGGCCCGGGAGCTGAGGCAAGTGAAAAGAAGACCGTACCTCTTGCTGTCCTTTCGTCCTTGCTTGGTAACGAAAGGGCCAAAGCAATCCATTCCGCAAAAGGAAAAGGGGGGCGATGGTTCCACACGTTCAGGGGGTAAATCAGCCATCCTTTGCTCTTCAGTTGGTTTCCGGTGCCGTCTACAGGTGACACAGTGGCGAAATCAATTCCCCTCTGGGATTAATAAAGTATTTTTGAATTGAAGTGAACTGAACGTAGGATGCTACAACCCGGTTCATTCCTGGGATCCAGTAGCCGTTGGACCTAATATCATTAATGGTGAGGCCATTACCTCGGTGTTCCATTCTTTCGTGATGGTGAGCGATCAGCATCTTTGTGATGGGATGATTCTTGGGGATGATCGCAGGGTGCACAGATTGCGTCCGATACTGTTCTCTCTAAGAAACAACTTAGTTAGCTGCAAAACAACTCTTTCACCCAGAACGCCTTTTCTTTCTCTGAAAGAACCTTTTGATATTCCATTCACGCATCCAAACCAAGCCCCCACAATACGGGTGAAAAATTGAAGCAAACCTGGAAATGAAATAAATTGCAGTTCCACCCTCATCTGCTGGGGGCTGGTGTCAGAAGCGAGCAAATCCTCATTGACTCCCATGTTAAAAATACCAATTTCACAGCAGAAATAAACATGTTTACAGCCTGGTTCCAAAACATGTTTTTTGTTTAAATGATCTAGTTTACACTCATGACAACTCTGAGGGGCGTGAATTTTTTCTCACTCTTCTGTTTAAAGAGCGGGTCAATTGAGCCTCGGAGTCCTTCTCCACCCACGTATCAATTTTAAAAAATGCAACATTAGTAGGCATTGCCTGGAGGACCGAGAGGGCGGAGCCGCGGCAGTGACGAAGACGACGGCTAACTAGACGATGCTAGCTCCCTTCACTCTATGCAGTTATTAGAAATGGAGGACGTTTCTCCCCCTCCTTACCCAGACACTCGAGAAGAAAGGGACCAAGTCTATTTGGAGGAGACAAGCGGACCTGAGCCTTATTGTTGTGAGCTTGTGAGTTGCCTGTAACTCCCAGAACCGACCCAACAGAACCACCTCTGAATGTAAGTAGCCATTAGCCATAGCATCAGATTAGCTGCAGGGTTTGTCTCCACTGCCCTGGAGAGCTAGTATTCAGCATGTTTTAGAGGTTTATCTGCTTCAGCACACCTGGTTTTAATCAGCAACAAATAGCTGAGCTGCTTAACAGCTAATCTAACCTGTTAAAGCAGGAAAATCCACTGAAACGTGCTGGATAGCAGCTCTCCGGTAGCCCTGGGCTCAAGTTACAGTCTGCTGCATAAAGTTATGAAAATATCCCATGAGAAAATTATTTTGTAATGTGTTCAGCTCACTAAAACTGCCCCGATTTATTTATTTACTAATAACAGCTGCTCTCTTTGTTCTAGGTCCTCTGGTGTCTGCAGCTGGTCTCCTCTGCTGGTGTCGTCAGGATCAGGAGCTTCCAGAAGAATGTGCCTTTCAATGACTCTTTCCCCCTTATTTGTTATATTAATTAAATAAATCTCAATTTATATATTTCCTGTTTTTTTTCATGTCCATAAATACTTAAACATGCTTGAAATTAAAACGAGCTTTTAACAGTGAGGTGCTAGTTTAAATCATCACAATAGAGCTAGTTAAACATGCAATGTGATAATTAAATTTATGTAATTTATAAATATCCATTAAAATATCAAAACTGGAATCTATATGAGATATTTGGCAGCACAAAAAAACTTGTCAAACACAATATTTATTATAATAATTGTAGGCAGACAGGAGACAGAGCTGATGGAGGTTCTCAGTCATCGAAGGATGGCTGAAGGCTTTCCAGGAACAGGAGATGTGGTGTTGTCTCCTCTCTCTATTCTGCCAGAGGAGCTGATAGGTTACAGGTGTGTGAGGACATCCTCATGCTGTCATAACCAGATGACAGGAGTTATCAGGTGATCAGCCAGGCTAATGAGATGCAGAAAGAAAACAAATTCAGGACAGTGTACAATATGTGGTGTTGCTCACCTTATGTGCTCTTATAGAATATTAATGTGTGCCTGCCTCATGGTGTAGAGTCCATATTTTGCTGAGTGTCCTGCAATAATGTAGGTTATTAGTTAATTTACTTTTGATAGCAAAAACAAAATATTTAATGTAAAAGTTGTTTTCCAGGTGAATCAGCTCACATGTCACCACCAAGTGTCACAGGGCCAGAATCAGTAGCCTCCATCATGATGTAATCACATACTTATTTAATTGTTATTATCTTAAAAATTCTGAAATGTTTTAATTTTTTTTTTACCTTGAACAGTTCACTGAGCTTGCACTGTCACTGAGGTGGAAGCTGGAATCAACAGCAGACACCTCACACCTTGGTCTTTTCAGGGGGGTGTGGCCGCTGCTCTGGGACCTTCTGGAAGATGAATTTCCATCATGGTCCCTGTGGGTCACCAGACACACTGCGGCTGTGAACTCCATTCTGGCTGGCTATGTAAAAACAAAGAAGCAGCACATTTATAAATGTTTAAAAGAGCATAAAATCACGTGTAACAATAATCTGTAAAACAAATTAAAACTAGAAGGTAATAATAAAATGTTTACATAGAAGATTATTAAAAATAATTCACCTTTGCTACAGGTAAGGCTTCACGTCTGCCTGGACAAGTGCATTATTGCAGCTAAATCAGTCTGACAGCCAGTGTCTTGGGTAGATTTAGCCTGAAAAAAAAAAAGCACATTGTTGTTGGGAGTTTATAAAGTCAGATAATATACAAA